>NC_089212.1:12317491-12656241 GCF_963930695.1 Labrus bergylta | reverse complement strand
TTCTTATCGCCCTGCATCATTGTGAGAACCACTGCTTCTTCAAAATATATTTACGTTCTCAATGAACAGAAGGCTAACTGTACATTAGTTCAGTTGTGTATGTGTATTTTCAGACAAAGAGATCATTTAGATGGATTCTTAATTGGTGCTTTTCTTGACAAACAATCTTACCATTGCTTGTTTTAAAAAAAACATTTAAGTTATTTAATTGTCCATTCTCTGTCTCTTCTTTCCTTCTTTTTAAACGATCCCTTCCTTAATATGATTTCAGGTTGAATGATGGTAATCATAATCATTCATTCTGTACTAAAGAAGCAGTCTCAAGTGAAGCTGAACTTCGTTTGATGTAAACATTTCTGACTTCTTTTCCTGACACAGTTCTTCTTTTTTTAGCGATGTTCTAAGGAAAGTAGTGAACATTTTGTTATTATGTAACCTCTTGATCTGCCTGGATGTTTTATATGAGCCACAGTTGAACTTAGATTTATTTTCACATAAGTGAAATAGGTCTCTGGATTTTGTCTTCCATCACCAGCTCTGACTTTGAGGCAGGAAGGGATCTTATTGCGAGATGGAACAACAGCTGTGACCAAAATCTTTTGAGTTTGGACACAAGTTATTACACATTTTTGTAGTGGATCTATTGGTATTTTCTGTTGGTTGCAAATGAATTAATGCATGTTTTTTTTGGTTTCTGACATAAGGACCCATACCATCTACTATTATACACAGTAGTATTAAAGCAGACAGGAAAGCAGTTTACACACTCTCTATTTGAATCTTTAGGAGAGTGTGTTGGAGCTGCCCAAAGAGCTCAGGCAGTTTGAGCAGATGCGTTGTGAGAAACAGGAATGGGCTGCTGATCACTTCCCTGTCAATGAGAAAGGACTGCTGGCTCGCTTCAACCCCCGAGCTCAGCCTCCATCCAAGACCTCATCCGCAGTGGAGCAGCGTGGGCTGACGAAGGCTGGTTCCTTTCAACCTGAAACTGTGGATTCACCTTCCTCATCACCAGCAGACCTTCATCCTACTAGCCCTCCAAGAGACACCAAAGTCCTGTCTGGGGAATTCCCTGTTTCCTCTGTCCCAACAACTCAAGTTCCATTACAAGCTGCTGGATCAGATGTCTGCAAACCAATTTCCCCAACTCATGGTGCAGCACGAGGGCACATGGAGGTGCTGATGGATGCAATGGGTAGAGGAAGGCCCTTTGCGAAAGACTCATCAGTCTCGCCCTTGCCTGCTTTTGGAAGAGGGTTCCTTCTTCAGATGTCACAAGCTCAGACCCCCAGAGAGAGCACAGGGGACCAAGGGACTGCTCCTTTAAGCCCCAACCATACGTTTACCAAAGAATTGATGACCGACCATGGTCCCGGCCCTGCTAAGGACTCTGCAGCCTTGAGGACACCCCAGTCCCTCTCATCTTCACCCATGCAGTCATTCAGGCCTTTCAGCTTTTAAAGCAAGTCTTAAAAACGTTTCAGTTCCATAGTTTGTGATGTCATACTGTGACCAGTAGGTGGCAGTAAATGCTCTGTTTTGTGTAAGAGTTTGTTTGGTAGAAGTTGATACTGAAAGTGTTATGTTTTCAAAGAATAATAATTTAGCTTTAATGTTAAATTTCAGATCATTTAAATACAATTTTTATTAGTTATTATGGCGCAATGTAAATTTGTTTGTTCCTTCGTTTTGTCACATGTCTTAAGAAATTTGCCTTAAAATCCTTCTCGTTATGAAAACGTGGTTATTATTTGCAGTCTTTACAGTATAACCAAGGCAATCTTCTTTATTTAGTGTTTGATGCCAAGTATCATAGACTTATTTTGATGGTGGAGTATTTTTAGTCATGCAAAGTGTGCTCTGGTTGCTGCACAATGACAACAAAAACTAGCTTTGGCTGTGTGAACACAAACTACAACCACAAACAGCTCCACACACCTTTTTGTCTTTACCGTAGCATGCTAAGCATAGCTTGCTTGATTGCCAATACAGCTTGGCTTCTGTGCCTCATTGATTGACTGTGAGAAACAGACGGTCATTGCTGAATCAGCTGCTAATTTAGCAAAAACACTGCTATAGCTGTCACCCCTATTGATGACTGATGAAAAAAAACAACACAAGACTTGCACACACAGGCTGAGCAGTGATCCTCACTCTCTGCAGCCTCACTCATGTCTGCAGCTCGTATGTACATGAACACAGGTGCCAAACATCTGCTGTGTTCTAAAAAAAAAAAGCAGGTCTTAAACATGAAATGTGCAGCTTGAGGTGCCATGCAGATATTGCAGAGAGCCACTGCACATCCATTTCAGCCTGGATCAAGGCATGGATGTAACAGCAGGGCGTTGCTCCAGCCTACAGCGCAAATGAGCCCCCCATATTAATCACATCTTATTGCTATGGTTATCTACATGCAGAGGCTTGGGCCCTATCCAGAGCTTTTTTAATTGAAAGCATGAAACAGATAAAGTAGGATTTTAATTAATTGGGAGGCAGCCCGGCACAAAGCCTCACATCTCTCTTAGCAACCAGCTCCTCCTCAGCTTCTGCTAAACACAAGCAGGGTGGATCCCACCCATATGCCTCCTTTAACCCTTTGAAATGTGTTTTTTTTTTTTTTACTCAATCTGTTAAACTCCTGCAAGTAAACCTCCCACAATTACATTTTCTGTAACAAAACATCATATTTAGACCTAACTCAATTGACTTGCGTTGTTTTAACGTTTAGCATTGATTACACAAAGAATGAGAGTTTTATATATCTGCGTCACTCACAAGTCAACTTGTGGAGGGATTTGTGTGTGTGTGGTTGTGTGGAGGGGGGGGTGCAGGTCTCTGTGGGGCCGTGCAGGACAGGCCCCTGTCATTGACAACCAGATTGGGGCTCTTAATTTAGAGGACCTTGCATTTCCTCTCCGTCACAATAATGCCTTATGTGCAGCACTTCCTGTTTCTCAGGCCTGGGAGGAAGGAACAGGGCGCTTGTCACACGGTAGTCACACCGCTTCCTCCCCCCCCCCCCCCCCCCCCTCCCCTCCTCCTCCCCCCCCTGCTCTCAAACTTCAGACAGTGTTGTGTCCTTCAGAGGGGAAAGATGACTGCACCTTCAGCATCACAGCAGGATGCTGCCGGACTATTTTTAGCGTGAGTCGGAAAGGTAGTGCACAGACATAAACACAAACTTTAGGATGTCCAGCTGTGTTGATTTAGCATCCGAAAATGGAGGTTCAACTGTGGGGGCCGATTTATTGTTTTGACTGAGCAGTGGGAACCAGGAGGCCTGCTGTTTGCTTCAGGTGTAATGGAAATGTGTCACCCATAAACAATGATAAGCACTTAAAATATTGCACATGTTGTCCTTGAAACCGTTTAAACTAGACACTAAACTGACAGTGCACCATTATTTAACTGCACAGTATCAAGGGGCACCACCAAGACTTGTTGTACCCTTCTGACAAAACAAGTGTCAGCCCACCTTCCTCGCCACCTTATTTACTTGACGCCATGTAATTGTTGTCCCACAGCAGCTCTTGTTACAAACAACAGCAAAGCCACATATATACGACAGACGAATGATGATCGAGGCTTCAGATTTGTTTATAATTAATAGGTTTTTGTTAATTATTAAGAACGAAGGGATAATTTACCAAAAACCACTCCCTTTAAATGGCACCTTGACAATTGTCACCTTGCTTAGTGTGTCATTAAATGTCATAGATCATTTTGTTGACTAAGTGTTCTTTCAGATAACGGTGCATTTCTCCTTTCTCTGTTCATGCATAAGTCAGGGAAAAGCTGATACAACCCTTACGGACCACTGGACTGTCAGTAATCAGACTGTTTGTGCGAGTCGTAATAAATTTGACACATGATTGAATCCTACCGTATAGACATTTTCTTTAGCTAATGACAGGCCTCGCATCATGTTGTTTATTCCTGAGGTGGCAGAAGCGACCTTTTTGATTGGCTCGCTGAAAGAACTTGATCCGATGGTTTTTACCTGAGTCATCCTGTGCAAAGAGACATACTGAGAGGTGCTATTCAGCAGTCAGACTGTTGCACAACAAATTAGTGGCATGTCAACAAAATAATCTCAGTTTCATTATTCATGTAACCACATGTAATCCCTTTGTAGTCCGAGGCAGGGAGGAACATAATCAGATATCAGGTTCCACTCTGACACTGAACTGCAGCCAATCTTCCATCTGTTAGGAAAAACCTATTGTTGAATCCTACTCAACACCCCCGCGGCCCCCCCACTCACTACTCACCACCTCGCCCTCTGTCTCTCTCTCGCATTACAAAATGACCCTCTTTTGCTCTCCTCTGGTCATATTCAGCAGAAGAATTAATTTTTAACGTGAGAAAGGCCGACCTGTCCAGATGGCCTTTCAATGAAAAATTAGAAAAAAAACGAAGCATCAATATTTCAGCCAGTTTAGTGGTGGACAGAGAACACTACTGCATTACTTGATTCAAAGTAGTGATACTCCTGGTCTTATTATCACTTGAGTTAAAGCATTGGAGTACTTGATAAAAAAAAATACTTCAGTATTCAAACTACGACTAATATTTCTAAACGTATTTTCACAATGCATGAGTACATTCAAGAATCCATTGGTGTACATTCTGCTACGTTATGTTTATTTAGAAACCATTATGCAGGGCTCACGATGTGGCCTTCATTGACAATTTTAATCTGCTCTGGAACCGCTACTCTCTTTTTTAAAGCTGACGGACTTCACCCAAACAAAGCCGGCTCACAGTTGCTAACCACAAACTTCCAATACACAGTACAGTACACACCATGCAACTGACTATCAACAAATGAAGACATTAATGCAGCTGATTCCCATTCTTCCTCTATGGTTCCAGGTGGTCTTGGTGGTCACATTCTGGACTTGGTCTGCTCCACTGGTCTCACAATCCATCAACTGTCAAGTCTCAACCTCAACATCTTCGACCATCTCTCTTCCCACTCCAAAACTAAAACGAAAGATCTCCTTCAGAAACATAAAATCAGTCGACCCCTCAGCTCTTTCAGCCTCTATAACCAGCAAAATCTCTTCCTCCCTTCCCCCCCAATTTAAGAATCCCTATGAACTCACCACCTACTATAACAACACACTCTCTTTCTGTTTAGATCAAAACTGAAACTGTCTCATTCACACACTCTGCACCCTGGTACACTCCCGAACTCCATAAAATGAAATCCCAGCGAAAGACTCCACAAGAAAACCGGTTTAACATTTCACTTCCAATCATACTCTGACTACCTCAAACAATACATGAAAGCTCTCAGCGCAGCCCGGTCCACCTATTACTCAAACCTAATCCACTCAGGCTCATCCAACCCCAAGGCTCTCTTCTCTACAATAAATAAACTCCTCAAACCCACTGACAACACCTCTTCCTCCTTCACAGTTTATAAATGTAATGCTTTTCTTTCATTCTTTCAATCCAAAATTGACACCATTTACAGCAGCTTCAACACTCTCACTGTTCCCTCTTCATCCCCTCGCCTCATCACCCAACCTCTGTCTCAGTTCTCCCCTGTGTCCCCAAATGAACTATCCATCAGCATAAAGTCCTCCACCAGTATTCTCGACCCCATCCCATCCAGTCTCATCAAAAACTGTCTCCCAGCCATCGCGCCACTCCGTCTGCTCTGGTTTAGTACCCAAAACTGTCAAACTGGCAGCCGTCACCCCCATCCTCAAGAAACCTGGACTCAATACAGACAGCATGTGCAACTTACGCCCCATCTCCAACCTCCCCTTTCTTTCAAAAATACTGGAACGTGTTGTCGCCTCAACGCCTCAACATCACTGGCACTGCTCTTTCCTGGTTAAAATCCTACCTCACCGACAGAAAACAGTTTATCAACATCAATAACTGCTCCTCCTCCATAGCTCCTTTGTCCCAAGGCGTCCCCCAGGGTTCGGTGCTTGGTCCCCTCCTGTTCATCATATACTTGCTCCCCCTTGGTAACATTATCCGGCAGCATGGTCTCCATTTCCACTGTTATGCAGATGACATCCAGCTTTACATCTCCACCAATTCAATCACCACTGAAACCCACTCTACCCTGACAAACTGCCTCAATGAAATAAAAACATGGATGCACACCAACTTCCTCTCTCTCAACTATGCAAAATCAGACATATAATCATCGGCCCCAAATCCCTCACCAATTCCATTCACAACTTCTCCTTCACAATAGACAACTCCACTCTCTCCCCCTCCCCTCATATCCACAATCTTGGAGTCATCTTTGACAGCCAGCTCTCCTTTGATCACCACGTCACCCAGCTCACAAGAACCGCCTTCTTTCACCTCAAAAATACAGCCCGCCTCCATCCACTACTCTCATTTTCTGCTGCTGAAACCCTAATCCATGAATTCATCACATCCAGACTCGACTATTGCAATAGCATCCTTTTCGGCACATCATCCAAAGTCCTTAATAAACTTCAATACATCCAAAACTCTGCTGCACGCCTCCTCACCCACACCCGAACACGTGAACACATCACCCCTGACCTGCAAAATCTCCATTGGCTCCCTGTCCCTTACCGTATCCAATTCAAAATCCTTCTCCTCATACATAAAGCCCTTAACCACCAGGCCCCCTCCTACCTCATGGCTCTCCTTCACCCTCACGCTCCTGCACGCAGCCTCCGTTCTTCAAAAGCCAACCACCTATCTCCCCCTCTTAGAACCAAGCACCGAACCTGGGGGGACAGAGCCTTCTCCATAGCTGCCCCCTTCCTCTGGAACTCACTCCCTACACTCATTCAACACTGCACCGACCCTCCTACTTTCAAATCACTTATCAAAACTCACCTCTTTAAACAAGCTTGTATGACTGTGATGTATTTTCTGTTTTCTGTAGTTTACCTTTATTGTTGTTATCTTTATGATTTGTGTGTAATGTTGCAATGTCTGTCCTTACTGTGCTGTTCTTTCTGTTTTTAACTATTGTACAGTGTCTTTGAGTTTTTGAAAAGCGCTTATAAATAAAATGTATTATTATTATTATTATTATTATTAATAACACTTTTTCAACTACAGAGTTCCAGATTTGCAGATCCTAATTAATAGGAACAATAATAGGAACAACCAAAACTACCTGATGACCAGGGAAAATGTCAGCCAGGCTTTAAACAGTGAGAAAACATTCACATTTCAGTTGGTGCACAGCCTCTTGAACTGTGCAATTGTGCAGCTTAGTCCTGGTGCCTCTAGAGCTGCCTTTGTTTTTTTTCACCTCTCTGCAGCAATGTTATCACACATCATAAACTAAAACATAAAAAGGGCCTGTGTGACAATTTCTTAATTCCAGTAAATTACTTGCCTGGTCTGAGTGATGTTTGCTGCGTTTGCTCTACGTTCAGCACGCCCTGCCTTATGTTAGTATCCCTGCTGTCAGGATCATAGCTCAGGAAGACCTCAAGATATGCACACATTCATTAAACCAGATATATTCACAGATGCAGGAACACAATATGCATCTTTATGAACTGCTGCTTTGTGTCTGCTCAGTCAGCGTGGTGCATCGGGACCTTTAGGGCCTCTCCAAAGGAGTCCGCCATATTGTGACCTTCAGCTGGGACAGAGGAGCTCGGATAGAGGATGAGTGATGGTTGACAATGTGTTTGATGCAGAGGGAGAAGATCTTAGGAATGTCCTCAGCTGGTCTGACTGTGTATGCATAAGCACACTTATGAACACTTGGTGTGTGTGTTTTTTCTGTCACACTTCCAATTTGTTTCAACAGTTATTCATGGTCCCTGAAGAATCAACCCAAATGAGTTGGAGTCAATATTAGTGATAATTGACCAGACACCTGCCAAACTACACAACTACATTATGACATTTTCTTTAGCCACAGCTGTACTTTGTGTTGCAGCTGTGCAAGCTGATGCATTCATCAGCTTACAGTAGGATACTAAACCAGTATGATGGTCGATATTGCCAGATAATCTTCAGCAATTTAGCATTGTAAGAATAAGCATTTTAGCGTTTAACTAAAGGCATCACTTTATATTAAAGCCTCCATCATGGTTGCAGAATTCAGTCCTAGATTTGTGTCTAAGAAAGGATGTGAAAGGAGGGAGACTGAGATACATTTGGATGGCACGTTAGTTGAATACTGAATTTCAAACTAGGTCTGAAAAGCATGACAGAAAGACTGTGTGAAAACTACCAGTACTTAAAAATTCTAAGGCAATTTGTATTTTTATAGTAAATTACGTATTACTGTTTTTTGTGATATATGTGTACAGCAGGAGTAGAGTTGGTCTGGAGGCAGGGACAGATATATTTGGATGACATGTTGGTTCAATGCTGAATTTTAAGCCTTATATTTTAAGAGAGTGTATACCTCTCCATTTTTTGGGGGAGAAAAAGTTAGTCATATCGTTTATGTAGCTCAGTGTGAGAGGCCCAGGACACAGAAGGATCAAACACAGAAATACTTTTTCATACTGAGAGCAGCTGAACGCTCCTGAGTATTTGGCCGTCACCTAGTCCAACCACAGCGTAACTGGTCAGGCTACAGTCCCCAGGGCTCAGTGACTGAACTATCTTATATCGTAGGTAATGGCAAAATGAGCAGCTAACAATTTGTGCAATAAACAAGGACATGTGTCACCCACGAGCTTGTAATGTTCTGAAAGAACTAATACATTGATGGTAATAAAACATGATATCATTTGACAAATCTAAACAGTTTCCATGTGTTTAATCTTTTGCAGCATTAAGCAAAAGTTGTCCTCCAGATTTTCTCAAATGATTTTCAGGCTTTGCATGATTGAGAAAGGCCGCTGTGGGTCAACGGAGAAGGTGTTTATTCACCAGAAATTCTTGTAATTAGTTATTAGAATATTGGCAACCCCCTCAGCTACAAATGTCTTTGATTAAAAAGATGGGAGATTAGCTTTTGGCAAGTTTGTCATAATTAAAGCCTGCATTGTGTAAGGTGTGTGTGTGTATGCATGCACAGATGAGGGAGTAGTTGTAGCCACAGGGAGGAGGGTCTGGAAGAAGGTCTGGAGGGGGTTCCCTGTGGTTGGCTGAATTAGTGCCCGCTGGTTTGGCCTGGCAGCTGCTCTCTGAGCCTGGCATGCTGACAGCCTGGCACTGCGGCATTGTGTTGTCAGGGCCAACCAGCAGACAGTTAGGGAGGAGGTAACACCAAACACAAACTCTTTCCTCATAGCGGGCTTTGTCTTCCAAACAGCTTCTCCGTACGTACACTTCTTGTTAATGCAATATCATTGGATTAGTAGAAGATTAAGTTGGCTAATTAAAGAAGGCAAATTCTATCGTTGGCGTCAGGGGAAATGGAAATGCCATCCTAAGCTGGGTATGACATTCAACCATAATGAAAAGTTTGAACATTATGTTCTTTTTGGAGCAATGTTATGTTCGGAACCATTCAGGTGTCACATTCACTTTGCTGCGCTTTGTTCCATGATTAGCTGAAGTAAAAACTGACTGTATGCTCCATAAATTAAATTTTATTCAAACTGCTTTGTCAAGAGAGCTTCACAAAAGCCTTAAATGGTCAATTAAAAGTATTGCCATCTGTTATAGCAGGTTCTTGTTCCTGATGCAGTTAAAAAAAACATTTTTAATGACATGCATTTCATTGATTCAGTGGAATTCTTATGATGAAGAAATGTAATTCAAACACCATTTAAAATGAATACTTCTTTGTGTGTTTCAACCAACTTTCTATAGGATACTTAAATACATAGCCATTTAAAAATGTTGTTTAAGTGCCACCTATTTCATCACTACTGAGCGTGTCATTATGGTTCTGATGCAGGCTGCTTAAGGTGTTTATGGAGCTTTTGACAGCCCTTGTGCTGAGGGTGTCACTGGTGGGATTTGGGGAGATTCTAGGCCTTGCCAGGGCCTGCTGAGCCTGCCTTGGCCCACATGCAGCGGCTTCTGTCCAGGCATGGCACTGGGATATCTGGCCCAAGAACACCAGCTGCTATCTATGTGTCACAGACAGCTGTATCTGAATATTTATACAAAATGTAGATTAATGTGTGCTTGTTTGGCCCCACATGGTGGTCCGATGAACAGGCCAAAGTGTGAAACTGCCCAAGGAGGTCATAGGTACTGTATATGTCTTCAGCAGTGAGAATGGGAGACTCCCACAGTCCTTGGATCTGGCTTGTGCTTGTAAGGAATAGAGGAGCAAAGTGGGTTGTGTTGCATTAAACCCCAAATCAGGGATGCCTGTGACCTAGTGGTTAGTTTGCACGCCCCATGTAGGCCCTGGTTTGAGTCCAACCTGTGGCTCTCTCTCCTGGGTTTCTAACTCTAACCCCTGTCCTGTCTAAAAAAAAAAAGGCATAAATACCAAAGTGTAATATATCTTTACAAAAGGCAAATCAGTGTTGAACAATACAATGAGTGTTTACCACCCATACAATTCAAAAATAGATGTTAGCTGCTGTGGCATACTGGCCGGTTCACTTTATTTATATTTGGCCCTTCCATGCCTGGCCATGGGAGGACCTAAGAGCAGCTGCCTTTTTTTTTTCTTTTTTTTCTTTTTTTTTTACCAGTGGCTACTCCTTTGCACACCTCGTACACAGTCCAGCTTCTCCTTTGGTTGACGCCATTCATCCCCTGCCAATATGTGACTCGAACAATTGCATTCAAAGCAATGGCCACCATCCACAGCCATGGCTCGACCAACCTTGGCCTTCTCTAAGATGAGTTTTTGGAGGGAGTTTTGGTCGATGTTTGGTCAAATAATCTGTTGGCTGATAGCAATAGAATCTTTGAATGTGTTTTGGAGAGTGTTTTGAGGCTGGAGTTGTATTAAATGAGCAGATGGTCTTTACTTCCCTGTTTGAATGAGTGGAGTGGACCAGTGGGCACACAGACGCAGATTTGTGTGTAAACTGTTTTACCTCCCCTCTCTTTGTTTAGTAATGGGGATGGCAAAATGGTTGCAAACTACTGATGGACAATGGCTCGGCCCTAATGAGTGCGAAGTGTTTTGGTGCTGCCGGTATAATGAGGATGGAGTGAAGGGGCTAATTGTTGCAACCATCTGAAGGTACCACAAGCCTGTATTTTATTTTAAACCAAAAAAAATAAAAATAACTGTGCATTCAAACAATTCTGGTACTGTTTGAAGCACATCATAGAAGAGTAAAGGCAGATGTACTTGGTTGTCAAACTGAAACAGAAAGAAGTATCTTATCACTACAGTGAGCAGTCTACTGTATGTAAATCCATCAAAGGATAGTAAAACCGTAAGATTACACAGTATTGTGCTTATTTACTCATCCCTTATCTGCCATGTGGCCACTTGCTGACCCTGCAAACATACTTTACTGACACAATGCCAATAACACAAGGTGTAAAACTCACAGGTTGTGAAGTCTTTGATTACTACTGGTGAGGATCTGCTTGTCAGCCATGTTTGTTTGGTGGGTCCCTCAGTAATTTATGGAGGAAATGGTGTGTGGGTGTTCCTCTCCCATTGTAGCCAGTGTCCCTCACTCACCCGGATCCCTCTCTGTTGAGTAGACAATTGACCACCATGCTTTGGAGTAAACCACCGTTTAACTGCACCAAACAGAAAGCCCCTTCTAGTCATTTATCATTGTCATGAATGTGTTGTCCTTACTGAAATTTTTTATTTTGCTTTCAGTCTTGGATGAGTTACGTCATTCAAATTATCACTTTGGAATGATTTCTGATAATTAGCATGATTTTTCTTCCTGGACATGATTAACTATATAGGCTGATTACAGATTGGGTTATTTACTTAGATAAACCGTTTTGAATCTCCCCATCAACCAAAAGTTGAACCAAGTGAGTGTTGCACAAATGACTAGGATGAATCCAACGAGTCAGTATGTGACTGCCCTGGCATAATGGACACAACAAACAAAAAGCTTTTGCATAGATAAAAGTAAATCTTACGGAGTTAAAAGGCAACAAAGTAAAATAACATTTAATACAAAAAATCGAATGGCTCTATAAATACTCTGCATCCTCATGATGAACCTCCATTAGACATAAGCGTTTTTTAGACTCTAAAGGGCACTTTTTTTTCCATTCTCGCCTACTTAAAAAAACAAAACGTTATTGTGAAAATAAAGATAAGCTCCTAATGCTATTTCATCTTTTGAAATTTATAGTGGCAGATTGTGGATCTAGCAAAGCTCACACAGCCGTAAAAGGAGACATTTTTGCAGAGGCGTACAAGTTTCCCATCAAGCCTGTTCCTTTGCTCTCTATGGCAGCAGGGCCGGAGTACTTCCCCGTCATTATGACTACTCCGGAGGAAAAAGTGACTCAAAATGGTTTCCAGGTTTTTACTTTAATCTGAAAAGGGAGGGGTGAGAAGAGGGGTGGGGGCTTGGTTGCAGGTATAGCTATATAATCTGTGAAATACTCTGGGCTGTGGGAAAGCAGCAGACTGTGACATCATTTTCAAAAAAAGATTATTCTAGTCCTTGTCCTGCACAGAAACAAACAAACTTCAACACATTTAATGCATTTCTTTTTCTTGACAAACTTAACATATTTCACTGCTAAGAACATCTGTCATCAGTCTTTTGGTCGCACGTGTATTATTCTCTGGTTGTCAACCAGAAGCAGACGTTAGAACAATAAGCATTGTAAATGTCTGACAGTGACAAACCCCTCCAATTCTATGAGTTACACCAGGGGATGACACCCATATGTAGGGGAAATGGGTGTAGATTAGGAAGGGAAATGACACAATTTCCAAATTTAATTGTGAGTCCCTAGTTTCTGTATGGTCATCTCATTTCATCTTTGGTTTTTAATGGCAACATAAAGAAGATATCTAAATGTTAAATCAGCATACTCAGCATGTTAGGTGGCTCTCAGCAGGATTCCCTCAGTAGAGTCATACTGTCTGAGGAGGAGCCACATTGTCTACAAAGGCTCCCACGTTCCTTTGTACCCTGATAGGTTTACCAGCAGCAGCGTTGAATAAGGAGTCACTCTCCCATAGGACAAACAGGAACCTGCCTGAATGTACCCGATGCTTATCTGTCTCTCCCATGACTACTGTCTGCACTTTGAAAACTAGATACCACTAATGTTGTTTTGACAGGTCTCCTATTAGATTATTGAACTCGGAGCTAACAAAATAGGACGTTTTTGCCACTATCATGTCAGCACAGTAAATATGAGACAAAGTAAGAGAACACTTAACTAACCTTCAGATAACAATGGGAAACTGCAAGTGGTTCTTTCAAGAGTTAATAAAAAGCTATCAATTGATCAGACCAAAAGCAAAGAGGATTTCATACATAGTCAATGTCGCTAAGGTGAAACCAATCATTTGAAATCGGAGACTCGTGATTACTGAGACTTATTGCAAAATTGGGGTATTCACCTGTTGTTCTGTCGGCTTCTTCAGGCTGGGATCTCCAGCAGGCATTGGACATAAGATGCGAAAAACTGTGTTTTACTCCCTCTGGGTGGGTATGTGAGTCTCTGACTCAATTGAAGGAGTTCAATTTGCTTGGGGTCTTCACGAGTGAGGGTAAAATGGATCATGAGATTGACATGCGGATTGGTGCAGCGTTAGCAGTATTGTGGATACTGTCGGGACGAAGAGGGAGTCTGAAGGTAAAGCATTGTTCTTCCAGTTGATGTCCGTTCCAACCCTCACCTATGGTCATGATCTGTGGGTAGTAACTGAAAGAAGGAGATTGCGACTACAAGGGGCCAAAATCAGTTTCCTCTGAGGGGTGGCTGGGCTCAGCCTTATAGATTGAGGATCTCGGACATCCGTAGGGAACTCAGAGTAGAGTTGCTGCTCTTCACATCAAAAGGAGCCAGTTGAGGTGTTTGTGGAATCTGATCAGGCTGCCTCCTGGTCACCTCCAGAGGGAGGTCTTCTGGGCATGTTCGCTGCTGGAGGGATTCCAGATCCCTTCTTGCTTGCTTGGATCCTCCAGGAGGAGCTCGAAAACTCTGCTGGGGTGAGGTAAATCCTGGGCAACTTGCTTAGACTGCTGCCACAGAGACGGATACGCGGAAGATAATGGATGGTTGAAAAGCATGCTTTGCAGTTCAGTTGTAATGCCTGTAGTTTGAGTTTGCAGGAATGTGCGGCAGGGCTCCAAGCTCATATGGTTATTCCGGCATAATTTCCTAGATTTTTGATATCGCAGAAAGAAAAAGTATGCAATGTCATTTTTTCCAAAACCATCCAGCCATAATGACCACAAAGTCAAGTTAGCAAATTCTTGATCTGGACATCTGCAGTGCATTGATTTCTGGAGCTTGCAAAAGGTCCAATGTAAACTCTTGGGAAGAGCTCTAAGCCAAAACTGTTCTGGTCCTGTTCCATTTATTTGTTTGTTTGTCTGGCCAGCAGACACACCTGCAACAAAGAACAGTTCCAGAAAAATGTTGACCTGTGATGTGATGGCCTGCTAGGGTTCTTTAAATATCAGACCTTTGAAACCTTCAAAACGACATTGATAAAATCAAACAATATCGATACCATGGCTACAAAAATAGCAGTGCTAGGCTACCAAAATTGGGACATTTCTTGCTTTTCATTACCAACCTGTACACAGCACTGGTACATTCAAAATACTTTTAAATGAATATTTGCCCGCATGTCAATCATCAGTGGTGTGGAGCTTCAGCAAACAGTGCACAGGTGTTGGCTAAATGAAAACGCAACAACCAGATGACATCTCCGTCTCTATGCAGCAGACGCTAATGTAAGTTGTGCATCTTTATAAGAAGCCAAAGTGAGTCAGCTTTGGATTCAAACATGGTTGCAGTTTTGTTTCTTTTAAGCTTCAGTTATTTTTATTGAGACGTGATAATCACATGTATGTCTTTATAAATCCGTTATTGGACGTACTACACCATCTTATATAACATCTCTGCTGAACTGGACCACACTCGCTCTACTGACTGTCTATTGCTCCAAGTCCCGCGGGTTTACTCTAAACTTGGAAAATCCGCTTTTAGCTTTTTAGCTCCAAAAATGTGGAACAATTTACAACACTCTCTCAAGATTGACACTCTTATTTCTCTTGGGAAGATTAAGATAATGATCTCAAACCACTTTAGTGGTGTAATTGTTTGTAATGAGAATCATCCTGACCTGTCTTTGTTGTTTTATTTGTGCCCTTTTGTTTGTTTCTTTATATCTGTATTTCGGCATCGTTGTAAATGAGAGAAACCTCAATGATTTTTGAGAAGATTATTGTGTTATTTGTGTTAACGTGTTATTTAAAAGTATCAAATTGTCAAAGGTTTTGACAATCTTATGACCTTCAAGTGGTATCCAGCATCACAAATGTATTCTTCAGTTAATACAGTATGGTGTCATCTATTGGTCACCATTTTTAGTTTTAAAGACTACAAAAAAGATCCTGCAGCTGGAAAGCCAAAAACTACAGAATTACAAATGAAGAATGTCAATTGTTCTGGACTGGTGATGAGCTTCAATTTGTCTTATTTTCTTTAGATCCCTGTTGGATCTGAATTTTTCTGATAAGGCAATCAAGAGATGCAGAGTTAAACAAATGCACAGTCATTTGAAATGAGGCATACAATATTTATTCCTTTTATGAAACCGGAAGCACTCTTGTGATACATTGTGCCATAATTTAAAGCAAACATGCTTAGCTTTGCATAAACAATCACAGCTCTGAGAACAATCCTCTCTCCTATAAGGGAGGAACTTCCTTCTGATTTCCCGTACACTTGCAGGAATATTGTTATTTTATAGTGCGGGAAGTTGTTTTCGTATTGAATCACAGTCATTTTTCACGCTGCTGATGACTGCCAGGGTCACTTTTCCCCACGCTTTGTAACATTTCCTTATCAAAGCAATTTGGTAAAACGGTTACTTATTTGGCATCATATCAAAAGCAGTGCAAGTTTTTGCGTGTATTGATAGCTGATCTCAAGGCTGTGTGCTTAACTTAGATGGTTCCCAGCAAAGTTGGGCCTGGCATGAGGTAGTGGGGAGTAAACCCAGCTGCGAGCAGGGCCTCATGCGTGACCTGCCCTGGATGTCCAGGGGGGAATGACTACAGGCATAGTTTAGGGTGGGGGGTTCCCATGTCATAGCTAAGGGCATGATGGTGTTATGGGCCTACTTTACAACATGCTTTTCTTTTTTATGCTCCTCTGACAAGCCTCTTGACTCTTCAGAGACCTTTAATTCGTGGTCCCACTCTGCTTACTGTCAATCTCTGCGTCCTCGAGGGTCATTCCCATCCATGGGAACATTGGTTGTGACAGTAGGATTCCCAGAGGGGATGGTACAGGGTGGGTCTCAACTGAATACCACAACCGGGCCAGAAAGGCATAGTTTTGTAGTTCAAAAATGTTCTTCTGCAGCCAAAATGAGGCAGTTTGAGGTTTGAAGGGGGTCATTTCATAACAAGTCAAACTTTGTATGGATGTGCCACATGCACGTTCCAGGAAACCTTCTGTGTGAAAAGGATGTGTCACCTCTCCCTTGGATAGATCAGTGCACTCAGACCTTGATGATATAGGTAAGAGCATGAAGACTGATTAAGGGCCAGGATGTGCGTGAGACATCCTCTGATGTTCAGGAATTCCCTCATTAAAGAGGGTCATGTTGATGGTCAATAGGAATCAGGCAGCGGAATAAACAGGGGAGGTTCCTCCAGCAATTTCAAATAAACACACTTTCCTTATAGTCAACATGGAAGTGGTTGTTACAAATATGTGCATTTCTGAAATGTGCCACTTCCCTCCTGTCGTCAGTCAAAGCTGTGAGTAGTTTCCTTTGCATTAAAGAGCCAACACGCCAAAGTCTTGGTTTGCTTTAAAACTGCTTTGATGAACTTTGGTTTTGAATTGAATTTGGCGCCCCCTGTGTCTAATAATGTGTATGCGGTGTTTTCTGACAAAATCTCAACCCTCTTTCTATTAACAGTCAAAAGTACAATTCATCGATAATCTTACACAAAGGCTGTTTTTGCAGCATGCTGTAAATTGTAAATTATGATTTTTTTTGTCTTCATGCCTTTTTATTCATACAGGACAGAACAGTGGATGACGTAAAGCAGGATAAGACAGTTGGGGATGACATGCAGCAAAGTATCACAGCTCGAGAGTCAAACCCTTGTTGAGGTTTAAAGCCTCTGTATTGAGCATGCAACATAAACAGTTAGGCTATCCAACGCCCCAGCATTTAAAGGCATTAAAAATTACTACATGAAATGATCAAACTTGTCACTGATGGTTTTGTTTGCTTTTGAAGGTCACATAGAAAAAAATCCTAGTATCCTTAGTCTCTCCATGTGTATAACTCATGTTATCACACCTGCTTAAGATAAATCACCCATGAACATGAGCTTGTTGTGCAGTTCATTCAATATATATGAGGGAATCATTCAAGAGGCAACATCAATGTGGTACAGCTGAGGACGGCCTGAAGGTGATGCAGCATGTAGGAGGTGTGTATGTGTGTGTTCATTTATACCTCCCACCACACACGCACACACACATGCAGCACAGGAGTGTTAATGCAGCTTGTCATTAAAATGATAAATATGGCAATTCCAAAGATTTGAAATTGTAAATGGACTTGAGCTTGTATAGTGCTGTTCTAGTCTTCTGACTACTCAAAGCACTTTTACACCACAGGTCATACCTACCTATTCACACTTTCATGGCAAAAGTTCCTATGCAAAGTGTCCATTTTAGTATGAACTAATCCCATTCATACACATTCATATGCCGCCAATAAAGCAGAGGGATCAGCTTGGGGTTAAGCGTCTTTGCCAACGACACATTGGACATGCAGGTGCTGGTGATCAAACCTCCAACCTTCGAGTTGAGAGACAACCAACTCTACCAATTCTTACAGTGTCCTAAAGTTCTTTATTTAACATTTTTTAATTGCCTGAATGTCAGTAATTATAGAGACTGTTAGTGTATCTGTTCAGTGTATGGTTCACTGCTGGGGCCACATCAGGGCCCCGATTTTGTTGTTGTTTTTTTCCCTGTCCTGGCCCTCCCTCCCCCTTCTCATGTCTGACAAATCGTTTCCAGCTAATTTACGACGTTCGAGCTGTGGGAGAACAATACCCCCATGGACGTAAAGCGGTGCGAGCTCTACCACATGTCCCGGTGAGGAGCGAGGTGCTCACAGGAAACACTTGCTGAGATAACAAGATAGTAGGAAAAGCAGGGCCACTGAAAGGCCAAGCCGAGGAAAGCGTTCACCGAGAGGAGCTTTAGACTGACCATCATGCACACGTCCTCAATCTTCATCTTTTGTCTGAAAGGATGTTTTGTTAAAAGCATAGCCTTTGAACGTCGATGGAACGTAATGACTTACTGAGTCATATCCAGCTAGTTATGTGAAGTTATGAATATTGTCCTTGACTCAATGACTCACTTGGCTGACCATCAAAAAACGGTGACGTCAGACTCGCTAAAGCCTCTCCAGGACAAACCAGTTGGAGTTTGAGCGCTGCAGGGAGCCGCTGTGTTGCATCTGGTACATGTATACACACTCAGCAATCAATTGTTTTCACTGTGTGTGTCTCCCACGCACACACACAATGCTCAGCCCTGCCTCCTGGCGAGAATAAACATTTGCTAAAACCGTTTAGATGTGCATCTACAGAGGCTGATTACATGTATTTAGCCCAGATAATCATTTTCTGGGTCTGTAATTACAGAAAGCACCTGTGCCTGGCCCACCTGCAGTGATTACTAAGAATGCCAAGCTGGAATTGAACCATAATTATAACAACAGGGGAAAGGGAACATTGAGCAGCCGTACAACTCAATAATGTTTCTATTAAGAATGCTGCTGGGTTTACAGCATGAGAGGAAAAGAATTGTCTCCGTAGGATTCCTGGAAAATGAACTACAGCATGAAAACTTTTAAAACCCCTGACCCCCCCCCCAGGCAGATCAGCGTTTCAATCTTGCCAGCTAGGTTAGGGTTGACCAATACAGGTGACATGGAGGACAGCAGGATCAAGGTCATCAGTCAGGCTGATTGATGAGCTACTTGTTTTCACGGAGCACCAAGTATAGGCACGAGGAGGAAAAGGAAAGCAGTCTTCAAGGCTGCCATGTTTGTGTTTTGAGGACAGAAGTGAGAGGTCAAACTGAGCCCAGGGTTTTTAGGTTATTAAAACGATACCTCTCTGTTCAAAAAGCAATTCGCGGGGGGTGGTGAAGGGTACTTTTCTCCACTTTTGAGTGATTTCAGTGGGAAAGGAAGAATAGGGAAGTGGCAAGCCCTCTTAAGATCAATGAATGTGGTGGAAAAAGGAGTGGCCCAGGGCAGCCAATAGTGGCAGGGCCGCAGGGAGCTACTGGAGAATAAAGTAAACAAGGAAACCACCTGATGTGAGCGGGGTCACATTAATGCTCAGTCCTCCACGCAGGCAGGTGCTTCCTGAGTCCTGCTCTCTCAATCAGTTGAGCTTTGCTGCACTCGCCACTTGCTTTCTGTTTTCTTTACTGCGAAACATTTTCTTAAAATTATGTGTCATGATGGCGAGCTTTAAATTCAGCCTGCAATCACAGTGAAAAGCAAACATTTAAGGGTAGTATAAAGCAGATTGAGATTCACTGAAATGATGACGTCTAGACAGGCAGTAAAGATAAGAGCAGCTGGTTGTTTGTCACTATAGCACACAATGCTTGATGATGAGCATGTTTGCAGGGGTCTGTGTCTGCAGATAACAGACCTTTACTATGAAAGGAACAGTCAGGTGAACACAGGAGACAAATTGTGTTTCAAATTACACAACCAAAGTACACAACCTGCACAGGGTGAGAAAACTTTTTCATATCCTAGTCCACCTCTCCTTCTGCTCTTTTACGCTTCTCTTTCCTTCTTTTTCGCTTTGCTGGTTGGTCTGGGATTGTTTTGTGCTGTGCAATGAGGAAGGAAGTCGGTGTGAGAAAGTGCCTGTTTTTTTGAGACCAACAGGAATTGGCCTCATCACAAGCATTTCTTTTTTTTCGCCGCTGGAACAATGCACTGGCGTCACACCCCTTGACTGGACCTCAGCATTTCACATGGAAAAATGTTCCCAGAATTCCGCTCCCAGGCTCGGGGTAAGGCCGAGGATGGGGTGAGGGTGAGAGGGCGGGAGTTGAAGGGCGGAGGGGATCGGCTGTTAGCGGAGTGCGAAGTGACCAGCGCACACTTGTCACTACCACAACCAGGGAAAGTAAAGTGTCACTTCTAGACGATGACATGTCCCCAAGATAAATAAAAACTATCTTAAAATCTTCACTTTTAATGCGGTCCTTGAAAGAAGAAAAGTCATTACCTCTTTCACGCAACTTGAAGTATGACATTTCTCTTTTTATCATTAGCTCTTACTGGAACCTTAGAATATAAAATTAGGATCACTTCCATAGTAGTAAAAACATTTTCCTTAACAATAAAATGGAGACCTTACAAAGGAAGCGTGCGGGTATAGCATCTGACAACACAGATGAAAGGATGCCTCAGTGGTACAGTGTTGCAGTTCACATAATTATTCTCGTCTTAAGACCTTATAAATGAAAAATTATTTTCTGTTGACAAAAAGGCAGTATACACTCAAAATCCAGCAAAATAGCTTTTGCTGATACCAGATCCCAATCATGCTAGCTGCCATCGACACTTTCAGTCATTATTAAAAAGAAATTCAAAAACCGAAGAAAACTCTTGGAGGTTTTGGCCAGATTAATTCAGCTACCAGAGTGACACAGTACTTCTGCTGCAGTAGGGCTGGTTGGTACACATTTTCTATTGTGTGGCTGTGGCTGTGGCTCAGTTGGTAGAGCCGGTCTTCTCTCAACCGGAAGGTAGGTGGTTCGGTCCTCAAGTCCTGCAGCCACATGTCTGATGTGTCCTTGGGCTAGACACTTAACCCCAAGTTGCTCCTGCTGCTTTGTTGGTGGCGTATGAATCCTTATGAATGGATGAGTTACTTCTGATGGTCACTTTTTACATAGCAACCTCTGCCATCAGTGTGTGAATGGGTAGGTGTAAAAGCGGTTTTAGTAGTCAGAGGACTTACAGTGCATTACAAGCTGAAGTCCATTTACCATTTAGTGCTTGTTAATGATTGTTTTGTATAATGACTTTAACACATTTACGGTATCCAGGTCATTTTTTGCTGCTGTGAATCAGAATCAGCTTTATTGACCAGGTATGCTTATACACACACAAACACACGCACGCGCGCAGACACACAAGGAATTTGACTTCAGTGAACTGTGCTCTCTATGTATAAAAGTACAACATTAAAAAAGTAACAACAGTAAACACCAAATAAAGACTAAGTAAGACAACAGTACAGTGGTGAGTAGTTCAAAAATGTTGACATAAACATGATAATAAAAATCTGTAATTATGTATCCAATGGGTTCATTTACATGAGGTTGAGAGTTTCTTGCAGTATTTACATTAAAGGTGTGCATAGATTGGTATCAGATGAAGAGGATAATGATAATAATACAGTATTTTCATGATTAATTTATTTAACATAAAATGAGTTGAAATGTACATTCACAGTGCGTGATGGATTTAGGGTTTCCAGTATTTAAGAGCAACAGTTCTGACACTGTGACTGTTTAGTGTTCATCCGAGTGACAGCCTGGGAAGTGTCACTAGAGGGGAAGATTTATTAATATTGGAGGGATAAAGAAAATGTTGCCTTACTTTCATACTTACATGTCATGTTTCTGTGCCCTGCACTCTGTGACTTCAACCAGCAGAACAATCAATACCAAAAATTGTGAAATGCTCAATAGTACATGTCTACACTTGGTCTATCAAGGCAACCAGTGAAACCTCATGGTTGATGTTTTGGTGTTATGCTGAGGACTGGGCGTGTATGTTTGTGAAGAGTTACACAAGTATGGAAGGTAAGTTTTTATTATAGGCTGATTACGATCTGTTTTCAAAAGTCTACATCCTGAACATATTGACTCTGCTGCATTGCTCATCAACGCAGACGTTGCGAGCATTTAAATGCCACCGTACTGATCAGTATAGGAGCATTAACTTTAAGCCACTGATGTGACAGATACATTTGTTTTACATGTTCAGGTCAAGTCAAATTAATTTAAGGTTGAAATATTGCAGAATGTCCGCTTATTACAGAATTATCCACAATTGTCCATGCTGATAGAAACAAATATGATAAAAACATGAACAATATACTTGTTTATAAAGAACTGCTGGGATTTGACAGAACTTGGACCTTCAGTGTATAAACCCAAACACACACTCAACCCTATGTTATATGGTTGGCATCACAGTGTTTCCCTGTGCTTATGTTTTTTTTCTCTGCTTCTGCAGCATGGTGCCTTTAAGAAAAACAAATGACCTCTGCTTAAATGTGCAAGGTCGGCACTTATATTATCAGTATCATTCATCACCCTGGCTGATAAATCATCATGGCGTGTATGAGAACTCTGAACTCCAAACAGAAAGATTAATTTGCATAGCACCTTCAACTATAAATCAAAATCCACTATAGAAATGCCCCGGCTTTGAAAGAAAACGTCAAATATCCACATGTGTGCATGACCGAGCAGCATAACAGGCAGCAGTCTTTCAGTATACCATTGAAGAATCATTCCTCTTACACATTTGCTTTTCCTCTTAAGGAAGAAATCTGCTGTGTTAAATGTGAGCATTGCTCAGTGTGCATTTTTATTTTTATTTTTTTTAAATGAGGGAATCTAAAAGACATGACATTCTTTTTCATGTCTGGAGAATACAGAGTTTTATGAGATGTCAAATTGGACAGAGACATGAAAATTGCCTATGAGAGCCAAATTAGAGAGGTAAGAAGTGGGGCAACTTGGGACCAACAAGGTCAAGCTGGAACAACACTCCAAAGCCATTAGCCATTAGCATTTGCCATATTTAGAACTGGCAGTGAGGGAGCTCCTCCTGGGCTACAAAATGAGGCCGAATGCATCACTGCTCCAGAACATCCATCAACCCTGCACAGTCTCATCAGTGAAGATCCAACATCAATGAGCCTTTACTACACAAATAGGCTGCACCCACTCCTCAACACTAGACTCCCACTGAGAGAATCAATCAACCAGCATCCACTCAGCTCTTGTTGTCCCTGTACAAAGCTGAGTAAGCACTGACCGAGGCCTAAATGATGTCAAACGTGGCTTGAAGCCCAATCGCTTATACCTTGTGCATCTGCGCAGTACACTGCTGTTAATATCATGGCAGGGCCTTTAACTTGGCTTGGAAAAAGTGGCGATGGGTTTGTGTATGTGTACACAGTAAGCAATTATGAGGTCAGCTGCAGTTCAGCTAGCTAAATGGAAACCAAACAAAAGGTCACATTTTACTCTCACGGCTGCAGAGAAGAGTCCTGATGAACCTTTAAGGAACAAGACAAGGCGTCGCAAAGTTACAGTGTTGTAAGGCTCTCACTTTTGAGAATGACTTTCTTATGTGATTCCCTCGAAAATAACTTTCCCATGGACAAACTAGCGGAACAAATTTCCAAGTATCTTTGTTCATGAAATCGGAAGCAAAGGTAGGAAGCTGCTTGTGCATACAACTGGGAAAAGGACAAATAGGAATTTTCGAATCGTCAAAGGAAAAAACAATGGACCTTCCAGAAATACTTCTAGAACTGTATTTACATAAACAATAATATCGTAGAGGTCATGTGCTTGAGGTCAGGAAGTGCAGGAAGAAAACAGATTAGAGATCATTAAGTGTCTGGATAATTAAAGCTGAATCACAGGCTCTTATCACACCAAATCTCAGCATCTAACAACATAGCATGCCAAGGTGAAATTACTAGACGGTAATCATGCTGATGGTGTTCAGTGATTGTGTTGAATTTCCGATTAGGCCAAAACCCCTGCAACTTTGAAGATTGATATTGGCTTTTACTTTGATGAAAATTCCCCTTGTTTTACAAAGACAAGCAACTTCTAAAAAAACACCATTAATAGGAGCTATTTAAAAAAATCTTTCTGTGGTGCCTCTGTGCTGCCAGAATCACTTGAGGACACAAAGAACCCGTAAAGGAAATACACCTGTTCACACTTCATATTAACAGGTAGAGAGTGAGTGTGAAATGGGGGTCCACGAGGCCCGAGGATTCATCGTCTCAGGCTGCTCTTCCTGATAGGCTAACTGGTGCAGCTTTAACAGCCCTCTTCACACCAGCACGCTCTTCCCTATCCTCGATTTATCTCTTTCCTTTTCCTGCTGGGAGGTTTTGTCTTGCGTAAGGCAGTGATGCTTTGACTCGGGCCAGGGAGGATTTCCTCAAGGCAGAAAAGCTTCTTCCACTCTCACAATTAGTGCTGCGCTGGTAATCACTCAAGAATTGCTTGGACACATAAACATGTTTGGTTCTCATGTTGTGTGTGTATCTCTGAGTGTCCTTCATGTATTTATTAATAGTCATACAACAGTTGTTTCCAGCTTTGTGATCTGATTGGATAAGAGGTAATCCAGAGTGCTGATATAGAGTGTAACTATTTAGAGGGTCTGCAGTAGCTCAGTCTGTAGGGACCTTGGTTGGGAACCGAAGGGTCACTGGTTCAAGTCCCAGTCCAAAATTATGGAAATTGGTCTGGTAGCTGGAGAGGTGCCAGGGCCCATCCCGGGCACCTCTGGGTACCTCTGAGGTGCCCCCGAGCAAGGCACCGAACCCCCAACAGCTCTGGGGCGCTCCCTGTGTAGCACTCTGAAATCTCTCCAGTAATGCATGTCCACAGGTCCTGTTTGTGCACATGTGTATTTCTGGCCTATGTGTGTGAGAATAATGCCTCTCAATAACAGAGTGTACACCAGAATTTCCCCCAGGGATTAATTAAATGTGTAAAATAAAATTAAAAAATTAAAAAAATCAGGTTGATACCTGGGTAGGAACTTTTGTCGATGTACTGTGTTGCTGTGGGGACCCAATAAAACTTCGGCACTAACTAGTCAGCATCAGTTCTGCGTTCTTATGATAGTATGAAAGTGCATCTGCTTTACTGTTGCTAAAGTGACATCATTTGGCCAAAGTGACAGATGTGCTAATGTCTATCCCTGCTGTCTCTCAGTGTGTCAAAGGTGGAGGTCTCTGTTAGGATCAATATCACGTATTGAAGGGTTGGCCCATGTCTGTTGGGGAGGGAAGAATGTGCTGCTGCCTCCTGGCACAGTGGCACACAGACAGCTGTCACACACTTCGGCCTCAGATCACCCCCGACATGTTTTACGCACTTCAGCCTGAGCACAAGCCTTGAAACTTGAGTGTTGTTGAGCTGTAAATTACACCGCAGGCATTGACGACGTCAAGATGCTGCCGCCCAGACGCCTTTTCAATACATTTACTCAGGTGTAGTGACACCAACATGCATCACGACATGGTGTAAGTGACCCAAGTGTGTTATTGGTTGGTGCTGTAAGGGTGGAGGTGCGCTGACATTGCTGTGTTTTGTCAACAGAGTAACAAGAGGGTGGCTGGAAAGTTCCACTGCAGACCAGGGCGTTCATTAGACAGGTAGCCTTAATGTCAGGGTGTCTAGTCTAAAGTCAGCTGAAGGTTTGAACAGAGAAAAAACAGACATTCATAACAGATGTTAAAAAGGTAATTCATGGCACTTTTAAAAGCCTGCAACGCAGATGCCAAAAGGGACACATTTAGATATAGTAATGTTAGGATAATGCCACAAATTGTAATATTGGAGCAGTAAGGGATTCTTGTGCTTTTAATCAGCGGGCCGTGTCAAAGCAATTAGCTGCATGTTGTCTCCTTGACAGCACTGAATTCAACATTTAATCATTTGTCCTAAGTACTTAACGTCTGGCAACTCTCTTTACACCCTGAACGCCCACACACACATTTCAACAATTATGGGCGAAAACAAATGCGCCCCTAAAAAAACAACCTATATTAAGTATTTGTGTATCAGAAAGAAGAATGAAGTGAACACAGAAAGAAAGAAAACCACCCCTTGCATCTCTAATTGCTGCAGCAGGTGATTTCTTCTCTGAGGATTGACATGCTTAGATGTCTCAGATCCGTTGGCAGCTCACTTCAAAAGCCCCCATTGATTGGCTGGACAGATTGGGGCATAGAGATCAAATGTGCTGTAAAGAAGTGTTAAACTGCCCTGCATTAAACAGGGCGGATTTCTGGACCAAAAGGGACCATCTGTTAGCACTGTAGCAAATTTCCTATCACACTTGCCTAGATTGTTGATGCCATTGGATCAGTTGCCAGAGCAGGTCTAAGTCAGGTCAATTACAGCTGAGTAAAAAGGATAGAGCAGAAAAAAAAATCACTTTTAAGAAAAAATTATGTTTTTATGTCTCTGTGAGGCGACTTTTTACTCTCGTCATCACTGCAGATTAACAGTAAACATGGATTGACATTTTGCATGAGGAGAATTTAATTAAAAATGGTCTTTGATCGCTGTTGATGGGGGAAGTATCAACAGAATGCTGTGTGACTATTTGCCAGCATTTTCAACAAGTGTGTTTTGAGTCACTTGCTTACATTTCAATAATAGAGAGAGAGAGAGAGAGAGTAGTTCATCCCTGATCGGATTATTTTGTTAGTATTCTAAGTTATAGCATTTCAAACATTTAGTATAAATCTATTACTCATGGATACGTTAAAAAGTCGAGCTTTGCTGGGAACCAGCATCAATCTGCCAAAGAACCAAACAATTGCATCTGGAGCTTTCTCATAAAAGGCAATTTAGCCTACCAAGTCCAAGTCCAACAGAACTTCCATACGTCTTCATTTCCTAATCAAAATGTTATTTTTTGGGGTTTGGATGCCAACTAAAAAGCCATAGAGAAATTCAGAAATCTGCTTTACTAAACACTGTCACAGAGAAAAATAATGTCCTACACAAAGCTGCAATGTAGTGGTGGTGGGCTGAAGTCCGTTTCCAAGGCTGTGTTTACTTCAGAGCAACTAGCAGAGAAAGTCCTTCTGGAATATTGTTTGCATTGGCTAGGAGGAAATATCTAAACGGTCCTATTGATTCAGCCAGGCTCTCTGTCTATTTATATACACCAACATTAAGAAAGATGGATAGGATCTGAAGATTGATTGGTAAATATTATGACCTAAAGTGTTTCTCCATATCTGATCCAAGCTGGTGTGTTCCTTCATCCTGCATTGTGAAGTTCCATTACAAGCATCACTGACTGTGTAGCACAGGCTAAAGCTCTACAAGGAACAGTAACCTGAGGCCCAGTTAGGAAACCTTAACCATGCTCCATCAAATATTAAAGTGTATGGATGTTTTGACGTGTATGAAGGGAGGGCAGCAGCAGCAGCACCATTACACGATACACTTCTCTCTACAAAAGAGATTAATGAGACTCCGGAGGCCATGGCAGCATTGTAAACTATAGTGGAAGCCTCAAAGATACATGGATGAAAGTCATTTTCATACAAAACAAAAAAAAAAAAAACAGAAACGTAATACAGGATTAAAGCTCTGCATTGATCCATCAAAGAGTCTGAAGCAGTCAATGGTGGGAACTTTTGGATAGAGCAGAGCCGTGAGATGTCCGGAGCGCTTAGTCACACTGCTCTGGACTCAATAGTCCATTGTCTCTGCACTTAAGTGGAACCTCAAACCAATAAGTCAGAGGTGGGGGCTTACAGATGAAGTCATCTCAGCAGGAGTGCTTTTTAGCCAGACACCTTCACGGTCAGGGAACAGCTCCTGAATCCTGTTCCCTTACTGTAAATCCTCCCAGACAAGTTGGTCTGCTGCAGGGGTGATAAAGGTAACAATGCCTGTGCCCAGCATGAGTTTGCATGTGATAAAAATGTATATGGCATCTGGATTTATTTACCTAGCAGCCTTTATATACTGTTTGGAGTTCATTTGTCCTTCTGTTAACATGAAAGCAGAAGAAAGTTTTTTCAACAAACATTGTTGAGCTGCATGCAGGATATAATCGCAACTTAAATTTATATAAATTGCCTTTCAATTGAGGGAACTGTGAGTTATGATCTTAAATAAATGTCTGAACAGCTGGGTGCTTGCACTTGTTATGGTCTTTTTTTCTCCAGCATAATAAGCAAACCTCATGTAGCTATATGGTCCCTCTTCCTCTCCATACAGAGCACGCCTGTACAAACGCATTTGTGTTTGTGTTTCTTGTTAAATGTTTCTTTAACATTAGCTTTCCAGCTGCTGAGTATGTTTTTGAAAAATGATCTCTGCAGTTACAAATTTGAGCCCTTACAGTATAATTCAAAATAGCCCGCGGTAACAATTTTACAGCTAATCTTGGCTCGTTTACGCGCCAGATTTTGGTCAAACGCGGGTTCCTGGACTGATTTATGAGTGACAACAATTATGAAGTTCTGCAGTTATCTCAATCACCTTGCTCGCTATCTTAAATAAATACAAGAAGCAAGAAAGGAGGCTGCGAGGTCACAATCGTAGAAGCCAAATGGCGCGTCCAGGCGCGTAAAGACGCACAAACAGTCACAGAAACTTCCACCAAAATAGATCATTCTCTTCTTAAATCTCCTCCAAAATAGTAATAACTGATGATGATAATGTCTTAGGCAAAGAGAAGGTGGAGAGGGGAGTGGGCGGTGTCTAGTGACTGACATCGTCTGTAATGGCACCACAATGCCGTATATAAGCTTGGGGGGACGTCCAACATCCTTCACTGGGATCACTTTGCGCTGATGCTCCGCCACATGCCCGCATCACTGTTGGCAACACGAGCCTCACATCAGCACAGCAGACTCACAAACATATACACTCTGACCGGCACGATGGATGGGCAACAGAAAGACCGCAGACAGACTCACTTGTGGATATTGACGTTACTGATATTTGTCTAACCTTCAGCACTGGATAACTCGGTCTGTCACAACTTCTTTCTCTGGTTCGGAGCTGGATCTTGTCTCTCGGGCTTGGGAAGACGGATTATACTTATTCTGATCACTTAATTTCCACCGCTCCGTTTTCAGCACTTGGAATAGGAGCGTTTTTTTTCAGGAGGAGAAACTGATTTTTAAGGATACGCACATCAAGCTCTAAAGGATGGCCGTTAGGTTCAACTCTATCTTCGTAATAGTTATGACATTATTCACTCAGGTAGCCTGAATTATTTCATCTTTCACAGAGGGGAATGGTTATTCTATGAAATATTAGCATTATTCTGTTGTGCTCACTGTTTGTGTCCTTTTAGGTTCTGGGATCAGGTGTATTCGAGCTCGATCTCCATCACTTTCAGAATACTAAAGGTTTGCTGGCAAATGGACTTAGCTGCAGCACGTCTGGGTGCAGGACTTATTTCAGGGTTTGTTTGAAGAACTTCCAGACGGTGGTGTCTCCCGGAAAGTGTTTATTTGGCAAAGTCACCACACCTGTGCTGGGCACTGACTCTTTCAGCATGCAGCAGAACGCCAGGCTGCGTCTACCGCTCAACTTCACCTGGCCGGTAAGAGTGCATGTCCTGCTGGAATATTTAAACATCAAATTTAACACGATTCCCCCACATTATTTAGAAGCCTAATGAAACAAGGAGACAAGAAAAAATCCTCCACAGACAAAAAAAAACAAAAATCCACCTAGTTAGACCTATGTAAATATGAGCTTTATTTATCTAGAAAATATATTTGACCATCCCACAGTCTGCATCAAAGTAAAAAGAAAAGAAAAAGAATTTACTGCAGTTGTTACTATAGATACAAAATAGTTTCCAAAAGGTTATAGAAAATTTGTGTTGCAAAACATTTTGGATGAGCTGTTCAGTAGGTTACTGCATCATGATGTTATTTACATTGTGCACAAAGAGACATTGTATTGTTATTATGATGTGATTCAATGTATCATTTACTTTTTCATTCACAATATCTAATGAACTACAGAGTACCTTAACTTTAACACCGTGTAATAAACAATTACCTCGTTATTTCAGTGAAACAAGTTAAGGTCAGATGCTGTCTAAGTTTGCCTTTTCTTAATTTAAAGTTTTTTGTTGACGTGTATCTTATTTTTTGTTTGTTTTTTGTCCACACAGGGTGCTTTTTCTTTAGTTATTGAAGCCTGGTATTCTCCTGCAGCGGAGCGACCTGGAGGTGAGCAGACGCGCCCTGCCTGTCCAACACTAGAGGGCGACATACCACATGTAGCCCTATTTATGACTTCTCGTCAACATGTCACACATTTAGTCGATAATATTCTCTCAGCGTGCTGGAAAAAGAAAAAAATCATCTGGCATTTTCAGCGTCATGGATTCGTGTTTGTTATGATGCCTCATCAGTCACACGACAATTCTTTTCAATCAAATCTCTCCAACACAATTGCACTTCCCCTGGTTTATTTTGGGAGTGCATGGGAAAGTGTGCAGGCCCAAGTGAGAATATGAAGCCTTGCCAAAATTCCCATGACAGCCTTTTCCTGTATTTTACACCTTTTTTTGTTAGGTCCTTCATAACAGGGGGATAACGGTCACGAAGGGGAGGAAAAGGAAATTTCATTATGTAGATTGTGTATTGTCATGGGAAAAGTTAGATTTACACACTGCCCCATAAACTGTTGTGAGCTTAGATTTCATCTTGCAACTTATCTTTTCTTTGCTTCTGTTCTGTTTCCCACAGACACCACCAACCCCGAATTCTTGATTGGTTCTTATACCATCCAAAGACAGTTGGGAATAGGGCATGAGTGGTCAGATGAGCGGGGCGGGACGCAGACGGAGCTAAGGTACTCATACCGGTTCATCTGCAATGACAATTACTACGGGGACACTTGTTCCAAAATATGCGCTCCGAGAGACGACCATTTTGGCCACTACACCTGCAAGCCTGACGGGCAAATAGCCTGTCTACCGGGATGGAAGGGAGAATACTGCCAAGAACGTAAGCAAGAGTAAAGACACCATATGGACATTTTCCTTTGTTTGTGCTAAAAGATCACAAGGCAGGTTTTGAAAGAGGCTACACGTTAGTGCACCCTGAGAAATAATCTGAAGGCCTGTGGGCCGAGGCTGTCACCTCACGTGTAAAATCAACATTGAATATCTAAATGTGCTTTTGTAAACGTTTTGATAATTCTGCCTTATTTATTGTTGCTAAAGACTGAACTAAATGCTGAAAAGGGAAAATTTGAGTTGCCAAAATCTTCAGAATATAATTACTTTGTTCGAGCGTTTGTGTCTAAAATGACCTGTTACACCATAACAGGTGTGTTTTCATGAACGAAAGGCAGCCATACACGATGAGAAAGGGGAGCTGATGAGGTGTAATTTGACGACAGGGAGCCCACTCGTTGCAGCTTTCTCTGTGAGCGCGTGCGCTTTAATCCAGGACAGTGGTCGCCCAGCAGCGCGCGCCGGGGGTTAATCGCGGCATTATCGCCCGCCACGCGCCACTAAATTGCGGGCTCTATTGTTGAGGCGGTGTAGGGCAGCAGCTGCAAACAGGCCTCGCACTGCCCACCGCTAACAATGGGGCAGCTGTCCTGCTTTTTGTGGGAACAAGCATCTGCTGCGCACTAACCAGTCGTTTAAAAACTGTAAAGCCTTGAAAAATCAATGTCACATACAGCACAGAGCAGGTTTAGAAATGATCTTTTCCTTTGAAAGGGTAAGATAACAGGTTTTAATGTGCGAAGGAAATCATTAAAATGTGATAAAAGCCCCTTTACGACCTTGTTATATATGTTTAATTGGAAACATGGAGCTTTAAATATCCTTATATCCTTTCCATTTTTCTTACAGCCATCTGTCTTGAAGGATGCAATGAAAGAAATGGAAACTGCACATTACCTGGAGAGTGCAAGTGAGTAGGCTACTAACTGTAATTTATATTAGTTGTATATTCATAATTGTCTATTTTTTCATTCTTGATAATTGAAATATGTAAATAATATTATTTTTGATTACATTTCTTTCAATACTGAGGCAATGGGTGGGTCTATAACTGGAGTTGTCAGTGATGTTGTGCTGTTTCATGTGTGAACAGATGCAGAGAGGGCTGGCAAGGCCTCTTTTGTGATGTGTGTAAACTCCATCCATCCTGTAAACATGGTACCTGTAAAGAGTCGTGGCAGTGCACCTGCAAGGAAGGCTGGGGAGGCATCTTTTGTGACCAAGGTGTGTAAATACCTCCTTCTCTGATCTGCATTTAAAAAAACATCATAAGGATACAGGATTAAATGTTTAAAAAAAAAATGTATGCACACCCCTTTCTTTATAGATCTGAACTACTGCACTCATCACAAACCCTGCGCCAACGGGGCCACGTGTCTGAACACAGGCCAGGGCAGCTACACCTGCACCTGCCTGCCAGGCTTCACTGGGGTCAACTGTGACTTGGAGGTTAGGGAGTGTGACAACCAGCCCTGTCACAACGGAGGCCACTGCCTGGTTAGTCCGGAAGTCTCTCTCTCTCCTTTCCCACAACACAGGCTTTCCTGTTTTTGTTTTTGCCTCGGTCTATCTGCTCGTCCAGGAGGATGCTATCGATTGTCAAGTCAGTGCATGACCCAGTTCACAGGGCTCGTACTGTAAATAGAATTCAGACTAATGATAATGGGGTTCATTGGGGCCGTCAAGTACAGGATGTGATTTTTTTTAAAAGGCAAAATTTACAGTGAGCTTATTTGATAAACTTTGTGTGTTGTTTTCCTCCACAGGACTCTGAGATTGGCTATAGCTGTGTGTGCCCACAAGGGTTTGAAGGGACACACTGTGATCTCAAGGTGCCGACCTGTGTAGATACACCCTGCTTTCATGGTGGCAAGTGCAAAGAGAGGGATAATGGGCATAGTTACGAATGCGAATGCCCTGCAGGCTACACTGGACTTAACTGTGAGAAGAAAGTGGACAAATGTACCTCACTGCAATGTGCAAATGGTAAATATAATCCAAAGCATTTCTTCAATTTATCTTTCTGTGTGTTTAAAATGATAAAAGTTACGAATAAGGCTTCTGAACTTTTGTTTTCTTTGTCATAGGTGGACACTGTGTGATCCGTGGTAACCTCCGCCTGTGCAGCTGCCGCCCAGGCTTCACAGGCCTGCGCTGCGAGATCAACATCAATGAGTGTGCCAGGAACCCTTGCGCAAACGGCTCCACCTGCATAGACGGCATGAACGACTACACCTGCACCTGCCCCCCAGGGTTCTCTGGCCCACACTGTGACAAGCCAACGGACCACTGTGCCTCCAAACCTTGCCTGAATGGTGGGACCTGCACCGCTGCAGTTAAAGGCCCACCCTCCTGCAGCTGCCCCGCCCCTTACAGCGGCCCCCAGTGCCAGTCTAAAGATGTGCCTTCACCCAGCACCCCCAGTCCCAAAGTAGGCTCGGAGTCCTATGACAAGTTGAGCTTGGCAGCCATCAGTCTGGGAGTGGGCCTGGTGGTTGTTGTGGTGGTTCTCTGCATGGTGGGAATACGTCACATGAAGAAGCAGAGGACAAATGAGCAGGACTCAGAGACCTTGAATAACATCTCTAAGAATGACTTTCAGAAAGAGAACCTCAATTCTTCTCTAGAGGTCAAGAACAACAATAAAACGATCGATTCGGAGGTGGAATGTCCCAGGGAAAAGTCCAATCACAAACACATAAACCATTACCAAGTGGATTATAAATCCTCCATCGGGTACAAAGATGAATTTTTCCTTTTGGACAAAGATGAAAACTGTGAAAAGACGATGGAAGAAAAAAAGCATTTGAGTAGAATGTACAGGTACGTAGGAATTGTAAGACAGTAAGGAATTAAGATTTGCTTTCATTCTTTTAAATCTCCATATCTGATTTGATGTATCTTCCCTCCACAGTGAACGGCCAGAGTGCAGAATATCAACAATATTTTCTTCCAGAGATTCAATGTACCAGTCTGTCTTTGTATTGACAGAGGAGAAAAATGAGTGCATCATTGCTACTGAGGTAAGGTATTTTTACTCAATTATACTCAAATACTCAATTATCTTGTCCCTGTGGAGCGTAACCTTTTCATGATTAACCAAAAGTATAATTGGATTCTTCATGTTTAAGATTTCTGCTTAAGTAGTCATTGAGCTTGCTTTGTCTCCCTCTCTACAGGTATAATAAAGGGAGGATATTATTCACTGTAAATATGGATTTCTTGTGGACTGTTTACAAGCTTGGAAAGAATGGGATTTATTTAAATACAAGTTGCTGCTCTTGAAAACTTGATAACTGGACGGAGCCGCTGCGCTCTTGGACTTCAAACAGAACTAAAGCTACTAAACTTTGTTAGAATGTAAAGACTTAAACAGACTGCAGAAAATAATGACTGAAACGGACTTGTGGACGCCTCCAGTGATGTCAAACCCTAGACTGCTCTCTCCAAGGGCTTGCGGCTGAGATGTTGTTGCCCGCCGTGTTGATTAGAAGAAGAGGACAATCTTGATGGACCCCTCTCCACGTTATTGCAGTAATCAGCAATCAAAAAATCAGCTTACTGCCAACAAGGATGGGGAAGGAGCCAGACTTTCCATTTTCTGTGGCCTACAATGCGTTATGCAAACAAAAATCCGCATTGAGTTGAATCAAAAAAAGGGACAAAACTACTGAAAACGGTTCATTTTCGAAGAATTTGTAAATCCTCTTTTATAAAGAATGTATGCAGCCAAGATCACAAAGCCTTAGATTCATGCTCAACAAAAACATTGTGCCCTGCCTAGTCTTGATCCCTTTGCACAGCAAAATGGAGGTAAATGATAAAAAGATCAAAAGATGCAATATGCCTCAGTGCCATGCAGGGAAATTTACGTTAAGGCCTAGTTTTATTATGCAAGATCAACCTTAAATGAAGACAAAGAAAAACATGAAGTGACTATCGTACCAAGGACGCCTTCAAAGGAAATTACTGAACCAATAATGTTATTTTGTAAGATTAGTATTTCATTAGTTATTTATGAATATGAAGCACTGATCTCTATGTTTTATAAGATTATTTTGTATATACTGTATATTTATATGTTGAGATTAGAAGTATGAATCTGTTTTTAAGTTGACGCCCAGGAAAGGTGAAAATTATTTTAAAAGTCTGTGTTTTATTATTATTTTTTTATAAAAAAAAAAGAAACAATGGAAACATATCTGGTACACTGTTTGTTTGTTGGTCTTCAATGGTTGAGTGTACATGTTTGTGAAAATAGAGATCCTAATTCAAACGTCGGAATCATCGAGAAACTTGATGTGTGGAGATGGCTCCATTATCTGTGGATACACGCATTCATATATTTGACCTGCTAGCATTTCTAATGATTCCATTTCTTTGTCCATGGCGTCTGTGTCTGTGTGAAGTGAAGTCAATGTGCTAGCAATCATTCAGTGGACAGTGTTGTAATTGGGCTATAATGTAAAGACAACAAAAGATATACATTTAAAAATATTTGTATGTGAAAATAAAGAATCCTTGTGATCTTTTTTACAGTACTGAAATGCCTTTCTAGATATTTCTTCAAGGAGGTGATGGAGTCAGTTATAGGGAACATGGGCTGGGCATGTTACACGTTAGTAAATGTTCCAGTGAGACTATCTGCACATGTGTGCACAGCAAACAGGGGCCCCACAGGCCACGAGGATCAGGATCATAAACCTTCACACACACCATCAAATCAAAGCTTATCACTTTGAACATTTTGTATTTTAGTCACCTGCAAGATCAGGAGTAGAGTAGTGTTTTTCATTACCACTTGGGGGCAGTGATCTTTGTAAAGTAATAAGAAGTTTCTTACTTTCTTATGTCTGCTGCTCATCATACTATATGCTCACGTGCAGAGGTCAAAGTACCTGTAGCAGTCATTCATAGGTGATCGGCCTGTGAGAGGACAGACAGACAGACCAGAGCAGAACAGAACAGATCACAGACACTTAATGAGCTTAGAGGAACGCTGGTGTAACAGTCCCAGCTATTTATATGTAATGTGATTACCTGCTTGAAAGTTTGGCACTCAAGTGTACAAGAAGTTTTCTCACATTATTCAGAAAGTGATACAATAGCATTAAGATTAAAGGTCTACATTTTCACAATAACTGGAATCAAAGGACTGAAAATAGCTTTTTGAAAAATGTGTGTGTAAATAATGATGTAGCCTACATTTTTGTTACCAATGCTTTCAGTGTAATACAACTACTTATTAGATCATTTATCATTTCGTACAATTACCAAGTGTTTCGTCTATGTACTTGTTGGCTAAACTCAGTAGCTAAAAACAGTCTGGATACTTGTGTTGTTCCCAATGTTGTGACACTGAAGTGTTACCGCTCAAACTATTCGGATTGGCTCATCCGTAAACTAGGCCCGCCTCTTCTGTGATTTCATTGGTCAAAGCCGTCTCGCTCTGACGTGTCTGAACAACAAATACACGTGTTTGTTCAACGATAGACAGGAGGAAAGGACACTATCGACACGCTCGTTGGTATAAGTGGCCGCATCAGTTTCAGTAAGAGAAACGACACACACGAACGACTCGAGATTTTTAAGCCTTCCTTTTTTTTTTTTTTTTTATAAAAAAAAGTGACAGCAGAATGTGTCGGAATGCATAGGAAAACAAAAACAAGAGTGGAAAAAGCAGAGAGCAGCTACTTTTGACAGAAGTAGAATCATAAATTCTTTTACTTGCCTAGATTTAAAAAAAAAAAAAAAAAAAAAAAACACACAGCAAAGCCACCACAATGAAACCTCAGGACATCGTGAAAGAAAAGAGCAGCCTCTGGATATTTGGGTATGGCTCCTTGGTGTGGAAACCTGACTTTGTGTACAAGAGGAGCAAAATCGGCTTCATCAACGGATACAAGAGGCGCTTCTGGCATGGAGATGATTTTTATCGAGGGGACAAGGAGAAGGCAAGTTTTTTTTTTTTACCAACACTTGACCCCATCAAAAATGTGTTTTCTTATTGTATATCTCTTTTAGTAGTGCGAGTACACGTTTTTTCATTCCTTTTTGGATTATTGTAGTTATTTAGCTGCTCCCTTGTCAGTTCAATGTAAATTATTGTGATCAATAAAACCACTTGTTGTTGTTTGATATGCTGAGCATTCTTGTGTCCTTGCTTTACACAGCCGGGCAGAGTGGCCACACTAGTGGAGGATCAGGAGGTAAGTTAAGAACCCCCAGTCTATTTTCATACTGTGTGCAGCATGCAGAAGTGAAATTACCTTTTCTTATCACTATGTGGGAAACACTATTTCAATCCTTACACCTACCTCATGTTATGTACCACACAGTCGTAGCCTATAGAATTAATATGATGTTTACAACATCCAGTGATGCTTTGGGGAAAAGGTGAAACATTATCCTTTTATCATTTGCATCAGTTTAAAAAAGGAATGCCACTTTTATAGTAGGCTATATTACCTATAAAACTGATGTCATTTAGAAATATATATCAAGCTAAAATCGTGCTAGGCCCAGTTTTCCCTGTTCAGGCAGTAAACGTTCACACTTGCATTGATATTGGCATGTTAATTGAATTTTTTAAACCATTTACATAGTGTTTTTGTTCTACCATTAACATTCTGTAAAACTGCTCACTACTGTATCTCCCTTTGTTTTTCCATGCAGGCTTGCACATGGGGTGTGGCTTACGAAGTAATCGATTCCCAGCTAGAAGAGTCCCTACAGTACCTGAACATGAGGGAGGTGGTGCTGGGAGGCTATGTAACGGAGATGGTGGAGTTCATCCCTAAGGAGAAGGCCCATGCTCCTCTTTTAGCCCTCGTCTACATCGCTACTTCTGACAACCCCACCTACCTAGGTCCGGCCTCCGACATGGAGATTGCTGCCCGGATTGCCCACAGCAGAGGCAAAACGGGTCACAACATTGAATACCTGGTCCGCCTGGCAGAGTTCATGAGGCTCTATTGTCCTGAGGTGGAGGATGAGCACCTTTTCTCTATCGAAGCAGCTGTTCTGAACATTTTCAGTGACTGTGGAGGGATCAAACCCTCAGACCAAATAACAATACTTGTAGGAGCCACATAAAACACTGCCATGTTGTAATATTTTCATGTTTTTTGTAGGGGGGGGGGGGTCTTGGTGGTCTAAAGAGGAAAACTTGATTTTTATAAGGGAAGGGAAAAATGAAAGTGGTGACTTTTATCTTGGCAAACATATTTTAACGCCTCAACATACTGAATCTTCTACCTTTGACCTTAACTTGACTTTTTTTAAGTAGAGACCTGAAGACATGCTTTTTTTTAAATTGTACACAAACTCTATAAGCAGGTGGTGCTCTTAAAAAATCACATTCAGAGATTTTTTTAAGGCAAGATGTCTTACTCCTTTGTTGTAAAAGGGTCTCAAAAGCATTTGTATGTACATAATAATTGTGTTGGAATAAAACACTAAAACGTGTATGAAGTCAAAGGCGTTCATTGTGTGTTGTTTCTTGCAGTTCAAGTCCACTATATATTTACACGTGTAGGACTGCACCCCCCCTGGCCTCACGGGAACCACATCACGTGTGAGAGAAATGTACAGCAGTAGCCTCTGGAATGCAAGAAATGCTGACTCTTCTTTAGAAAGCTAACATGTTCACTGCACAGGCGACCCTTTGGATTACTTTTTTACAGACTTCAGAGCTGTTTTGTGCAGATCAAATCACAGCCAGCAGGTTTTACAGAATGTTTTTTCTTGATGATGTCTTTAACCTCCTAAACTCTGGTTAGTCCTTCTCTTAAAATTCTGTTTGTGCAGCCAAGCATTTCTAAAACATAAAATGTTCTGTTAAAATCCATTTAATATGACAGTGTTCCCAAAGAGAACAACAACCATGGACATGCATATGAGGTGGACAAACATCTAGAATATCTTAGCTGATTTTATGAGAGCCATACAGTAATGTTTCTCTATTTCACTGAATTTAAAGACACAGTCCAGTGTCGCTGCAGTGTGTAGTATTTAATGTGCAAACAGGACTGTGAACACTTGGAAGACTGCCAACCCTTACAGTATAGACAGAGTGTATACGAGCTAGGTCAGGGGGTGCGAGTTCAGATAGAGTTTCTTTCTCTTTCTGGGGACCCTATCACGTTTCAGCAACATGTGCACATGCCCAAGTCAGTCTTTTAGAAAGACATGAGTCAACCCTTTCCAAACAAGCCTCCGTTTTAAGCAGTGCAGTTATGTGGTACTCTTCTCTACATTCCTAGAAATCAGCCCAAAACTGGGACAAAGGTTTGAGTTGTGAGATTGGAACGTACAGTTCCCAAGTGCAGACCAAGTAACGCAAAAAGACATGGACACCTGATATGGACATCTGTCCTTACATAACTAAAGCTCGGTGTCCAGTGGTTGTTCTTTTACAGGGAGTGATAAAACTGATACACAGCAGCAACATTTGAGGCCCATGCTTTAACATAATCAGCGCTGAAAAACAATCTAAGAGCAGAGCACACCAGGTTCCCATACTGTGTGTGTCTCATTTAGCTTTTCTGCATTGGCTGCCTGTAAAATGTGTTTTCCTGCAAACAAAGCTCATAATGTTCATGCAAACTGAACTCCTGAATCTTCCCATCTCTTTCCATCTGTATGCATTAGTGTTTTTGTACTCCCTCATCTCCTGTGTAATGTTGATGCAGACCCAGGCGGTCTGCTACAATTATTATCTGTCATACTTATTAGAAAGATTGAAGTTGTATTACTATTGTTTTACTATAACTGTTGCTGCAATGCTACAATCAGTCTGTTTTATATGTTGTTATTTTTGTCGGCGTATGTACAGTATTTGTCTTTTTGTCCGCTTGTCTCTATTTATTGCCCTTTATAGACTGCGATTCCTCACACAGTCCAGTGTTACATGTTACATGTTACCCTGTTACATCCGCCAATGGCAGATCAACAACATCGACCAACTATTCCACCTCCATGCATCACACATTGGGAGGCTTAACAGGGCCAGAGTATCCTGCCTTGAACGTGGAGTGTGAAAGAGCCATATCTCTCTCTTTAATGTTTCTCCCTATTTCTCACTTTCCTGGCCTGTCCAGTTATGGCAGATGGCTGTTCACCAATGGGTCTGGTTCTGCTTGAGGTTTCTGCCCGTCTAAAGACAGTTTCTCCTTACCACTGTTAACAAGTTTTAGTGCATCCGAGGGTTGAGTTGGATCTTTAAATATTACTACGAGGGGAGTCGCCGTGTGTGCGGTACACAAAAATGAGTGATTTTAGACTTTTTCTCCTCATGTAAAAAAAAAAATACTCTTCTTGCAAAATGTGGCACAAAATGAAAATAATGTCAAGATATACCTCAGCAGGTCATGCTATGTTGAAAAAAATTGCAGCTACAAGAAATAGATCTCTTACTCTTAAGAAGCTGTCATTTCAAGTTTAGAAAGGCTGAAATAATCCTTTCACATGAACATGGCCTAATAATAAAAACAGGTAAATCAATAAAGGCTCCTTACCACACAGTAAGGGCTCTTAGGAAAGACACAAGGAAATTTTGAAATCCTTGAGTGTAAGGATACTCAGGATACAGAGAGCAAAACATGCGTCTGATTTTGTCAAATCTTAGTGAATCTTATATATATATTTTACATAGAGTCTCAAAATCCCTTTTCTATTTACACAAAATCTAAATGTTTAATTCATATACATAGATAAATAATGTTCTCTTTGTAAGTTGAGCCTTTAATCAATATTCGTTCCATTCTTCTTGAGGGTGAGGAAAAGATGTCAGTCATTATCTCCTGAATAGATCACACGCTCATAATGAGGAACACACACAAAGTGGAGATTGAGGTCATTTCTAAAGGATAATGATCATACAATCTTAACAATCATTGTTCCTATTACTGCATTTTAAATCCTCCACCTGTATGCAAATGTGTACCGAGTCTGAACCCTGACCATTGACCTTGGCCTGGTCAGTGCAGGGCTGAAGGTCACCCAGGAAGTATGTTAAAGAGAAACGATTGGGCCACTAATGGAGTCCTTCCTCTTTAGAGCCCCAACCCTCTCATATTAGGAGGTCAGCTCTGTCCTCTGAGGGTCAGCTGATCCCTTGCTGGGCTGCTGCCAGTGGACGTGAGTGCTCTGTGGCCACTTTACCTCAAGAGGAAGACCATTTATTAAAAAGAGACAAACAAAGGTTAATGATTTGGCAGTAAACCACAAACCATCTTTCAACTGTCTATCAATCAACAACAACAGATCTGGTTTCCTGCTTGGATGTGAGCTGCTCGTCTAGTTTCATACTCCAGTTGTGAAAGAAGTGACTTCAGACTCATCCAGTGACTTCAGACTCATCCATAAAATATGATTAACACCTTATTTTAATCCATTCATCATCATCAGAGGTTAATGCAAAAATTGTTCTTCTCATTCACACAGAACATGACTCACACTTACTCGATCTTTATAATCCAAGATGTTTGGAGCAGGGCGGCGGGGTGAACTAGGCTTGACAAAATTAAAGCTAAACAGAGTCTTGTATACTCAAATGGCTGCCTGTGCCTGGCTGAGGGATGGGCAGCGTCTCTCTGAGATCATCTGTGAACTTTCTGAGTTTAAACAACACAGCTATTTGAGCTTTGTTTCAATGTAACCTTTGATAAATAATCCGAAAGTGAGTGATAAAAGTGGAGCATAGCACAGTTCACACTAAAAAAGAATGAATACACTTTGTTTTCTCACTTCATTCTGACAATGTAGGCTACTACAGCCTGCTGTCAAATGAGCTAAATGCTAACATGAGCATGCTAACCTGCTCTAAGAGACATGCTAACAAGCAGCTATTATTTCGTACTGTGTTCTTTAGTTTGTGTAAGCATATTAACATATCAACGTACTCGGTGTATTTTGTAAGAGGCAAATATGTCAATAATAATTTACTACATATGTATCCATTGAAAATATGTTTTAACAGGTTTAACTGAAAGAAATATGAGGAAATAATGACATATTTATTAGGTAAAAATAAAGAGACAATGAACTTTTGGGTATAATAACTAACTGATTTACGAGGTAGAAACAACCCAGCAATATATATATAGTTAACCAGGGTTTGGGTTGAATATTAGACCAATCAAGCTGGGTTAATTGGTTCTAATTTGACCCAGCAGTTCAGTAAAAAGAAAAAACTCTACTCAGTTTGGGTTGTTTTTAACACAGCATTTCTATTCTATTCTATAAATGTATATATGAAGCTTTGAAAATAGCTTCTTGGGGTGTTGTTTTAAACTCATTTTAAAAAGCTTTCTGAGTAAGTGTGTTCACATAAACAACATTTTAAATTACTGGGTTTGTCCCAGCGGTTGTCGTAGTTGCATTCAAGGCCATAGAGTAATTTCCTAAATTATTGACCTACTTTTTGTTTCAGTGGCTGAGGTGTGACACCAAACCTTTCATTAAAATAATATGTGTTCCTATAATCACAAGGTGTGTTGAGGTTTCCTGCTCTGAATTGCAGGACTGCCGTGAAACCAGTCAAACTCACACTAAGCTCAAACAGGACCAGCTGCATGCAGGTTCAAAGTTCAGAGTGTGTTGTGCCATTCAGTTCAGCATACATATTGGCTCCTGCTATTTTCACACATTGTGGAGCCAAATAAACCTCTTGTGGTGTTAAGTTTGCGAATGCTTGAACAATCGGCTTAGGCAGGTGGAGAGGTTTCACTGCCAAGTGAAATGCCACAGTCACAGTTGAAAAACAATCCTTTAGAATTCAGGATACAGCAGTTTTCCCCCTCCAGCAAACTGTTGCTTCTTTGACTCCTTATTAGGTCAATAAGACATTATTCTTATAAATACTTCATTAAAATGAGATAAAAACAGTCTCTTCTCCTCCACCCTTAGGAGAGGAAATGATCACAGCTGAACGTATCGGTGCAGAGTGTGGTCATGCTCTGTGTGGAGAGGAACAGGTGCGTGTAAGGACAACAACAACTAACTGTGTTTGCATTGCATCTCATGACGCACAATATTTGTGCAACTCAAAGAAGATATCTTAAAAAATGTGCTTACTTACTTTGTAAATGACGCTAATGTACTCTCTGTATGTCAACATATACCAAAACTAATATACTGATCGCACAGCAGGTTTGGTTTGAGAAAAAGGCAGCATATATTTACAATACGGAAACGTCCAATAACTCTGAGGGAATGTCTAAAGAGTCAGTGGTGTGGTCTTTGGTTTGTTTCCCTTTTTGTCTCTGTGTAAATACCTGGAGAATAACGAATACTTCCTTAACTGTCTCTTTTGCTTTGTAAGATGGCCCTGACATTATTAGGAGCTATAACTGCAGGTACTCTGAGTCACTTTTCTGAGCCTGAATCAAAAGGCCCTGGAGGTTTCCTGCCATTTTTCTCTGGAGTGTTCCCTCTCAAAGAACAGGAAAGGCAGCTCTGTTTCCCACACACTCACATATCAGTGCCATTTTACAGTGTGACTGCTACAGCACACAATCAAGCAGCTGCACAGTCATTATGAGACTCTCACAGGCTTTGTTCGGCAATATGACATTCAACTATGGATAATCATTTGTATTCTTTTAACCTTTATTGGCTTCTTTTCTGTGATCTTGCATTGTGAGTCCTTCTACTATGCAATGAAAATGCACTTATTAAGCAGTTTTTCTAATCTCAAATGGTTTTATCAGCAGACCGATGAAAGCATTCTTGCTTTAAAGTGTTGACTAACACAAACAAGCTCCGAAAAGATTTCTAATGGCAATGAATGATACTTTGTGGTTGTTTTCAATTCATTTGAAATGTTTGTGTTCTCATGATAATTGCCTAATTATGGTAGAGTTTCCTGTTGAAACAGATTCTAATCAGGGACCTGCAAGAACATGTGTTGCTGTGTGGACTGATGTGGAGCCAATGGAACTAAAATAAGAAGAGAACACAGACGCATCAAAGGCCAAAGAGAGAGCCCCCGGGTGATAATGTTATCAATTCCCTGTAATGCATCAGATCAAAAACACTCAGGCGTCCTTGGACTGATGTGGATTTGTGTGTGTGTGTGTGTGTGTGTGTGTGTGTGTGTGTGTGTGTGTGTGTGTGTGTGTGTGTGTGTGTGTGTGTGTGTGTGTGTGTGTGTGTGTGTGTGCGTGTCAGGACTTGGAGTCATCAAAACTTGAATTCCCTCTTACAGAAATGTCTTCAATTCAAGTAGCTTTTTTTTTTATAGCGCTTCATTAAACAGTGTCAACCAGTGTCCCGAACACAGATTTTTTTTAAATATCTACAGATTCAGAATGTTATTGGATCACTAATCAAAGAAAAAAAGTTACGCTTTGGATTATCAGAAATGGAGGATACATTAATTTCCTCAATAACAATTAAAGGTAAAATTAGCGAAGTATATGGTATCCTATCCACAACGGGTCATTCATGTTTTCTAACTTTATTAAATATCTGGGAAAAGGACCTAGGGTTGTTTTTAAATGAAAATATTTGGTCAAACATTTGTGAAAGAATACATTTCCCATATACAAGTAACAAAATCAAGGAAGCTAATTTAAAGTTCATTCATAAATTCTATCTCACCCCAATAAAGATGCATAAAATCTCAGAAGATAACTCACCAAAGTGTCCGTGATGTAAAAATGAAGATGGAACATTTTTGCACATGTTTTGGCATTGCGATGTGCTGAAGGACTTCTGGAAGTCTATTCATTCCTCTACTAAATCTGTTTTGGAAATGGAATTTGATTTAAACCCTTGTCTGTATTTATTAAATGACTCCCCAGATTTTCAGTTAGATAGAAAAAAAATGCAGAATATTAATAATTATAACATATTTTGCCAAGAAATGTATATTACTTTTTTGGAAAAATGAATCTCCGCCAACCTTTAAGTTGTTTTTGGATCAACTGTCACAATTCTTACCGTTAGAGAAACCAACTTTGGCCATATTTTTCAGGACTTTTGGCTTCCATTGATCTGTTGCTTCGAGGAATTTTCTAAAGGTTGTCAACAATGATAAATGCAATGATGCTATGATGTTATGTTATCTAATTATTATTATTATTATCTTTGTTTTTGTCTCGTCTTATTATTTTTACTATTATTATGAAGAGTATTATTAGTATTACTGTTAGGATTGTTTTTCTTGTTTTTGCTTTGTTTTTCTGTGTATGCATGGAGGCCTATGTACACAGACATGCGTATATGTATGTGTTCATGTTGGTGGAGGGAAGGGATATACTGACATTCTGTGTACAGTTTGTTGATCGTTGTATACCCATCCCAAATAAAAATATGATAAAAAAACAAACAAAAAAAACAAAAAACAGTGTCATCACGAGCAGTAAATCACATGGCAATACAGAATGTAGGCCATCAGACTTGGAAAAACACTGCAGGTATTCTTTTGACATACATTTGGGCGTGTAATGACGTCGTGGAAGAAAACATTCCAGATTAGTGAGTACATGGCACATTGTGAGTATGAGCAGATGAAACAATGTGACAAACCAATACTATCTTTGTAAACATACACGTGACTCACCAGCTGAAAGTACTCCATGTTACAGGGAAATGTTGTTTATTGTTATGCAAATCCCAGCTGAGTAAAACAACTACAATATTTTATAATCAAATTGTAAAATTACATTTAATTTATTAGGTTAGTTGTTGCTGTCTGTTTTTGTCAGATAAGTCATTGTTTGAAATGTATAAAACCAGACGCAGCATATGTATTTTTTCTCAAATTTTAACAGTCATTTTTAAAGACGCTGCTATAAACCCATTTTCTATAGTCTATTATTTATAACTGTATCGGAAATGATCAAAGTACAAGTTGGTAGGAGAGGCATTCTAATAAGAAATGTGTCGATGTATGATATTAAGAGTATAAACTGAAAACTGCTTAATCCGGCCTGTATGGTTGGACCCAGTCCAATGCACAAAAAATGGACATTCATCGATTTCTCATGGGAACAAGTTGGTAAAAAGTAACATCTAGAAAGCATCTGATTGAGTAAATATCTAGTTTCCAGGAGCAGAGCTACTGCATATCCCACGAGGCACGCAGGACAGACCCCATGTGAGGCTCTCTGGAGGGTAAAGAAGGATTAGTCCGCTCCTCCTGGACCCCTGCCAAGGTTTAATGGAGCAGCAATAACTAAATTGACAGGGATGCTTGCTGGCCAACAAAAGCCCAAAAACACTTAAGCTTTACTTAAAAATTGGGACATGCTGATTTACGCTAAGCTGATATCAATGATACATCACTGTAATTTTAATTCAGATTAACTGAAAATTCACTGATCCAGTGCAGAAGGCAATATATGGATATCCTGTTTCACACGATTATTGTATTCACAGATGTAGTTTCTGCTTTTCTGCAACAACTGGATACAAGTGAAGAATGTGAACAACAGGGGTCAGCTTGGAGGTGTACACAGGGGGTGGGGGAGGTCCACAGAGGTCTGAATTCCCATGAATCACTCAGTGCAGTTGAATTGGGCAGGCGACTGTATCCTGTTGTTAATGCGCTGTAGATACTATGATTCTCTCTTCTTAGCAGACACCTCAAACACATTATCTGATAAATTTGATAAAAGTACGATTCCTTCTCTGTTACTTTTCACCATGACAAGAAGACTTTGTAGAAGGGCTGAGGGTTTAATCCATCAAAAAGGGGTATCAATGAAGTTCCCTGTTTGAGTTTACCCACCAAAAATGTCCCTGCTGGAGTTATACTTTCAAAAGGTACAGGAACTGTTCCATGTACAGGGATCGATTGGTTGGTTGAGTACATGCGCCATTTAATTTAAGCCCCTTTTCTTTCAAACAAATCTGCAGACGCATACCAGTATGCGTTAAGGCAGATGACAACAGCAGACATGATGGAGATTCTTGGGTGGGATATATGTAAATCAGGATAATATTTTCTGTTAATGTAAGAAAATTAGCTTCGATGTTGTGAACTTGTTAGCATGCTAACACTAGCTTCACTCTTAGTAACAAAGCTGCAAACATGGATATCAGTCTCTCAGTGTCTACTGTGTGCCATGCTGTGTTGGTGCTCAGCTCAAATGTGGAGCTTGTTTATGTTCCTAATATTGAGTGAATGCAAAAAAAAGAATTGCATATGCTTTTTGGTGCATTAGTGATGGTTGTTAAACCGTAACTCTCTGCTCAAAGGGCAATGGCTACAAGTCATCAATGAACACAAAGCAAGTTAATCCGCCACAGTCTATGTTTTGTGTCAAACTCAAGCAAGCGGGTCAGGACTTTTGACACCAGACGGTTGATGGCATCAACATTGTATCACAGAGATTATTAGACCATGCTTAGAAAGTGACAGTGTCCCAGCCGTGACCCTGAAGGCACACCTAACTAAAGAAGGAGCAGGGACAGGTTTCCACTATGTGAGGTGTCTGTGATACAAGCGTCCATCCTGCTCTAATCCTCACCACTTAAGAGCCTCTGCAGTATCTACTTAAAGAGACATTATGCAGGAAATGTTATGCAAATGGCTTGTTTATCACTTCATCTTCGTGTCAGCCACTTGTTTTGTGCCCAGTCTGCAGTGTGCCACGCTTATCTGAGGCTTAGGGAGGAGCCTAATCTTTTAACACCTCTCTGACAGATTTCTCTATTGTTGTCAGATTTGATGTGTGAAAGGAACTTCAGCCAGCTACTAGGTTCCCTTTGACAAACAGAGCAAGAGTTCATAGGGAGAAAATGGGTATTTGAATTTATCTCATTCTATAAATTTGCATACATTCACAGGGGATGGGCAGAAAACAAGAGACAGGGATGCATTCTGAAGTGTGCTGTGTGTAAACGGAGGGCTTTCCCTAAGCTGCACACTTTTGGGGACCCTTACTAAGCAGATTACCTCCATAAATCTGTGTCAGGATACATTTCTGCATGTTTAGTCATGCAAAGAGAGAGAGAGAGCGTGAGAATGCAGAAACAAAACATGTTTACAGTTTAAAATATGAATCCAAATTAACTACTTCTAGGCACTGAGGCAGTGTTTACATCATGAGCACTGCTGACATCTGCTGCACAAATTAAGGAACATGCTATACTACATTAAAAAGCAGTTGCACTGTGCATGTATCTGTTTGCATAAAAGAGCTGCTCACTGTTTGATATATGATGATAAAAGGGTCTGTTACAGGAAAAGAGAGCCTTTGGATGTCGAGATATTTAAAGACGGTTTCCTGTGTTTGACATTTACCTTGAATTAAGGAACAGCATTGTGACTCACAGCTGCCAGAGGTGTAGCATGGGAGCTGAGCTGGCAACATGATGTGTGTTCAGGGGAAGGGGGGGGTACCAGATGTTGTCGTTGTACCATGGGGGATAAACTCTATCACTCGCACCGCAGGTGGTGGGAAAAATGGGGAGAGAAAGGGAGAAGAGAATGAGAGAGCGAGAAACAACGGCAAACAGGAAGCAAAGACCTTACAACACAATGCTCGCAGAGTTTCCTGCAGGCTCAGACAGATAAGAAACAACACTTTGTTTAAAGCTGTATTTTCAGCTCCAAATGTTCACCAATCTCCAAAAGCACCTCTTGCAATGCTTGTATAACTGTTCTGCACAACAGTTGGAATACATTGGGGAAGAAAATGTTTGAGTACTTGAATTTATACTGAAACTTTCAGATTATTATCTGATATTTATTCCACACAAGAATGGCTGGCTGATCAAAATGTACAGGCTGGATTGTGAGCGTCTTCCCTTGCACATGTCTAACAAGATTTCTGCCTTGCAAAGAATAAATATAATAGGCTTTGTATGATCATGTCTTTCTTCAGTGCATCATACAAGGTATATCCTGGTGAGCATATCTGCTTGTATGGACAAAATGCAGCATGGTAGTTTGCAACAAATAAAAATTCATGTAATAAATGGAACGGAAACTCCCGACGCCTTTTTGTGCAAATGAGTTCACCCAAATCAGTGCACAGTTGCATTTGTCAAAGTGAAACTGCATTACACATTCCATATATTTAAAAGTATTCTTAGTGTTTTGTAACTGTAGTAGATTTAAAATGAAATGATCATGTCCATATTTATAGTAGTACATTGTGAACACAGCATATTATTTTGTGTGTATTTATGAACCCAGTGACCCCGACAAAGACAGGATGAAAGTTGTTCATCAGCTGATGAAAATCTGACAATGCCCCCCTCAGCTGTAACCTTTGCCCTTCGCCTAGGAGAGTTTTAGAGCCAGCTATTTAGTTTATAGATTACAAAGACAATGACAAGGTGGCAACCAATTGTGATAAAATTACAAATAGGCTATCTGTGAAACCACATATAGGCATATGCATTTTTTTTGCAAAACATGAAAAGCTAAATGTCCACTTGAGAAGACAATGTAGGTCTACGTTATAGCCTCCATGAACATTTTAATCATGTTACTGGAACACCAGTTTCGAATTGAAAGCAGCTTCTGGAAGGTGTCCGCCGATGCTGGAGCAACATCTCCCTCTATGGACAAATAATGGTATTACACCCACTCAGACAAAACGTGTAGTGTAGAAAGTTAATGCGAAGTAGCCTATGATAGACACTAAGCAACACGGGTTTTTTTTTTTTTTTTTTTGCAAAACCCTACCAGTATGAAGCGGACTGTTTAGATAAAATAAAATAATTGTTTTATATGTCCAAGTCCTTTTAGATTAGAGCTCTTCAACTGGAGTCTAAAGCACTTTAAAGTAAAGCTAAAGTCTATCTCATTATCGGTAACTGCCCGCTTTTATGAAGATGCTTTGAAGGTCAAATCAGCTGATCGACCCCAGTGGTCAGGCCAGGGGTCGTGAAGGTGGGAGTGACTAACGGAAACAGACATGAGGGAGCATCACCCTCTGATTGGGCGCCTTTGTTCTTTTAAATCAGAGTGTCCTTTACATCAACGGGCCTCCTGGGGGATATGAAGACGTCTTTTACAGTATGGGCTAATGCTGCCTTCACTACCGCAAGGAGTTTTTTGTTTTTTTTCAGAGCTGCAGGGGTAATGGAGTTGTAATAATCTACACGCAAGGAAGATGGCCTGTCAGAGACATGAAAAAGCATGCAAACTGAGGGAGGAGGTGAGCTGCATGCTGGTTGGTGATGGAGCTGTGGGGAAGACCAGCATGATCATCAGTTACATCTTTAATGGATACAACAGCGAGTACAGACAGACAGCGTTTGATGTTTTCTCTGGTGAGTTAAAGTTCTCCTGTTAAGATTAATTGCAGCTTTTCTCTGCAATATAACTGATAGCGGTTTCTTGACTCCCAGGTTTGGTGCACGTGAATGGAATCCCAACTCGTATCAAGCTTATTGACACAGCAGGACAGGTTGGTTTGCAACACCACTTTTTTCCCCCCTTCACATTCCAGTTTTAGTGCCACATCTCATTACATTTGATCTGACAGGAGGAATTTGGACATCTTCGCTCTTTGTGCTATGCCCATGTGGACGTCTTCATCCTCTGCTTCAGCCTGGTCAACCCTGTTTCCTTTGACAACATCACCTCCAAATGGATCCCACAGATCCGCACTGGAAACCAGACCTCTCCCATCATTCTGGTAGGGACTCAGTCGGACCTTTGCCACAATGTTGAAATTCTCATTCACCTGGACCAGATTTTGAACACCAAACCTGTGAACATCAGGAGGGCCAGGAGGCTGGCGCACAGGATCCGAGCTCAGGACTATGTGGAGTGTTCAGCTCTGACACAGAACAACCTGAAAGATGTTTTTGATTCTGCTATAGCTGCAGCTATCAAGCACAAGCAGGCCGGTGGAGCAAAATCTAAAAAGCTCAGCCCACTAAAGCGCTTCAAGACTTTTTGTGATTTTGGATGGAGGAAAATCTTCTATTTAATCTGAAGTGGAATCAAACAGTGGATTGAATGAACTCAAGCTTGGTTGAAACAGTGTTTTGGTGTGAAATTATGCATTTGTATCAAAACATTTCTCCAACAACTAAGTGTGCACCAAACCAAAGTTTTAGGACCATGACACCCTTGCGTTGTCATCAATCCTAAAGGTCTTTTTGATATATAATTCTGCTCTTGTATTTACGTTGCCCTTTCTTGGTTTAATGTTTTATATTTTGATGTTCATATATGTGTTGGTATGTTTTTGTGTGTTATTGCTTTAAAAAAATGCATTGCAGTGTAAAATCATAAAGCCTGTTGTGTGTTGTCTAAATCCTACATTTTACGATATTTTTTTCCACTGTAGACTTCAGTTCTGTCAGTGAAAAAATGGAGGGAAACACAAATTGCCATGTGGGACAAATGGTCGCCTGCTGATTCTTTGAAGTGCTGATTAACAAGACAAAAGCCATTTAAATCTGCCCTTTGTTTGAAGGCTTCTACGGGGGCTTGTTTCAAACAATTACTTTTTTTTTAAATCCGCCCACATGGAGTTTTAAGGAGTGTATTTTAAATCACATATAAATAGACTTATTCCGCAAAGAATGAATAAACTATCTTTAATCAAGATTTATTGTTTTTTGGGGGGGCAATTTGCTAAATCAACTTAATATCTCATTATTTGTAAGCCTTTTTTCTGTAGCCTATTGGGTGGAGCATAAAATAGATAGACTCTTTATTGTCATTGTATAAAAGAACACAACAAAACTTTGTTAGCAGCAATCCTGTACAGCAGCGTTAAAAAGAAAATTAAAATAAAATAGCCCTTACTGTACCAATAGAGTATTGCATTTAGGTGCATTAATACGCCACTTTATTTGTGGTATTTCAGTGTTTTGTAGCGCAGCAATATCTATTCCAAACCTGCCTGTAGCCTATATATAGCCTACATTATTTTAAATGCATTCAATGGAAACCCTCAATTCTGCAGCCACTTTTAAACTATTTAAAAGTAGCCTATAACATAATTATTTTAACCTTTGATGAGTTTGATAGGAAAAACACGTTTTTTGTTGTTGTTGTTGTTGTGTTTTACACATGGCAGCAGGAGTCGTCGAAGCCTTCTGTCCCAAAGAACTACATTTCCTATCATGCAACAGCGCGCCTTACCCTCCATTGACCCTGTGACTGAAAATAATCCGATCAGCTGATCTGACCTGGCAACAAAATAACGTAGCTAGAGAGATCTGCCAGGGAGGGGGGCTGAAGAACAAAACAATGACACTGCTCGGAAGGATTCAAACACAGTAACACTTTTCAAAGACTTGTTGTTGTTTTTTTAAAAACGGACTCACGCAGATTTCCCTCCCGGTAAAAAGTAAAAGAGTCCGCGGATCGCCGAGCTGAAGACATCGACGGGCTGTTGTTTTTGTTGTTTATGTTGTTACAGCTCAGTTGACAAGCTGGAGGCTAGCTGCCTGTAAGGACGGATATACACTATTAGGGCTCGCAAATTACAAAATTTCCTTTTTGGAAAGGTTGAAACTGTCCGTGGAAACCAGCCAGCTGTGAGTTTCGTGTCTCTGCTTTGTTGCCGAGTTTGCCAGAGAGCTGTTGAGGGTCAGTTTGCTAAGCTAGCCTGTTGTTAGCAACAACATTTGCACATCCATCTCTTCAGGGAGAATTCATTGTCTCGGTTTGGTACGAGATAACCTGCAGAATATTCTGTGTTATTATTATTATTATTTTTTATACGTTAAGATAAATATTTTTATGTTGTGTTGCAGCGAAATGTCAACTTATACACGCACAGGCTAAAAAAGATAGCAGGTGTTACTCAACCAGACGCTGTTCCTGCTTCATTGCCTCACTGCTTGTTGCACTACGTTACATAATTTTGCCGTCTTAATTTTAATCAATTTAAGCGTGATGAAGTATTAAGTGTTCAGTATTCAGACCAACATCGTAGGTACCATGCAGCTTATTTAAATTCATTCTTAATAGGTCATCTCTGTTTTCAGTGTGAAGGGATAGTGGACATTTTTCATTATTTATGATAGGAAATTGCTGCTGCTGTTAGAACCGCTCTGTTTCAAAGTTTTCCTTGTAAGAAACGATGAGTGGCCATGGCTCATCTTCAGAAAAGGGAGTTAACACTAGTCTAATATGTCAGGAGAGTTATGCCTGTGGTGGCTCCGAGGAGGCTGCATTTGAGTGTGATGACTGCAAAAGCCTACAGTGTGTCCGCTGTGAGCTTGAGCTCCATGACCAGGACAATCTGAAGAACCACGAGCGGGTTCAGATCGGTCCTGGTCATGTCCCGTACTGTGACAACTGCAAAGGAGGAAATGGAGACAATGGCAAACGCCGGAGATCTGTGGTCCGTTGCCAAAACTGCAAAGTTAACTTGTGCCAAGACTGTCAGAAACGCACCCACTCTGGAGGAAACAAGAAGAAGCACCAGCTGACATCTTACCCTCCTCCACCTAAACCTGCAGAGGTCAGCTTTGTTCTCACGTCTGTCCCGCCTGCCGTCCAAATAGCAGATGAGAGCAAATCTCAGAGAGCCAAACTTCTGGAGAAGGTTTCCAGTTTTCTCTTGGTTGATGAGAATGAGGAAATGCAGGTGAGAAGTGCTGAAGTGGCGCTCAAATTGCACATGTTGATAAAAAAAAAAAACAATGTTTACACCTTGACTTTTTATTTTCTAGATAAAGGATGAAAGTTCATTTGTGAAGCGCCTGAGCTGTGACCCTGACCAGCTTCTGAAGGTGGTGTCCATCTTTGGCAACACAGGAGAGGGAAAATCTCACACCTTGAACCACACGTTCTTCATGGGCAGAGAGGTGTTCAAGACCTCGCCCACACAGGAATCGTGCACAGTGGGTGTGTGGGCGGCGTTTGACCCCAGCCGTAAAGTAGTGGTCATCGATACGGAGGGGCTGCTAGGGAACAGCTCCAAACAGGGCCAGAGAACCCGTCTCTTGCTCAAGGTGCTCGCCATCTCCGACCTCATCATCTACCGCACTCATGCTGATCGTCTTCATGACGACCTCTTCAAGTTCTTGGGGGATGCCTCGGACGCCTACTTGAAGCATTTCACCAAGGAACTGAAGGCCACAACAGCTCGCTGCGGCCTGGACGTCCCACTGTCCACATTGGGGCCTGCAGTGGTCATCTTCCATGAAACAGTCCACACTAAGCTTCTTGGATCAGGTAAAAATCTCAAGTGTTACTTGGTGTCATCTGTAACACATTTCAATAAGCTTCTGTTAGCATTCCAGGAGTTTATTGGTATTATATCAGCATCAGTTTTAGGCCTGCATCACTGAACAAGACAAGGCGGTGCCTTTAAAGTAAACTTTCTTCTACATCACCAGAGGAAGCAATCTGCCTTCCAAATTTTTGTTTTTGTTTTTCTTTGAACTCTATTTTAGGGCCAAAGAAAAGGGGCACGCTGCTTAGTCAGGTCAAAATGAACAAATATTTGTAACCACATTCACGCACTTTAAAGACACTACCTGGTTTCTTTGCAAGTCCTTTTGTTGCATTTTCAAACTTTCCAGTAATGTCGTCATCTTTCCCAATATATGACATTCACTTGATTTGAAATGAGTAGCTGTCATAATAGCTACTGGCTTTTATTCTTCTTGAGCTACAGTGTGAAACTAACTTCATGGATTTACGTTATACATTCTCTTCGTACAATAGGGTTTACTGTGTTATTGTGTGGAAACTTCTTGGGTGAGAAAAACTCTCTCCTCAAATAAAATGTTAAAGCAGGATAAATCAAATGGCTGCATATGCTCATAGTTTTAGTAAGTATGTGTTTCTTCTGGCTAATGCTGCACGACTCTAAGCCCTGTTTCCACCAAGCAGTCTGGTTCCGTTCGGTACCCATTTATTGGCGTTTCCACCGTCAAAATTTAGGAATGGTACCAAAATAAGGGATCCATACCATCCTACTTTTTGGTACCCTTCTGTTGGGATGCCAAGGGTACCGATCAGTCCCTAAAGGGCCCCTTTTGTTTACAGTGTGTCCCGTTCTTCTTCTTCGTTGAACTTAATTAATAGCGGGCTACACTGTGTTGGGCTGCTATGATTACACACTATTACATAGCTGCCGCGGCTATTCCCATCTGGCTTACACTCCGCTTACCAAAAATGGTAAGGTTGGCTGTGTAAATGCAAGCAAGATCAGGGTTTAGTAAACACTGTTAACCATACCGAACTGTACCAAACTGCACTGAATATAACCAGACCGCTTGGTTGAAACGGGGCTTTAATATTTCAAAGTCAAAGTATTTGTCTGTCACATATCACAGTAAAGAACTCGTTTGTATCCGGTGCACCAATAGAAAAATGCAAATGAAATATCTACAGTGCTCTCTATTTGCAGTCTTTGGTAACCTCTCCATCTTTGTCTTGATTCAGACAAGTCGTCCGAGTCTGTAGACCGGCTGCTGTCCAAGCGCTTCGAGAAGCTCTCCCGTTTCCCAGAGGCCTTCAGCTCTGTGCAGTACTGGGGAACGCAGACACTAAACCCACCTACTGATTTCCGTGGCCTGCAGAACAAACTGGAGCAGCTCCTGGATAACAACAGCACCCGTTCCCCTCGCACCCCTGTGGTCATCTTCAAAGCTCTGCAGGTAGGGCTGTATAAAGTCAAATGGTATGGGACCTACTTCAAACCATCCTGTCTGTATTTGTAAAGCCGCCGTTGCTTCTTCAGTTCTAAAAAAGATGACTCACAACTTCATATCATTTTCTTGGTAGCTTCCTTGTCCTTTTTTGCTGTGCAATATCACTGTTTGAATAGGAAGTGCAGAAGTAGGTTTTGTCTTGTTAGCTGATTCTCCTTATCCTTCTTTTTCCCAACAGGCTTTGAGTGAGCGCTTTTATGGGGAAATTACAGGTGAGCTTGTTGCCCACAGCTGCTTCTTTCCTGATGAATACTTTACCTGCTCCAGCATGTGCCTCAGTTGTGGGTGAGTGTTCTTAAAAAAATGTTAAATCAAACTTTCCCTCATTTTTCTTTTGCATTTCAGATAGTTAACCATTGTGCCAAATGACTTCTATATTTGACTTGTATATACATTGCTCCCAGATCTAGCTGCAAGAACAGCATGAACCACTTAGGGGAGGGAGCGTGCCATGAGGCGAAGCATCGCTGTCGTTATTCTCCTCAGTGTGATAACCGTATTTACACCTGCAAGGTAAGCATCAGCCACTTAGATAGAACTCAGCTTTCTTCAGACACCGGTGACATATTCATCACTCTTGTTTCATGCCAAATGACTCTAGAGTTACTGTTTGTTTGTGCATCCCTGTAGGCTTGCTATGAAGGTGGAAAAGAAGTGATTGTTGTCCCCAAGACCTCTGCTTCCTGCGACTCTCCATGGATGGGTCTTGCTAAGTACGCCTGGTCTGGGTGAGTCTCAGCTGTATGACCTGGGTCATGGACAACTAGACTCGGGTGTATTACCTTGTACAGAGCCTAATTTTAGCACTGGTGTTCCAGACTCCGACTTAGCATTAAATTATTTTAAAATGCATCTACATATTTCATATTATACCTCTGATACATGTATTTATATGTGCATATATAAGTTCAGACTTTTACCTTTCTGTTTGAACAGGTATGTTATTGAATGTCCAAGCTGTGGAGTGATCTATCGGAGCCGTCAGTACTGGTATGGGAACCAGGACCCTGTGGATACTGTTGTCCGCACTGAGATCCAGCATGTATGGCCAGGGGTAAGACAAACTGAATCTTTCCATGTCTTTATCTCATGTGTATCATTTATCTATATGCGGTATATTTAATATAATTAGTAATCCTAAAGCTCTTTGATTGTAGCTAAGGTAAATTATTTATTCTGTTTATAGTAAATCCTGTCTGTTTTCCGCAGTCGGATGGCTTTTTAAAGGACAACAGCAATGCAGCTCAGCGTCTTCTGGATGGAGTAAACCTTGTGGCCCAGTCTGTGTCAGAGCTCAGTGTCAAGCCTGCGAAGGCCGTCACCTCTTGGCTGACAGATCAGATCGCCCCAGCATACTGGAAACCCAACTCTCTCATCATGGTGAGTGACACACACACAGCCCCCCACCCACCACCAGCCTCTGCCACCAACAGCCAAGTCAACACTTTCATGTCCAGAGGGATGTTTACTATATGTGCTGTTCTCTGCCTATTACACAATCTGTGTTTGCAGGTCACAAGATAAACCTTGGAAAGACTCAGATTGCATCCTCTTTCCTCAAGCTCGGGGTCAATAACAACTTCTGTTGCTCTTGTTTTTTGTTTCTCTTGTAAAAGGGGTGCCATAAATGTCACACAGTCTTCCAGGACAATGACACCAAACATCACTGCCGTGCCTGTGGGGAGGGTTTCTGCGACGTCTGCTCTTCCAAAGCTGCGCCCGTCCCTGAGAGAGGCTGGGGTCTTGCCCCTGTTAGAGTGTGTGATGTTTGCTTTGAGCAGAGAGCTTCATTTGCAGGTACACATACTCCCAATATTGTTGAAAGTTTCCTGTTTTTCATCTATTTCTTCATGCAGCCATGCCATATGTGTTCTAAGCTTGTTGTTTTAATAAGATATTTCTCTCCTCAGAGCTTCTTGAGGCAGAGCCCGAGGAGGAAGAAGGTGGAACCCTCGCCAGAAAGGTTGGAGAAGCGGTGACTAACACTATAGGGGTTGTGGTCACGGCTATTGACATCCCACTTGGTGAGTGTCGCCCAAAACAAGCCTGAACAGGATTGTTATGCAACAGGAACAAATAACCCATTAAATGAGAGTGTAAGGGTGCAATGCCCTCTGGTGGCAGAGATGTAACGGAATTATTTCCAGTCAGAAAGAAAACTAGTGAGGTCTTCATTCTAGTTTGAACTTGGAAAAATCTCATGTAGGAGTCCCTCATAAATAATGAAGGTTACCTGAATAGCCTCATTGTATTAGAGGTTGTATAATTAGCAAAAGTTAATTACATTCAAACTAGGGCAATTGATTCCTAACCTGTTTAGTGTGCACTACTGCTTCAACATGACATATTATTGAGGACTCACTGACTGACTGAGATGTCATCACATTGTCAAATACACAATTTAAATGTGTCTATAGCTGATTATTCTTGCCGAACGAAAATGTTTTTTTTAATTTGTTTTATTTATGTAGCCAGTAAAACCTCATTGAGATAAAGAGTCTCATTTATAAGAGTGTCCTGGCCAAGACAGGCAGCAGCACAATAACAAGTTACAGACCAAAAAAAAACACAGAGCAATTATTGGCACAGAGCCTGAGTTAACAGCAGAAAAGTCATTATTTAAAGCATCTAGAACCTGACGCATCTTCCTCCAACACCTTCAATCTACTTTTTAAAAGATTTAAAGAGACCAGCCCCCCCCCCCCCCCCCCCGACACAGATCATCCTGCAGGAGAATCCAAGCTGCAGGAGCTGCGTACCGCAAACCTGAAATGAGTTTGTGACTGGGTTGCAGATCGAAGATTGTGGCTTCCAGCACTTTTCACATGAAAATAATTACACAAGTATGAGGGAAGCAGATTAAGCATGGGACATGCCAGGGATTTTGTCTACAAATAGACATAGCTAACTCAATCATACAATGCACAATGATGAGTCAGGGTCCTGAGATCTGTTATGTAGTTCACAGAATCCATTGATGAGCCTTTCAGGTTAGTGGCAGTCCTTCCACTTAGAAGTGCACTGCTACCTAATGTTTAACACAGACTTAGACTTCTAGATCTTATACTAGTGCAAAGGTGAATTACCAGTTAGCCTGTTGACTCATTTCACTTTATCAGACTTCCTGCTGTAAACCCATAGCATATTTGTTTAGGATATAAATGTTTGGCAGGCAGCTTTACATGACATAAAAAAAGGTGCTCTCAACCAATCGCTTTCATCCTTTCTGCACGAATGTCCAGCAACGTTTGTGGATAGTGTTAATGACAAATCTCGCTCTTCTGCATGGGAAGAGATTGCGAAAAGTTGGAAATAAATCATTCTACACTCGCTCAAATACACACTACAAATGATAGCTGAAGGTTCTTCTTATCTTAGTTGTCTTTTAAGCCCCCTGTTCACCCACATGTGCTGTCAAAGGGCAAAGATGAATTGTTTTTAATGACCTGACTTCCTGCTGAAAACCGGTCTGTATCCATCACAAACCGAAAAATACCTGAAAGCAAACTCTGCTCCAATCACAACAAAATTAGCTGACTTATTTGCAAATCTTGTTTCCATGGATACCCTTACCAAAGGCATCATTTTTCTTGAATGTAAGGTGCACTTTAAACTGTTGTGAGGAAAGGTAAGCATGGATCAAGCTGAAGTGAAGCCATGCTAACTAATGTGTTTTGATATGAACAGTAGAGGTGAACATTAATGATGCTAGCCCAATTTGAATAAAGTACAGTTAATGGAAACATATTGAGTTACTGCAGAAAGTAGCAGTGTTTATTCAGTAATGTAATGTAATTGGTTCATGAGGTATCTGTGTTAAAGATCTAAATTAAAATGATAGCTGGACATTTAGGAGGGACAAATGATGCCAATGGAAGAGAGATTGTGTGCAAGCTGCCAGGCAACAAGCAGAAACTGCAGGATGTTAGTGCACTGTGCCACAAAGAGTGCCCAGGGCAAAACTTCTTTCAAAACCACATCATGACATTTAAACACTTCAGTTTATTTTGAAGGATAAACAAAACAAGATGAAGTGTGGTAAGTGATGAGCTTCAGCAGAAATAGTTCAGAGAATCTTATCCTAAAAATCCTCCTTTTTAAAGCAGGATGCTATGTAAACATATACATATTCAGAATGCCCTTTAAATGTTATTACTGTAGATCCTTGGTATCATTTGAACATTTGTTTACATGCTAAGCTAAGCTAACAGACATAATAGCGTTACGTCTGCACTCTAATGTCTGAAGTGCCAAAGTGATGATCATAAATGCATTAAGTAAGTATGTGTTCCCTTGCTAACTCTTGCTACTCCCCCTGTAGGCCTGGTGAAAGACGCAGCTCGTCCTGCCTATTGGGTGCCTGATCAGGAAATCCTTTCCTGCCACAACTGCCAGCGGGAGTTCACTGCCAAGCTGTCCAAGCACCACTGCCGCGCCTGTGGCCAAGGAGTGTGCGACGACTGCTCCCCGGAGCGCCGCTCGGTTCCATCTCGAGGCTGGGACCACCCTGTGCGCGTGTGCGCCAGTTGCAACCAGAAACCCGGAGAACTTTAACGGGGGACAGCCTTCCTTCCTCAGAGCACCGGAGAGAACCAGTCACTCACTCAGCTCGCAGTCTGATACTGCTTTACCTCTGTTTATCTAATGGTTCTGTTGTGTATCTGCGGAAAGGAAGTTTTTAGGATCATACTTTATATAGCTTATAGATTTGGGATTACAGAGTTCCTGTGGCCTTTGTAGAACAGCCAGAACATGTGAGTTACTTGACTGAGAGGGAAATCTGTATTTCCTCCCTGATAATTCACGGAGAGTGAAAATTTTGATTCTTACCGTCACAAATTCCTAATTTCACATTAAATATGGCTGTTGAGCTATTTTTCTACTATCTGAAAATATAAAAAAATGTATCATTTAAAGAATACTAGCTAGTTAAGAACCCCACGGGGTTGGTGTGATTAGTTTGCAGCATTGTTCCTCTGATGTCGTACGTGTAATGGCGAGGAGATATTTTATATCCATGCAGGTGTAACTGCAGGTTCCATCGCATGCTATATTGCAACATTTTAGTTTTTGCACTAAGCCTTTTTCAGCTGTTATAGGCTGTTGCTTACCATGGTTATATTCCAGATATCCACATCATCATGTAGTCTGTCACAAACTGAGCAGAAGTCTGCTTCAGTCCAGTCTAGATAGTGGATATCTGGTGTGCCAAAAATCATTCAGGTTACTGTGTCTGTGCTAGTATGATGTCTATATTTAATAATGTGCTCTATGGTTGTATGAAAACATAGAACTGCATTAGAGTGTACTTTTGAAATGTGGAAAATTATTTATGTATTGGAAAAAAAAAAATATTAGCACTCTGGCATGCATGGCAGTGTGAGAAATCCATGGCCTTTTTTCATTTCAGAGGATGTTCTCTGAATAAACCTCACCGTCTCTTTTAATAAGCGGCATTTTAAGTGTTCATGTGTCATACAATGTTTGTTTTTCATGTTAAACTTTGCTTTCTTGATACCTTGGTTTGATTGTTTTCTAAACGTTAACTATCAGGTTGTTTGTATTGATACTGTTTTGAAGAACTGTAGAATATTGTAATTTGTCTTCAAACCAGTGTTTTGCCTCCAGGTCTCTGCAGGAACGTTCTGTCAGGGAAACTCCTGAATAAGGTCAACACATTTGTCTTCTGTTTGAGCTCTAACCTGCTTGTTTTTCATTTTATTCTGTTTGTTTGGCCATTCATATACTTTGTAATGACGCCTTTAAATTCTTATGTTTTTGTGTCTGTTATTCCACAGAAATATTGATGCTTAAATGTGGCAAGTACAAAAAAAAATCAAGATATTGCACCATAGTTAGTGACTGAGAGCTTTAATTTATCTTGCAGCATTACTGTTTTTGAGTTCTTGAGTAATGACTGAGTCCCCTTAAGGATCTCATGCAAAGCACAAAGTGATGCCTTTAACACGTACGCTTGTATTTTGTTGTCAAAAATGAACAAAAAAAAAAGGATATTTGTCAATTGTAGGCTTTGTAGATAAAGTTAATCCTCCCTTTACTCCCAACGTGGAACTTTTTGGTTCTGATGAGAAGATCTTGTGTCTGCCTTGTCTCAAAGTAGATGTATGTGTCTGAATGTTACATTACACACGTCCTTGTCTGAGATGCTAATATTGCACAGCATAGAATAGGAAATAGATTGTGGCATATGGCTTTTACCGGAATTTATTTCCATGCATATGTGTGCAAATGCAATTAACGTTCAGTTATTATGATCATTTTTATTGGCTAGGGTGCATTCATCAGCACTTCTCCCCTACACACAGGTCAAGCAGGAATTATTGATACAATTTAAACTGTTGGGAACCAACTTGAGGCGATGATGTGTGAACATTTGATAAACTGTTGGAAGATTTGCATAAAATTAAAGTTATATCACCTCCCGTCCTTACAAAAAAAAACATAATCTGGAATTGACTCCATGTCTTGAGTGTGTGTGAGTGTGTTTTTGTTTAAACCTCCCTGTGTCAAACCACTTACTGTACTGTATGTGGGAGGAAAGGATCGTGTGCAAGCCTGAGTATTATGAGCCTTGCTTCTGCATACTGCAGCTTCAACAGCGAGGTAAAATATTTGCTTGCTGCTTATTGATGATGCTAAATGATTTATAGTCGTTTTAATATTTAAACCCAAGCGTCCGTGTTTATATTCTGTGCCACTTGCATTGCGTGGCCTCTAGGAGGATTTGTATTTGATTATATTCCAGGCTCAAGTAATGGTCTCTTTAAAAGTGTTATTCAGTTACAGTCTACAATATAAATACAAGGGAAAACCCTTTAAAATAATTTTGACAGTTTACTCATAAAGCCACGCCCCATCCGTGTATGCTGCAGATGCATTGGTCCACGAATTCACCCCAGGCTTTGATTGGTCGATCGCTGTAGGTTTCCCCCAGAACTGCAAGACGCCGATATTGCGTTACATTGTAGCAAAATGGCGGCTGTCATTCAGAATCCACTAAAAGCGTAAGTAATTTAGACATTTAGGAAATTCTGAATAATTACTTTGTTTCCAACTTGTGTATTAACATGGGCTGTTGGTGCATGGGATTTCCAGCCGTCTGCATACGAGAGATTAAGCTGTCTAAATTCATTTTGTGTACTTCTTGCATGGCAAAGTAGCCTCGTATAGTTTTTATTTTCCAGGAGATTTTAACATTTAGTCTTAAACATGTGCTAAAGGCTGCTTGACATTCTGACCGCACTGTAAGAGCTTTTCCTCCACACGGTTATGCATTCAACACGACAGAGTGTCGTCTTTCCTGGGGTATACATTTATTTGAAAACTGTCGACAGCGTGCCTTTGCGCTGCTCCGAATAATTAAAAGCCGATTTTCTTGGTGCTCGGCCGGGCATAGCGGCGGAATATCGTCTGACATCCCGAAAGTCGTTTATAGTTAGTGTGAATTGTCGACATGTCAACTTTGGCTCCTCCGAGCGCAGACGTGGTCAGGACCCGGTAAGGCAAGGGAGGAGGCATTGTGTAGCCTATTTGCATGCTTGCTGGCGAAAACGACAAAAGTGACAGCAATTGGAGGCAGCCGTAGGAAGTAGACAGTCTCCTGGTGTTTTAGGAGCTCGTTTTATCCCCCAACTTCAAAGAAATGCTCCACCTTTTCTTTATTTCTCCTTTGTTATGTTGTATTGTTTCACCTATTCTACTGATTCGTGTATTTATATGCAACTAGCCTGCAGTTTCTTGTCATTTTCATAGTTAAACTCCACAGCAATTTTAACATTAAACCGCATGCACGTTCAGTTTGACGTCCAAAGGCTCGTTCAGCCAGTATTGATGTGTTCCTCTCACCATCATGGCTCTCGTTGTCTGTGGGACTGTGGAGGTAGTCAGCAGGCTCTCCACTGTGCCTTTAAGTGGAGGAGTGCTGGAGATTAGCTTGGTCCAGGATCCATGGGCCCCATCTGTCAGAGAGATGCTCCGACAGAGAGGAAGTGTTGGGCGCAAGCAGGAGAACCATCTGCTCCTCCACAGAGGTACACTGGCACCTCCGTGGACAGCGAGCACGAGGAGTGGACCTCGCAGACAACACTTCGCATGTTACCCATGTTGATGCCATTGTTATCTATTGTCACTACATATAGGAGAGGTTACAGGATTAGGTCTGTGCAACCTGATGGTCCTCTTCACAACATTGCATTTTGCATGTGATATTTGCCTTTCGCTTGTGCCAATTTCAAAAGCCTGAATCCTGTGAAAGATAGAGATATAATATGAAATGATAATTAAGATTTCTGATAGTCACCTAACCCAGCGTACTGACAGATTCCAGAAACCTCTTCAATACCTGCTGGATAAAAAAAAAATACATGTTTTCAATAGAAAAACACCGTTTGTTGACATTTTGCTAGATCGACTAACTGTTTACTGGCCTGTAACTGTTATGGTTTGTTTTTGCCATAAACATGTTTATTCTTTCAGGGGGCTAATCGGTCATCATATCGTATTTGTGCGTTTACCAATATACTCGCTGGTACTTGGTACAGAGTTGTAGCCGGTCTCAGGTCGTTACCAATACTGTTTTCAGCATGGGACAACTCTAGCCTGACACAAAGAAACCCTGCGTACTTACTTTGTGATGTTATGGATTGTGGCTTGATTCATTTCTGTTGAATCTTGCTCTTTTCATGCAAGCCCGGCTGCAGAGTTTCCATGACTCCTGAGAGGAATTGCACAAAACAATTACTGCAACAGCCACCTTAACAGCTAAGTGAAGTAGGCTACTTGATGTTAAAGTGCTTCATGCAAATGCCAAGTTAATAATGTTTACTTAAAGCGTGATCATTTCTCCGATCACCTAAAGATCAGGTGTGTTATTGAAAAAATGCGTCTCCTTGTTGGACCATTTACCATCTCTTGTGTCCTGACAAGCATCGTTGTGTGTCTGCCGCCAGCCCACTGTTTCATCCCCGACATGTTTTAGCATTCTGATGTGGAATGTCTCCTTGCTATAAACTGTGCTTAATGAAGTGTTTCAGTGTGCTATAATTAGCTTCTGTCTTGGGTTTCTGACTTCATTTCACACGTTTGTCAGATTATAATTAGTCACACTTGACACTAATTGGATGTCGCTCCCGTGGACCAGTTTGACCCTTTTTTTTTTGTACTAAGATGATTCACGTTGGGGAAATGAAATGCCGCTTTGACTTTTGTTTTAGAAACGTGGTGGAGGATGGAGCTGCAGCGTGCAAGCCTGCGCACGTCTGTGTGAGGTCTGTCCCTCCTATGAGCAAGGGACGACAGTAATCTCCACAATCCGCTGATTAAAATGGAGTCTGGAGTTTTTGATTAATAAAAGAGCTGCTCATTAAAATTTTAGCCACTGCTGGAGTTTTTCTGTGGGTCAGACAAATCTTCTTCAGCTCTCCTGACATTATTGGTGAGATCCCCCCCCCCCCCCCCCCCCCCATCTGTCAGATACCTTGCCGGTGATGTTTGGCCGACTTTGAGTGAGTCAGGCGTGCTGCTTGTTGACACTGCATTGTGGAGGTGTATGGTCGTTTTTTTTCCTCCTGCCCTCAACCAGACTGTGCTGTGCTGATTGGTGTAATCAGAGGTTGTTTTCTGGATGCAGTCACTGTGTAGGCCCTCCTCCTCCTCCTCCTCCTCCTCCTCCCTCTCTTGTTATGTGGTAGCTCTGGCTTCCTGTGAAGGAGCAGTGCACCTGCACATTTCAGAAACCTCCTTAACAGAGCTGAACAGACTAAAGTCATCTTTTTAATAAGACTGTTTTTTTTCATGCTCATTTATTTTTCAGCCAAGTCAGTTCCTCTGAGTGCTGGACCATTTTGAAGTAGACGCTGGAGTTCTGTTTAAGCTGCTCTTTTTATAAACTATATTTTGTCTCAACTGCAAAATGAGTGTCGACACATGCTTGCATTACAGACGAAGCAATGTGTCGTGGCGAACCGTTGACAGGAACACTCTGATAGTGGAGGCCCCACTGGCCACAAGATTTGCTTTTGTTCCTCGCCCTCATGCACACGATCACCTCCTCTACTCAACTGGAAGATATTGGGGACGTCTAGCACATACCTCTGAGGCACCTTTTTTTTTGAGCCCTGCCAAGCACACCAGTATTACTAATCCAGTCCACTTTGAAGCGTTATTCTTGTTTGGCTTGGCTATTTTATTTATAGTTGAGGTTGAACTGCAGTCACAAAAATAGATTTCTGAGATCTGATAACATTGGAAAGGAAAAAGACAGTCATATACTTAGAAATCATACAGTTTTCATAAAAGCAAACACTTTAAATATTATGAATCTCCATCAGGATCCCTCAAGGGGTTTTGAGATACACTTAAGGGGTCTTGAGAGTATTAAAGTCAAACAAAAGCAAAAGGATGTTCCTCTGCTTTATTCACCAAAACTTCCTTAAACTTTTAGCCTTATTTTCCTCTTTACTTTGGCACAAGTATCCTTCTTGTGCTGTCATAGTCCAGCAGTGAAAACAGTGGATAAGTAGGTGGATCTTGTTTCACTTTAATGATTCACAAACCATACAGGGTTGTGAACCACTGATCTAAACCACTTTATTTGTAGGTGCAACTGAGAGTGGGTCCATTTTAAGGTGTTGGTAATGAAATCCCTCCATTTTACAGGAGACTGTGTGCACAACTGTGGGATGAATGAAAGGTCCAAGTTGAACCAGGGAGGTAGTCTGAAAACTGTCATTGATGTTAACAACAGTTGCAGTGCTTTCACACATAAACAAAACTCCTGAAAACTTCCCGAAATTTTCAGGGTGAGCTGCATTTGTGAACGGCTGATTTTTTTTTTTCACCCCATTTTCATCTAGAGTCATTCATGTCACAAGCACTTTTTCTGCATGAAGTCAGGATGAGCAGATGTGTAGACGCAGCTGGAAGTATTCCGAAAAATTCAACGTGACAGAGCAGGCAGATGAGCATTGGACTCTGTTTCCTCATCAGCCATTTCTGCATCATTCTTTTTACGTCGTGTCCTGCCTCCTGAGAAACACCCCCCCCCCCCCCCCCCCCCCCCCCGATTCAACAAGGATAGTGTCCCACTGTGAGGTGCATGTGTGAACATCCATCTCAGGAAGATTACAAGCCTGCCTGAAATTTTCTATAAATTCTTCAGGAGTGCAAATGTGAACACAGATTTTTACCAGCCTTCGGTCCTCCTTTCATGTTGTTGTCTGTGCTGAATGTGGTTATGTATTTGTTCGGTGGAGTGGTTTCATGTCAGTTAACCTGCGCTGCTCCCAGACATTCTATCTGTCCACTGTGTTGGGTTAAATTCAGGCTGTGGAGCAGGGAGAGCAAGCTCATTAACCAGAACTACAACCCTGCTACTGGCTCGTGCTTCGATACAGCTAAGACACAACATTTAACTGGCCTTGTGGGCCTAAATTAATAAAGTTATTACCACTTAGTTTAATCAACTAGTAATTCTAGTGCCGAGAAGCAATGGTGACAACATAACAGTTTAGTCACTTAGTCGCACACATCCCTAATGTGCAATGCCTCTTAAAGATCACATATTTGACTAATTTTCAGCTAGTTTAAATAAGTCTCAGAGCTCCCCAAAACATGTCTGTGTAGTTTCTTGTCAAAAATGGGCTCTGATACTGTGTTTTAGCATAAACCACTCTAGTTCAGCCCTGCTCAGAACAGGCTGTTTCTGTGTCTGTAGTTTTAAATGCAAATGAGCTTTGTTCGACCACGCCCCTCTGGCTTGGGTGGCTCAGGCTTTCTTGCTCCATTCCCTATTGTGTACGGTGAGAGGGCAGAACGAACACCTAGCTGTAGGAGTGTCACCCCTCTGGGGGAGGGGTTACTGCTCTTTTGTAATGTCGCAAAGCAAAAATCTCCCAACAGCCTGTTTGAGCACACATTGTATGAAAAGTGGAGCAGGCAAAAGACAGAGGATGGACTTCTATCATAATTGGGGTGTTGTAGACAGGCTATAGGGCAGGGATGGGCAACTTTGGTCACAGCAAGGGCCACTTTCAGTTAATTCTCACCAAATTGTAGTATACAAAAATGATTACTTTCAATTATGTCTCAAATTTAACTGATTGCATGGCAGATTTTGTCATGTTTTCTTCATGTTTCCAATGAATTGATATGTAAAAATTTACCTGAGGGCCACGTCGAGGGTTGATGGGTGCCGCATGTGGCCCACCCCTGCTCTAGGGACACATATGTATGGGCGGCAGTAGCTCAGATGAGCTCAGTCTGTAGGGGCTTGGGTTGGGAACCGGAGGGTCGCCGGTTCAAGTCCCGCTGCAGACCAAATCTGGAAGTTGGTCTGGTAGCTGGAGAGGTGCCAGATCACTTCCTGAGCACTGCCGAGGTGCCCTTGAGCAAGTCACCAAACCCTCTACCCACCATCAGCTCAGCAGCGCCCGCTGTGGGCAGCTCCGTCACTCTGACATCTCTCCATTAGTGCATGTCCATAGCATCCTGTTTGTGCATGTGTGTGTATGTCAGCCTATGTGTGTGTTGCATGGTTAACAGAGTGTAAAAACAGAAATTTCCCCTTGCGGGAATCAATAAAGTAAATCTTAATCTTAATGAGTGTTAGAAAACCATGGTTGAGTGTATTTTGTATAATATGTCACCTGTAACTTCTGGTGGAGGAAGAGTGAACACAGGTTTTTTTTTGGGTTTTTTTTTGAGGAAAACTTGTCATTGCTTATCTAACTGCTTTTCTCTAAAGCAAGTGATCTGTTGATCACCTGTTTGGGTGTAAAGAAAGAGTATTTTTACAAATATGACTAAAAAAGGAGAGCCAATGCTAGCACAGTAATTTTCCGTCAGAATGTTGGCCAAAACTATAATAATAAAACCTAGGTTGTGGAAACTGGAATTTTTCTTGACCAATTTTGAAGGACAGAGTGGACAAATGGAAACATGGAAACAGACGAGAGATAAAAAAGTAGGAGTGTCTGTACGGGTGGGTTGTGTGTCAGTGTGACTCACTCCTTCCTCCTTTGTTGTTGGTGGTCGATGGTGTGGGTCTTGTCACTCATTACAAGTGTCAGGAAGATCTCTCACCTTAGCCAGTACAACTGCTGCACAGGATGCCTGGGCCTTTACAAAGAGTGCTACACGTTACAGACTGCATGCACCCACCAAAGGACCTATCAGTTCTCCCTCACTCCCCTCAACCCACAGCAGGATTTGACTTGAGACATATTGCCATCATCCTCTCCTGGTTTGCTTAAATCAAGTAATCTCAGGAGTTTCTAAGTGCTCAATGGTGTGTGCCCTTTGAGTGCGCACTTGAAGCTGACTTCAGGGAGCATTTTCAGCTGGTGTGCTTTTAGTGAACTGATATGTCACACTGTCCCATCAGAGCTGTGCGATGATATCAAGGAATGACAGTAAAGTAGTTCAGTTTGAAGGGGATTAACTGTTGGAAATGAAACCCTCCTAAACACATGGTACAGATCAGAGTAATGCAATTCAGACACACTATTACACAGCACTGTTGTTATTTTAATGAGCCAACTATTCATCTTTTAAGGAAATCTTTGTTAAGCTACTGGTGAAGTTGTCTAACCCTCAAGCTAAATGTGTGTTTAGCTTTGTGGACAATGTGTTTAGAGTATATCCCTGCGTGATTCCTCTTGTAAAAATTCTTGCGTCTTACAGGGTGAGAAAGTGTGAATCAATCTCAGATGTCTTGCCTGTGTGCACTGAGGAACAGTGTTTGAGAGACTAGATTGATTTGATTTTTAATTACAATGAAACCATTATCCTGTTATGATTGGAAGGACAAGTCCTAAAGTGATTAGTAATGATTTGCTTGTTAGCTTATTACCCTTTAGTTCCCCTCAAATACCTTTTTGAAACACCTGCTTGCTTCCTTTTTAATTTTCCTCTTCCCTTTTATTTTTCTCTTTCTCACACTTTTATACCTCTGCCTGAGCTCTGTACCTGTGACTGTTTACTCTTCTCAGTCACACTTACATGTAGCCTCTCTTTCCCAGAAGTCTCACACACAGTGGCTTTGTCTGAACTGCAGAGCAGTGGGCTTTGTGCAGGAAGACATTCTTTATGCTGCTCAGTGCTCACTGTTTCATACTGAATGTTGTCTCATGAAGAGGCAGACAGAGAGCGGGATCTGATGCCGAAAAGTCAGGCTCCCACCTCCTCTGCTTTAAGATTCCAGGCTTCACTCTCAGCCTGCAGCTTAACAGTTTGCCTTCAAAATGGCCGTCTCCCTAATGTTTTAATTGGGAACACGTGCTGGAACTTCATTTTCCAGATGTAGGGATGTTGATACTAGAGGACGCAGTAGCTGTTATTTGCCCTGTTTAACCTGTGGTATAACAACAGATTGTGAAAATCACATACAGTGTACCTATCTGTGATTTCAGGAGTTGCTGCATTTACCCCCATCTTTGATACACTTAAATTATAACCTGCCCTTGTGCTAGGCACTCTGCTGAGATTAATTAAGTAGGCTAATTACCATACCAGGCGTGTGGCAGCCATGAAGGGCTTGAATGTGAAATATCCTCCCCCATTTCACTCTGAATATTAACATTGAAACCCTGAGGGACTGCCAAAATCTCAGTGGCACTAAGAAATGTGGAACTAAAATGTGAGAGTGTTGACTGACTCCATATCCGACCCCACATTCTCTGTTGTTGCGATAATCTGACTCAGGCAGAGCCACAAACTGAGTCACAGCCTATCTTAAATCAGATCAGACAAAGAGCCCACAGAGGTAATAATATGTTTATACCAGGAGTGGGAACAGATGAGTTGTGTCACTGGGTTTTTATTTATTTTTTTTTTTTTTATTGAACAAAATCTTCCCGATGGCAAGCTTTCAGAGGCGACCGAAGCCCAGCTGTCAGTTTGTTCTTAGTTGAAGAGTGCTAATGAGAAGTCTGAACAGACGTTAACAGCATTATGTGGGTTGTGGGAGTTTCTGATGAACTTGAATACAAATCTTGTAGCTGCCTCAACTTGCTAATTTCATGATCTGCACCCTGCAAAGCAACAGGCCATTATCAAGGTATTCATCTATTATAAAAAGGCTGGTTATCATATCAGAGATTCTGCTAATAAGATCACGTCATTGCTTCTCTGCCGCAACCACATTACCCAGTGTCACTGACCTCTGCTGCTGACGTTACCTCCTGCAGGTTGGGCGACCAATTCTATAAGGAGGCCATTGAGCAGTGCCGCAGCTACAATGCCCGCCTGTGTGCTGAACGCAGCGTCCGCCTGCCATTCCTGGACTCACAAACCGGCGTGGCCCAGAACAACTGCTACATCTGGATGGAACGGCACCACCGCAGCCCCGGTATGCAAACACACACTCGGAAATGTAAAACTTATTACGTTAAACCTTGTAAGCATCAGCAAGTTAGCCAAGTCATTGCAAGCATGTTAGCTGTACACTCAGAGCACTGCTGTTAGTCAAACAGCTGCTAGCATGGAGGTACAATTCCCTTTTCTGTATTATCCAAACAGTTTTTCTCCTTCGTTGTCTTTCATTTAACAAGAAATTGTAAGCTACTTTTAAATGTTTAACTAGCCTCAGTGTGTTGACCACAGTAATGCCAGAAACATTTTGAATAAAATGTAAATCTGGATCCTAATTTTTCAAAATTAACAAAATATGAATGTAATCAGTAGTGCCTTTTTAATAAAAAATGAAGATCTTGAAAAATGAATGAAAATGAAATGAAAAATGTGTGTCTGTAGAGTGCAAAAAAAGCTTTAATAAATAATGTTGTGCAGGGGTTGGAGCTGGGCAGATGTACACATACCCTGCCCGCTGCTGGAGAAAGAAAAGACGGCTGCACAACACCACAGATCCCCGCCTGGGCATCTACGGTCTCCAGCTAGGTAAGATCCTGCTGCCTCTTCTCCTCAAACCACCTATACCTTACCCTTTCTGCTCCTCTCAGTTGCCTCCTCCCACTCAGCCATCCTCCCCACCCGTCTCTCAACCAACTCCACCAGCTCCTTCAGCTCATGTGATTACTGGTGATGATCTGGAATAATCTGGCTAAAAGCGTATCACTCTTGTTTCAGTGGGCTGAGCAGAACAGGCTGCCAGTCATTTTTCAGAGGATGAAATGTGGCCGTGTTCACTCCGGCTGCTAAACTTGTTTTGTGAGAAGCAGAACATGTAATTAGATTTACCACTGCTGGGAGCAGTGAGACAGAGTCCGGCCGCTGCAGACAGTATTTAATAAATGTTATGGAATGGAGTTTGGCTTCTCTGGCCGCCACTTGAAACCACTCACTCAACACATTTAGCCTCTCCTCTGTTCCCCCTCGATCTTATTTTCTCCTCACCACCTCCCTCGCTGATTGGCTTTGTCTCTTTCTCTTTGGCAACTCTTTCATCTCTTCAACTCTCCCCACAGTCTGCCATGCATTCTGTATGTTTGTTGTCAGTGTTACTTAGCTCAAATAACTGGTCCATTCTGTGCCCAAGGCTTGTATGCCCACTGGGATGTTATATTAGCCTAAGGAGTGAACATGACAAAAGAGAAAATCTCACTCAGAAACATTGTGTTACATCTTCCGCTTTCTTGTAGTTTCTCTGAATATTCCAATATGTTTTGATAAAGAAATGCATCATTCTTACGCGTTGGTTTTAAATGTAATATCTGCATTGCGTACATTTTCATGAAGTGGAGAAAATAAGGAAGAATGAGAGAGTCAGGGAGAGAAAGCAAGATTTAGAGCCGGCATATGAACCAAGCCTTTGTTTCCCAAACACATCCAATTGCAGCCTATTGTTTTCCACTGAGCTCACTAAGACCCCGCCACCACCACCCTGCTGTCCCTTCCCTTCTCCAGCAACAGTGGATTTTTCTGTGCTGTCTGCAAGTGCCCCGCGGAGAGGAGACGTGCCCTGATTTAACCTGGCGTCTCGTATATGGAATACATTGTGCAGCTGGCCAGAGGTGGCCAGCACAGAGCAGCAGCCATAGTCTGTCTCGCTGCCTCGGCTGGCTGTCTAACTGATGCTGTGCTAGAGACTGGGGCTGCATGCAGAATCAGCTCTGTGCTGCAGGCTGCTGCCGGCTCTATTTTTAGCCCCCCCAGCTCCCATGGGTTGAGAGGGAGGGGAGGGGGGGGGGGGGTCTGTCTCGTCGCGGAGAGTTGAAAGTCAACGTGTGCAGACACAATGGTGAGGGCCTGCCGCTGCATGGAGGAGGACGGATTTTTGAGGAGCATGCTGTATCTGCATCCCACGCCTACCTCCTGTATCAGCCTCTTACCTTTGCAGTCTTCTGTTGCTTTAGCACCTCATGCTCAATATTCTGCAGAAGTCTTTTTAGTGTGTGTAAGGGCTCACGGAAAGCTGGAGTCAGGGGTTTTTGAAGTGTTTACCCTTTTACACATAAACAAAACAACTAGATGACCACAAGGCTTTCTGAGGAACTGACTGTTGTTGCTTTTGCTTTTGTTTGTTCTGCTTTGTCTGCCCAACCTGCTCGCCTGCTACACTGTTTGTTTAGATCTTCAGCTAACTATATTGTAGTCAGCATGATGTCTGCATAGTGCAGGATTATTAAAGCCCAACAATGACAATGCATTCTCAAAATGACAACAATAACAATTTAGATGTCTGCACTGATGACAGCCTGCTGGAGGAATTTGTCTGTTCTTTTATATATCGCCATTCGGTGCCAAAACTAAATTTTGACTATATAGAGCTCTAAATCACACAAAAGAAGAGTCTCGTGTCATAAATAAAAGACCCAACAAATCCACCTTGAAGCACATGGCTACAGTGACATTAACAATGTTCCTTCAGAGGCAGAGACCTCCAGGAGAACTGGAGTTGTAGTTGGACAGCCATCCGCTTTGACCAGCTGAGAGAACCAAAGACATGGCGCAAGGTTATGAAAGAGAGCAGGACAGAAAAACAGAAAGCATTCATTATCATTACAAAAGAGATAAGACCAATACTAACAACTAAAACTATAATCATAATAATAGTTATATAAATGTCAGAAATAGAAATAATAGTGGTAGTTTAGAAGAGTGTGGGGGTGAATGTAAGGGAAAATTATCAATGGGAGTCTGGGAGATGATAAAGCCCCAAAACTGCTGGAAAGATATACAGATGGGACAAGCATGTAAACAGATGAAGAGATTGCTGATGGCCAGATGTATCAAGTCTGCAGCTCGAATGAGAGGTACAAGGCAAGTCTGAGCCAGCCCTTAAGAAAAGCTTTATAAAAATCAAAGTTTCGAGCGCAGTCTTAAAAGTAGAGGTATAGTCTGCCTCCTGGACCAAAACAAGTAAATAATAACACAGAGGGCAATTGACAGCTCTGCCTCCCATACTTAAACCCTTTTCACACATACGAAAATCTCCTGAAAAACTCCAGAGATTAGGCTATCCGGAGGGGCTTTAGGCTATATGTGAATGCAAACAGCTGCATTTTCCGGCCAGACCCTTAGTATTTTTTTCCGCAGAAAGTCCGAGTGAGCTGAATGGGAAGAGAATGACGTTTATATACAGTGTCTGCACGTGACCACTACGATCTCCGTGCACGTAATTAAACGGCTGCATTATGTTTTCTGTTCGTCAGTATGTTGTTCTCCGCTCTTTTGTGGATGTTGTCATTCCATTGGATTACACATAGCTTTGATATAAAGGCAAATATTCTCATTATAACGTCGTGTAGCGGACTCTGTTGCTTTGGCCGCTACTTCCGCGTTGTTGTTTTACATCACGTCTTACCTCAGGAAATCCCCCGATCCCCCTCCCCTCTGACAGGGATAGCCCCCCCCGCTGTGAGGAGCATATGTGAACGGCTAGGTCGGGAGAATCTCCGGAGCGGTCCTCTTGTAATTATCTAGATTACTAGTCAAGTTAATAAAAAAAATGTTTTTTTTTAATTGTAGAGATAGGATAGTGGATAGAGTCGGAAATCAGGGAAAGAAGTCATTTAAGGATACCTTTCCGATAGAACAGGACAGCTGTCATTAAAAGTAACGCATGAATACCAAGATTCCTTCAAGTGTTTGTGTCGGCGTCCGTCTGCCCGCACCCCCCACCCCCCCCAAAAGCTGTAAACCTAGGGGAAACACTGGAAGGTCATCAAAGGGAACTATGAGCTCTTGTCACTGTTTGCAAAGCGGCATGTACAGTAGTTGTAGGACTTAAGAGACATAGGATTATTGAAATCAGATACGGATTTTTGACCATATTTTTGGTTTATTCACGTTTAAAAGTTTCATGATGTGTAGATATTTTGTGCTGCAAATGATCTACGCATCACAGGAGTTTCTAAAGCATCCATGCGGTAACATTTGTTAAGCTCATCAGTTATTGCTAAACAATTTGGTCTTTTAGTCTAAAACATTTGAACCCATAAGTGGAATTTCATTGTTGCACAAAATGATGCTATTTCTCATTCCTTTGTTGTTTTTCACCATTAAATTATCAGCAAGTCGATCGTGTTCAGACTGGAAGTTATTCAGTGGAATCATAACTTCCATTTCGTATCCTAAAAATTCTCTTTTAAATTCATCGGAACTCTTCACCAGTTTCCTTGGACGAGTCTGGACACGCATGATTGTGAACTGCGATCTCACTGGATGACATACAATAATAAGGCAGAAATTCTCATTTTGTAAGATAATGCTTTGGAAGTAAATGTGATGACACCCTCTGTTTCGAGCTAAAAAGAAAGAGAGCCACTTTAACCAACAAATGCTCTAGGAAATTGCCACGTGAATGTATTATGTGTAGTGTGAATGGAAGAGAAGAGACATTAGAGAAAGATGGTGGTAGAAAGCTGCTCACTGAGTTCAGAGGTTGTAGCACTGATAGTTGTCATAATTGAGGTTGTAAATGGAAAAAGCTGCACATGGTATAGTTCTGAAGCTGTCAATGGCTTATTTGGATTATTTTTAGAAATGTGTCTTTTTTTGTATCAAGCGTTGCCTGTTTTTGTCTTGTACAGATGGCGGCCTCATGTCCAAGGACAGCTTGCCCACCCAGAGCACCACGCTGGAGGCGCTACTGCGAGGAGAGGGTCTTGAAAAGAGGAATAACTCTAAGAATGACGAGGAGAGCCTGCTGGAGATCCAGGTGAGTTCAATCCACTGTACATGTGCTTGTATTTATCTTCAGTTCAGTTCAGTTCAGACAGCATTAGTGGTCCCAACAAGGACAATGCATTGGCAGCTAGCCCCGTCTATTCACACACATCTAAAATGTTGAGGTGAGGTATTACCATTAAATAGTTTCTAACGTAAATGTAGAGGAATATCGCTCAAACGATGTAGAGCTCTGGCACTGTTGGTGAAGTGTTGTGCCCCAACTAGTTGTCAAGGCAACTCGCCAAGTTTTTCCAGCTGACCTGCTCATGAGCTCACTGCTGCCTCACAGAGAGAGATTTTAGACAAGTAGACAGCCTCAGTCTGAATTTCCATTAAGTGTTTATTTAATATGGTAATCCTAATTTGGTAACCATATGATATGAATAAAGATGGGAAACATATGACTCCTCAGTTTTAAATGGGTTGCCCTGTAGAGACAACACACGCTGATCTCTGTTGTTTCTTATTGGAAGTCACGATCAGTCATATCGGAAGATCACCCATTCCACCACACATGCATGTAGACACATGTAAAGCCATTTTAAACATCAATCTTTATTTGTATAGCGCCAATTCATAACACGTTATCTCAAGAAACTTTACAAAAGGAGCAGGCCTACACTGTACTCTTTTATATTACATTTATAAAGATACAATTCAAAAAATAGACTATGCACTAAATCTGTCACTTTGATTGTCTTTAGAGCTGAAGTGAATTTAATCAGACTATTGTAACTGTCTGTCCTCTTTCTCTCCGTGTTTCAGAGGGTTTTGGAAGCTGACGCAGCAGAAGATGCTTTCAACGATGATGATGACTTTGAGGTAGACACTCCCAAGAGGAGACATCGGGGAAAAGGAAGAGTAAGTGCCGAGCACATTCCTGTTGTCATGTTTACAAGTTTACTGTGAGTTTACACAGTAAACTTGTAGCTGTAATATATAAACCTGTGATGCAGTGGATTATATGTACATGTTAGAAGGCTCTGGGCAAAGACTTTCATACTGATCATTATAATATGTGGATGTTTGTCCTCAGGGTCGAGGTTCAGGCCGTAAGAAGACTGACCTGGATGATGATAAGCCATACGTCTGTGACAGTAAGTAGTGACAGAAGACAAGGTTTGTTTCACTATTTAAATGAAAAATCAGAAAAGATTCTGAGCGATGCACATCCCTCAGTGGGTTCTGAGTCCAAAAAAACACGAAAGTTAAGGAACGCAAAACAAGATCTGCACACCAAGAAGCTCACACCAAGGATTGCATGAAGCTAATTCATTATAAAAATATTCTCTGTAGAATTCAGATATCCATAATATATGCAGAAAATAATTGTTAGTTATTGTCAGATATTTTAGCTGTGTTGGGTCATGTGTGTTGTTTGTGATCATGTTTTCCTTTCGTTTGTTTCGTTATTTAATCAAGTTAATTGTAGTGATCATTGTTGAGTTTAGATTAGATATCATGTGTTTTTTCCTCAGGCAATTTTTAAGTATTTTTATTATAGGAGTACAAGTGTAATATATATTGTATTTAAATCTTGTTCACTCAAAACAGAAAGTCTTCCTGTATCTTTGACCTTTTTCATTTCATTAACACCCTTTTCCACTTCCACTGACTCTTTACTTTCTTAATAAGATATAACTGGATAGTTTTCTTCAGGTTTTAACAGATTGATAAACTGTAAGATCAGTAGTTTTTTTTTCATTTCTTGTGAATTTTGGTTCCAGAACATGTTAGAAATAGTCATTCAAATAACAAGTCTCATGCATAAATTATCAACAGGTCAAAAAGTGATTTAAAAAAAAAAAAAAAAAAAAGCAGTTTTGATAAAGGACACTATAAAAAAAGGTGAACCCGTGACCCTGTAGCCTTCAGCGTTCCTCTACATGCAGGTTTCATGCGGAAAATTCCAGTGGGGAGGATTGGATTTTACTCTACTTAGAAGTCACAAACTCACGATGTTTTCTTTGTTTGGTGTCTTTTCTATTTCAGACAGATACAAACAAAAGCCGAACTCAAAATCTTCGACCTCAGGTACCCTGACCTGTTGACTCTTTGTGACAGGAGGTTGTTTTGTTTGATTGTTGTCTGCTTAGATGGATTATTGAGTGGTTGTGTCACAAATGCTGCTGTGGTTATTGATTTGACCCTCAAATTATCTCGCTTTTCTCGAGCATAAAGAGTGGTTGTGAAATGAGACCATGTTAGGCCCCGTGTCCACCTAGTGTTTTTTTTCTGAGCTCCAGCGACTCTTTTTCCAATTGTTTTCAATGAGTAGAGAGCGTTCTCAGCAGAAAGCGGGCCCTTGGAGAAAAAGCGTGGCGCCCAGCGTCTTTTCTTCCCAAACATGGGGCCTAATTCTATTGTCTGTGTTGGTTTTATGTGGGGTGACTTTGGTAACCAAACTCTTGAATGAATCCCTTTTTCAGTGATTTATAACCATAAGACCTGTTTCATTTTTCCTTCATGTTGTGTTGATTTCAAACTTACAGACAACACTGACACTGTAAACACAAGTGGTCAGACATGAGGAAAAATGTCAGATGTATAACTATATCATATTAGAAACTAAAATGCAGAGAGACTGAACGTGTGCCGTCTGTTGCAGTCTGTGCAAAGCGCTACAGGAACCGTACAGGACTAAGCTACCACTACACCCATTCCCACCTGGCAGAGGACCAGCGGGCCGGAGGGAGGAGCTCCGTGGCAACCAGACCCCCGTCTGTACAGCAGACTGACAGACACAAACGTGAGAAGTTAAACTGCACTGCTGGATATAATGTCTCATGATGTTTGATTGATTTAATCCAACAGTTACTCACTATTGTGCACTGAATGTCTCATTGTTCTACTTAACAATACTGTGAAATGAACAACTTACAAGAAATGTTACAAGTTGGCTCTGAATTCTGTCATATTTAAAGGATGACTGCTTCAGTACTACTTTTATCAGAACATTATTTCTAACAGAATTTGGCTTTGGCATTTTTCAATTTTTAAAGGCAAGACTCTATAAAAGAGAGCACCATTTAGAAACGTGTATCTCTACGACTTTAGCTCGAGTTCAAAGCGAATGAAAAATTGGAGTGAAAAACAAAGTGGTCAACTTGAAGCCTGCCCAAGCAATGCTGGACACCAAAATGATATCCACATAATCAAGAGATCAGAAAGAAAAAATAGAGGGAAAAATTAGACTAGAAATCTATAATACAAGTCTACAGTATATCTCTTAAATTAATAGTAAAGCAAATTAAATAAGTAAAACTGTGTCACTAATGAGCTGCATCATATGTAAAACATTTACAAAAGGCACAGTTTATATAGAGCTAAGTAAGATGCAATTCAAAGTTGTTAAAAAAAAAAGTTTGACCTGCCCAATATTACCCAGTGTAAAACTGATTGTGCTTTCTTTTTGTTGGGGTGGGATTTCCTTGCAGGTCCAAAGGGTCCAGGTGGGACCAGCATTCCCAACAACTACTGTACTAAATGCCAGGGCTCGGTCAAGAAAACGGGTAAAACGGGGTCTCCCTTCTCGACCTGTCGATGCACAAGTGAGTCCACATACACAAACGTATAACATACAAACAAAATGCACGTCTTGCTCGTCATCCCTCTCCTGTGTGCAGCTGACTGTGGAGAAGAGAAAGACGACGGGACCTTTGCTGGAGCAGAGGAGCTGTTTGGCACCACCTCTGAGAGCGACACCTCCACCTTTCACGGCTTTGAGGACGATGAGCTGGAAGAGCCCGGCACAAACGGCAACGGAATAACTAACCGTCACAGATAGAGAAAACCTTTTAGATTTAAAGACTTTTTTTCTTTTTATAAGGATTAACCTCTGGCAAAAATCTGCTGCTTCTTTTTCGATGTTTTTTTTTTTTTTTTTTTTTGTTCGTGTTTGCGGAAAGCACAAAGTGATCATTTCAGGACAGAAATACAAGTGGTATTTTATCTACTGAACATTGTTGAATAATTTATGAACACCTTTTTATATATAAATATATATATTAACTTTAAAGGCTATGAACGACTGTCAGTGTTTTTGACAGGTGACTTGGTCTCCATGCAAAACAGAAGATGAAGATGTTTTTGGAGTGTTTTTTTTCCTCCTCCACTGGAGCAGAAGGAGCATAAACTATTTGAACAAAAAACACTGGAGAAATCTGAACATTTGCAAACTTAAAATACATTGGTGTTAAATCATCTCCCAAAAAGTGTATTTGGGAGCTGATTGAATGTCATTTTAGACTCCTACGTAAGCTACTGGATGTTTTTGAATCAGTAGTCGCTGTGACGATGAAGGTCTTTTTTTTTTTTCTGCTCTAACTCTGGATTAAACTTGTATGAAAATGAAGGATCTTATGAATGGACTTCCAAAGCCACTGGAAAATGTTTGGAGATGAAGAATCACGTAGATTAAGTCTTTACAGATATATTTAAATTAAAGGTAAGCAATAAGGTTTTCTGTCTTTATTTGAAAAATGACGTTTTGCAGATGATTGACAAGTTGTTGAGGTGGGCCTTAAGCCTCCTGGCAAACGCCTACAACAAACCTGCTTGTAGTCATATCAGTCACACCCCTAATTATGCATAACTCTTATTCTTCATCAAATCAAGATGGATGTCTCATACAAAAAATCACACCTGTACACTGTGTGCTGATAAAGACATGGAATATCCAGACCAACATTGTTGGCCTTTAACATGTTTATTTCTGCTGTCAAAATGGGCATTTTAACAGGGGTGTATATGTGACTTCTGGGGCTTTTGCTGCCAATCTCAAGTGGACGCTCGAGGAACTGCAGTTTTATGCACTTCCATATTGGCTTATCCAACACCAAAGGTTGCCACTTGGTTTAAACACAATTAGCAACCGTAAACATACTATCAAGCTAAAGTGAGTTGCTCAAAATGGTTAAAAGTTCACCTGCTAAAGATCATGTTGGTGTCATCGTTGTGAACATGTTACCATGCTGATGTTTAGCTGACACTTTGGAGGAGCAGATATTATTGTTCAGACATATTCTTCTTGAGTTTAACCCATGTTGTCTGTGTTATTTACTGTAGAAGCACTCAGCACATTGGCATGTGGCCCAGCAGTGGGGGTGACAAGTGAAGAAGAGGATTTTTATCTCTCAAAACTAATGAGCCTTCATGTCCCTCCTGATTTTGGCCTAAAATAACGGACTGAAACTGATGAATGCACATCCAGCAGTTCTTCAGGCCATCAGGCTTAATCGAAGCAAAAGCTCCCCTGATGATTTGTATTGATCCCTTCAGAACATTTGAAATGTGAGTACATCCAGCTTCATTTCATCCTCCCTGCACTGTGCTGGAGCTCCACTGGACTATGGGAACACTAAAGGCCAGGCCTTTGGGCTGTTTGTGCCCATTGGGTGCATTTGGGGCCCAGTCTGCCTGCTCCCGCTCTGTGACTGTATGTGCTGTGTGATCCGATGTGACACTAAGACGTCATTATCCTCATCACTGTGCCAGCCTGCTTCTCTGCACTGGAAACCAGCTCTGACAGCCATGACCCTCCAACCTGATTGGACCAGTGACCCCCCCTGACCCCTCAGCCATAGAGATGGTGCTCAAATCCACCAATATTACTTGCAGACCTCTGCACTACTCTGACGCAAAGGTTTTATCTCTGCTTCTGTCCCTACGTCTGCTTCTCTCTTCTTCGAATGAGTCGCAGTAATATAGCTCATTTTTTTTTGCATCTTTTCTCTGTTGTAAAATATTTCTATGTTTGAACTCTGTTTGATTAATACGACTCCTTGGGTTTGTTCAGACTGAATCGATACCTCTGTCCTGATCAGGTGCACAAAAGCCACAACTACTCAGGCATCTTTCATTTCCTCTGCTGTTGATTGTTCAGCCCTGATTCAACTGATTGTATTCAGTTTGCACAGAGGGACAATGACGCCACACAAGGATCCAATCGTAATCAACTCCCAGGAGGAGGTCGGGATTCTGCTGTCTCATGCTTTCGGGAAAACCTTGCAATAACAAGCTTCATCTGTGTCATACTCCGGTGTCTTACTCATAATGCTAAACCTCTCCTCTCTCTTTGAAATCAACTGTGTTTGTAGATCGTGAATAGTGAGAATCATCTCTGATAAACACTTAGTAAAAAGCGAAAAACTGTAAGTTCATGTTCTGTGTGACATTTCCGCTGAGTGCTTTCGAGGGCCTGATTGCTTTATGACATTTAGAAGGTGCTTGAAGTTCTTTTATCAAAAAAGCCTTTTAGGTCCACAGGTTGCTGATACTGTGTAAGAGGTTTGTGTCCTTCAGTGTGAATATTCAGTATTGCTGCAATGTAATAACTACCGCTCTGTTTTTTGAAGCTAACCATTAATCCTATGTGTGTATATATGACTTGTTGCATTCAAACCATATTTCTTCACTTCCCTCAGGGACCCTTGTCCACACAGCAGTTTATCTCCTCTGGGTGAAGAATGGATCTGAGACTTCTCTATTACCTGGTCTTCTCTTGTGTCAGATATGCAGTGTCTCTGCAGTGAAATGGGTCATTGTGTCTTTAAATCTTCCAAAGTCATGCCTGAAAGTGAAAGCATGTGTCATCACTCTTTACTTGCTTAATGTTACCTATACCTGCTGTTTATGAACAGGTGGTGCAGCTCTGAACAAAAGGAGAAGGTCCTCAATGCAAAAGTTAGCGATGTCTGCTTCAAGTAGCCTAATGTGTCACCAATCATTGAATAGCCTGTATACCTCGTCAAAGACAGCAATAGGCCATGGTACTCTCCTGTCAAGCCTGCAGGGGGGGGGGTGGAGAGGGACGATCAGGGTGGGATCGGAGCCAAGAGGAGATGAAATGGACTTGACTGGGCGTTTTGTTTCATCTTCAGCTGTAAATATGAGGGGAAATGGAGAGAATAAAGAAGTGTTTGTTTGTTAAACTATTTTTATTGTTCTGAAAAAAATAAAGCTTAAAAAAAGAATGGTAATCTTTGCTGGGGTTTTTTTTCCTCTCCAGATCAAGGGTCATTTTAAAAAAAATAAGGTCGCTGACCAGCAGAATAATCCTAGACCAGATCAATTGGTCAGAATGAGAGCAGACAAAGGGAAAAAAAAAACACTCAAACTCGAGAAAGCAGTGCTAGCTGTGGACTACATATGAACATAACAAATTGAGGCCTCAACAAATACACCTATTGATTTGTTAGTGCTGCTTGAGAAATCCCTAAATTTATATCTTACGGTAGTCTGTCCAACAACAGATACAGTAGGCATTTTTACTGTTGGCTCTAAGCGCTCTGAATGTTAACCTTAGGTGTAAAGTGGAGAAGTTATAAGTGTGTCAGTAAGCTCTTCTATCATGGGAGCTTGTTTCATGTGAGTCCTGTTAAATGGGTCATATAAGTCGATAGCAGAGGGGCAGTATAATATTACAAAGGTGCAGTAAAGTAGATCAGTAAATTGGATAATATACTTATAGGAATAAGGGATATAGGTTATAAACAACTTCAGCATGAGACTGTGGAATAGCTTGTCTTCACTAATAGCCTAAATGGAATGAAATCTTAGCCACAAATTGAGGCTGGGGCCACAGGCCTCAGTGCCAGGTACAGCCATTTGGCTTACAAATATCTTGGGTGCTCTACCTGCCACAGTCCTGCCAGCCAGCAATGAGCACAGCCTCCTGGTTAAGCGGGGATTCAGGGGGTCCCTCACTGGCAGGATGTTGTTGGAGCTTTTCATTCTCCTCTTGCTGAGCTGGATCTCTGCCTTTCTCTCTACCTATCTTTCTGTTCCTCTCTCAAATCAACCAAGCCATGTCACCTATGATGCAGCTCATTACTGACACAGTTCATTAACTGCTACACACAATAGCTTCCGTACAATTCATTTAACTGGTTCAAAATAAAAATGTTCGACATTTAACAACTCTTAGGCTATTTTCTTTTACTGAGACGCAACTTCTCCTTAGGTTAGCTTTTGTAGCGTAGCTCCGAAAGTAACTTATTTATCAGTGTTTTACAAGTATTTTAAAAGGGAATTAAGTAATGTTTTGATTCAATTGTAGTCGCTATGCTAATGGTAGCTCATCACCCATAGCTACACTATAGACTATTAATAAATGAAAGTATTGATGTTAATCACGGGTAATGCTCAGTTTTGCTTCTGGTGTGAATGCCTACTATTGTATCTTGTCTAGAGGTTCCATATTTGCAGTTAACACATAAGAAATAAAAATAAAGAAAATAGTTTTACTGGATTAAATTACATTTTGCAAAAACTAATATTTCTGCAGCCGTGTCTGTAGCCCCAGTTTGCATATAGGCAACTAATAAAGAAATGTTTTTATGCCGGTTACATATTTGCATGCTTGAGGACAACTGCAGAACTCTGTTTCTAAGGCAGAACGCCACACACACACACACACACACACACACACACACACACACACACACACACACACACACACACACAAAGAGGTGCACTGGACAGACAGGTTTTTATTTTTTGGTACCCATTATAGATAGCAGGTGCTTGAGTGTTTTGGTGTGCCAGTAGTTGTTCTGCTGATTGAGAAACTAAAAGCACAAAATGCCCTGAATATGTTACATGCATAGTAATGTGCTCATACCGTAATAATAATAAAGTGTGCTCTTGGATAATGACATTTAGCCAATTTACATCTACAATGCACCCTGTACATAGTGTCATTGTGTTTGTGCTGAGAATAACATTTGGTACATCAACTCGAGTTAAGCATCTCTCTCTACTCAAGAGGTTATTGGTATTGATAACATTTATGATTAATATGACATGTACAGTGCATTGCAACAACTCTAATAGAAAATAATAGAGGATTCAACCATTCAGCAGTGTCACTGTAGCAGTCACCGGCCTCCTAGGGGAGCTGTGAAACCAAAAACCCTCAGGCCGACCACTTCCTGTTTGGAAAAGTGTAGACCCACAGCAGAGCACAGTTTGGCGTTCATGACGGGGTCAAGTATGGTTTCCGGGTTGCATTTCAGTTATTTCATGTCCAATCATTGGGGAGTGATGTCCAGTTCAGATGTCCGTCTTTGGAGAGTGGCCCATTTGTCCCCTAAGTTAACTCATATCATGGCCTATTAGCATGCACCATTTCCCCCACAATCATTTAAACATATGACGATTATTAGGTGGAGAATCACAGAACACATTTTGCCAAGAAAAATGTTGGCATTTTTTTTTTTTAGTTTAAAGTAAAAAAATGAAATATTAATGCAGTAAAAAACAAAACATGACTCATGAGTAATAGGCTGCAGGCCTTTTCATATCTCCAACATCATAAAATAACAAGTTTTGACATCATAATTTGACCACAACTCAATAAAATCCCTTAACACTCTGTTGCTGGTCCTGTGGTTTAACCACCACTAGATGGACCCATGGCACTGGAAACTTGAAGCCTACCCATCTAGAAGGAGCCCAAAAGCATGTAAATGCTCTTTCTGCAGAGACTAAAGTAAAACCATGTGGGTGATCTTTGTGTTGAAGCGTTGCAGTTTTTCCCACAGACTTTTCAAATATATGAATTCCATTTTGCAGTCTGAACATTCTGGAACTTGAGGCCTGGAAGTTGTGGAAGCATTGTTCAGTCTGTCTTTGCACATATATGTGTCATTACAAAGCACTGCTGCAGAAAACAAAAACTAATCCTCGACAAAGACAGTTTGGCTGACACATGCAGCAGAGCAGTGTGAAGCTACATTAAGCCCTTATGCCAGATTTTTGGAATGTAATGAAGCATGAAAATTATACCTTCACAAACTCCAGTTTTCAGGACCTAATTTAACAAAAAGAAGAAATTGGGATAAACAAACTCTATAGTCTTCATTTCTGCCAAAGTCTGACTTAAATGGCAAGCGCTTTATAATGAACAGATATTAGAAATTTCAAACATATAAAAAGAGTTTGGATATATTTTCTAAAAATACAATCCACATATGCTTTATTTATTGCTCGTTGCCTCCTGATTATAGAGCGTATGCAGAGTATTATAGTTCTGTAGAAGTTTGGATGTGCATCTTTTATTAAAGTGTATCTGAGTTTGAAATGACCCCAGCTATTTGAGGAAAACGTAACCAATTGTATTCATTGCTTATGTTGCGGCGCAAATGTATCAAAGAATATTATTATAATACTAAATAGATGCTTTTCATTTCCAACACACACGTACAAAAAAAAAAAGGACAACACAAACTGGTCAGCTTAGTTGACTCTTTGCAGACTAAGCCTTGTCTGAATGTGCTTATACTGTATGCTGCATGCCATGTGGTGTGTTGATTGAGGCTTCCTTTGTCATAATTGTCTTTATCCTTTGTGGTTCTGTTTGGGGCCCAATCAGGCCCAGTGCTGCATCAGTACTACCAGTAAGACAGCAGTCCTCGGAGCAGTGTCTGAGAGCCTCCACAGCAGTCTTGTCCAGCCCAGCTCCACTGTCTGTGACCCTGTGCGGCGATGGACCCCCCGATAGTGTCCGGCTGTAGTCCTGCTACACGGGAAGTGTCAGGACGACTGCATCAGGCCTGTCAGGCGCTTCCCAGTCAGTGACTTTCCCTAGAAGATCAATTAAAAACACATTACTAGGCTTGGAAAATGAAAGAACTTTATAAATCATACAAAATCTTCAAAAAACAAGGTGATTTTTTTAACCTAAAAGTCTGGGTATTAGATTATCCATTTATGTGACTTGTATGTTATGCACAAACACATCCTGTTACAGGTACAGAACCCCAATAGAGTGTAAAATGGTTAAAAAGCCACTGATAGTGAGCCAGCCAGTGTGGTTTGTGATATGAACAGCCCCAGCTCCAAATGACTTACCACACTGCGGGTGAACTTCTCCAGGGAGGTGCGGCGGCCCTGTTCAGTGTCTGCTGGCTGCTGTTTTGGGAGGGGGGGAAGCAGGGTGAGTGTTTTGGGTCAGGTACGGGTGTAGCGTGGGGGGTTGGGGGTGGTGTGGTCAGTAGGGTTAAAAAAAAAAAAAAAGGGAGGCCAAGCATTGCAAAAGTGAAGGCCATGGACAATGTGGGAGTTGCATTTTTTTAAGAAAAATGGAGCGGGGTCAGTGACAGGCCAGCAAGAGGAGCAGTGTTTGAACAGGAGAGGGCAGAGAGGCTAGCATGAACACAGGCAGCTATGATTCTCTGAAATGCTCCACATTACATAGAAACAGCTACATTTGTTTAGATGTGCAAGTCGAATCTACAGCATGAACAGAAAAATCCTACTTTCAGCATGTCAGTCCTATTGAACCCAGCAGTTAGTCTGTGTTTGGCATATGATGTCATGTTTTTTTCATACAGTTCATTTGACATTTTACATTATTTAGCTGTTTCCTTGCACCTGCATCTTGAGCACAGCGGGTTTGCCTTTTGGGGCTCTGTTAGAAGTGTCATCAAAGCATCAAATCACTGATTGCCAGACCTTTTTAAGAGTTAATGAATTCTGCCAAATGACATTAAAGCTGCCGCCTTTTACTCACACTTAAATGCACTCAGATTACAGATGAAAGCTAAAAACAATAAACAGAAATATTTCTGCTTTCCCCAGATGTATTGCAAAAAATGACCAAAAGTCATTTTGTACATTTCAAGTATCTTAATAATAAGCATTCTATCATTTGGACAAACATTTGGACATTAATATGTATGGTCTTAGGCTGGTAAATGTCAGGCTAATGCTGGTGTCATTAAAATATCGTTAAGTAGCTTATAATTGTGATTCAATAGTTGAATTACTACAAAGTAAATCAAACTGTAAAATATTAGACGGAAACAATTATAGAGTAGAATCATTCATTCGTCTAAAACAGAAGTTTTAAAATATTACTTTTGATGTCTATTTTCTTTCTTTCTTTTAGGATAAAATATTTTAGTAAATATTTGTGTATTATTTAGGGCTGTGAACATGAACACGTTTACTCTTGTAATAAATCTAGAGACCTTAATATATTCATTTGTTTTTAACGCAAATGATTCACATGAATTTCCTGCTTCATTAGCAACACAGAGACTCATTCACCTTAAATATCCTTTTTGTTAATATTAAATAATGATGACAAACTGTGACTCAGACTGAGAACAGAGAGGGAGTCCTTCGCTCTTACCAAGCAGCAGAAAAAAAAAAAGTAGTAACTGACTGGGATGATGAAGCGATATGAATATGTACAGGCCAGTTGTTAGATCATGAGGCCTCATGTTCCGCTACAGTTCTGCGGACCATCAGTGAAATGTAAGACCTGCACTGAAGACTGACTTTTTTTTACAGTTAAAAGAAAAAAAAATCATTTACAGCATGTGGAGGCTGTTTATGCTTTATAATGGGGTGATCTGACTTCAAGACAGGGAACATCTATGCCAAAGACACCTTGCACTAGGTAAGTCATTCATTGAAACATAAGCTTGTGTGATCAAGTTAGGGTGCATCTGGCTAAAATGGCACAAAAAGCAAACGTAATTGTCTGAGTTGTACTGTGTTTGCATCAATAATGCAGCGTAACAGATTCTGTATGGGTAGAGGTGTGTGCGATGAGCTGGATGGGCTCAGGTCATTTTGCCTGAGCAAAAGAGGGCGGCTCGGGCCCCACTTGAAATCGAAAGTGTGACACCTTAAACAAAAAAAAATATCTAACTACAGAGCAGCATCCTGTTTCTGAAACTATGGACCAGATTCTCTTCCTGATTGTTCTGAATTCTGAGCCTAAGCCTGTGTAACATGAACCACAGTACTACTTCTGCAGCTAAAATTGGGCCCTGAACTGTATTGCTGACTAATTACATATGAATATGAATCTCAATCATAAAAACATGAGTAAATCAATATATTAAAAGTGACAAAAGAAAGAGTCGACAGAGGGGTCAGTGAGTGCAGCTCACCTTCTTCCTGGCTAACAGGAGGTCTTGGTAGATGTTGGATCGCAAAAAGCGTGCATAGCTGTCACTTTTCATTAGCTTGAATATGTGCTCCTGCAAGAGAAAGAAAAGCTCATGAGTGCGTGTTGGCCTGGAAGGAAAGGTCACGAGAAGGTCACTCTAAGTGGAAGAATAGCAGAGGTCTGAAAGTTGTAATTGGATGTATGTTTGTGTGACTCAAAGGGGGCTGAGGCAAACTATATGTGTGCTGATATGAACGGCTGGGTCGTGTTAGACAGAGCTGAGGGCTGTCCCGCCAGAGAGAGGCGTCCCACGTCACCCATCACCAACCCACTCTGATGCAGCGGAATCCATGGTGAGCCGAGCGAACAACCTATTCATGGCATTACTCGCCTCATTAGGCGCAGGCACAAACATACTCCATCATTCTTCTCTCCTCTCTCTCTCTGTGTTCCTCTGTGGCCTCTCAGTCAAACTCTTCAGTAACATGAGTGGGGTGGAGGGGTTCTGTGTTTCTGTGGGCAAGTGGATGGGAGAGGAAATCAACAGCTGATGTGTGTGTTTGTGTATAAACAGGGATGTGGAGAGGAAACCCATCTAAAGTCAGTGAAAGCACCTTTTACTTATGATAAAGGCTTCACTTTCAACACATTTTTGTTCCATTATTCGCTTTCTATTCAGCACTAGAAGTGATCTTTTTTTCTTTTCGTGCATGGACGCAGGTGTGCTGGCACACTGTGTCCCTGGTGGTTTTTTTTTAGACTAGCTAAAGCGTGTATTCGTGTGTCTGCGGTCATGTATGCATGATGTGAATCCAGCCACGAGAGAGAAACATCACAGTCCACCTGAGCATCCTCGTAGCTGTAGCGTCCGGGGTCTTTCAGGTTCTGGCTGGTCCGCTCGTAGCTGTGAGAGTCCAGGTTGATGGAGCTCGGTGCTCCCTCGGCAAGAAACTCCTGCCAGATCTCCTGAGCTCGGGATGACACGTCCTGAAGCGGCCGCCGCTTTAGATCCTGCACCGCTAACCAGAATCTGTAATGGCATTGAATAAGTGGTCAGTAGTAGTTTACCTCAAGTATCATAAACTTAAAGTCATTATTAACAACATATCATAATATAATGTATAAACATAAAGCTGGATTTTAATGCAGTAGGACAAAAGGAAAGCAGCATTTTAAAATTTGACTGAAAAAAATAATAAAACATTGAATCATATTTGATGCAATGATTTGATGAAATCTTAATCAGTGAATTCACTAAAGCTGCAACATTAATGTGGCATTAGAGTACATTAAATACAATAACTATGTCACTGGTGGCCTTGTGGTCAGAGCCAGTCCCATGTACAGAAGCTGTAGTACTCGACTCTGGCAGCCCGGGTTCAAAACCGACCTTTGGCTACTTTCATGCATTTACATTCCCCTTTTTCTCACTCTATCCCCTGTGATGTCTCTACAATAAAGGCATAAAAAGCCTTAAAATAATTCTTAAAGAAAAAAAAACAATATCTTATTTAAAATACACTAACTTCACCTACTGTTTTCTTGGGAGATTGTTTTTTTATACTGTAAACATCTGTGCCTGAATGCAAGCAATTAGATTGAAACAAAACCGAATAATTGCAGGGGATAACAACAAACAAACAGACGCAGGAAAGAAGCAGGAAGATGCTAAAAAGAAAATAGGGCCGTGGGCACTGAAGTCCAGCAATTATCCAATGTACCTCCACTTTACAAGTGACCAGTGATATGAAGAAAAGATTTGTTATAGATTTTTAATTTAAAATGTACTATGACAGCCTCACCGCAGGTTCTCTGAGCTGAACTCTGACTCCAAGAACTTCAGGAACTGGTCTCTCCCTGCTGGATCTTTCAGCGCCTCCTCCAGAGAAAAGCCCCATTTCTTCACTCGCTGCTGGCTGGGGTCTCGACTGCTTTACAATGAAACAGATTAATGAGGAATCAAATATACAGAGACCAAAAAGAGTTCATGTTTTACAAGTTTCTTCCGCATGTTGTCTCACCTCGCCTCCACGTCCCAGAAAGACGTGTCGTCGTTGATCCAGGGGTTAGAGGGCTCTGTTGTTGACACAAAGGGGTCATATTCCATAAACTGCTCCGTGTAGCCCATCAGACTGTCTGCCACTTTGGAAACCTTCATACAGTGTCTGTCCAGCTGGCTGTTCAAGAAGGTAATCTGGTGAAGAGAAAGAGTAATGAGGAATCTAAATAAGGGAACAGCCCATCAGTCTGCGTCCCTGACCGTCGTTAGGATGGATGTGTGAGGCACACTGTGGTAACGGCCTCTGTGAATACTGTCACTCCATCACTCACCTCCTTCTGAACGTCCTCTTTGGTGGTCTTCCTGGTGGGCTGGGAGCTGATGTGGACTGGACTCGGCTGGCTCTGGCCGTCGTCTGGTACCCCGTAAACAGACTGAATAAGAAAGGAGAGAAAGTTTAAACACAGCTAAACTGCAATTTGATGAATGATGGGTAATATTTTTGGACCTTGGTCCGATTTCCCATACTGAGGTCATGTCCTTAACGATACGGTACATAACCTTTTTTCATTTTAATGTTGGTTAAAAATAACACATTTCTAACCTAGCCTGTCATTAACTAAATTGAATTGGAGTGTTCCTTTGAATGACTGATCTGTGTGTCTGGGGCCATATTTGTGTCCAATCAGCATTAGCTTGCATGTAACTAGCCAATCACAGCGCCACTGTGAGGAGAACTAGGAACAGGTCTAATTTTAGGCTAGCATCATCCAGGATGTGTTTATCTTTCCATCGCAATGTTCATGTTGCTTATTACCACATTTACACACAAATTATACACGTTGAATGAATAATTAATATTTCATTTTTAACTACTTCAGTTAATGATCTGGATTGGTGTTCCATATTTATAGACATTTATTCAGTATTTTCAGAAAAAAATATTTTATGAACTCTGCATAATTGTATGTATTTTTCTATGAAAACCTTAACAGATAATTTACAAAACAATTCTGGTGATGCTTTCTCTCTCCTGTTCTAATTAGTTTGAATAAAGTTTATTACCATTTATTCTACCTGTGGGAAAAAAAGGAAAATACATTGTTCTTTTTGTTTCTACTTTTACTGGAGGAAACAAGTCAAATCATTCTAGCCAGCACTTATAGAAATCATGTTTTCATTTCACTCTGCACGGTAAACTCAAAGTATTATATAACACTAAGTTATGTAACATGACTAAAATGTTTTATTCTCACTTTCCTCTCAGGGATTATTTTTCATTCATAACAAAACAAATGTTTATTTTTTAAAGTTGTTATTTTGGTTTATTTACATGGCGGATTTCAGATCCGACCCAAAAAGTACATAAAGATTTTTGTAATTAAAATAACTTAACAAACATGCAAAAAATATTTCATACATATGTTTTTATCAATAACCAAACATGTTTTTCATTTATTTTATTTGAAATATAATTCAGATTTTAGTCATTGAATTTCCCTTTTCCTGAATTTACCCCAAAAATATTCATGTCATACATCTGGGGGTTAGGTTTAGGCTTTTGGCTGAAGCCCTGTGTGGTAGTGAGTGGGATGAGAAGTTTGCTAAAACAACAACAACAACAACAAAAATACACTGTGGCAATTATAATATAAGATTTGTTGAAGCTGGATGTCATGTATCGCAGGAGCTTGCTTTGTATCCTCTGCTCACCTTTTTTACCCTGTGTGGGTTCCTCTCTCTCCGGCACTTGCGGATGTCCATCTCTGTGGTGTTGACACAGCCTGGCTGTGGGAGGTGGCACAAGACAGAGGGTTGTTTCTGTGTCAGATAACAGTGTTTCTACAGCTTGGATTGTCTATGTGTATCTTACTCACACAACACAACGCTGTTTCTCTTCACAGTCACAAAGAGCCGATATGCAAATCCACAGCTCTGATTCTATAAAGATTACCCAGGGGTCTTAGCTGAACAGTGTGTGGAACTGAAACTGATGTTAACAAGCTTTGAATGCAACACCGTCCTTTTTTTCCTTTTTTGATCGTTTCCATTTTATACAGTGCAAGCAGCTCTCTCACTCTCTCTCTCTCTCGCTCGCTCTCGCTCTCGCTCTCTCTCTCTCTCTCTCTCTCTCTCTCTCTCACACACTGTTAAATCTCGAATGTTGTTGGAATACAAGTATCATAAAATAGAAGAGTTGGATGTTTTTGAAAAAAAGTGTGATTATGAAGTTGAACTTTTTTCGTCGAAAGACTCTGAATCACATTTGCAGATGTTATTCCAAAATGTTAGTAATTTAAATAAAGGATTTTTTTAAATCTCTCTCTTCTCTTGTTTTTCTTTTTTCATGGTTTCACCATTCACCAACTCACCACTGGGCGATGAACATCCCAGAACGCCCTCTCCTGGCTGTCCAGAATCTTCCTCTCTGCCTTGTCCTTCTTCCTGTCGATCCTGTGAACATACAACGCAGACCGCTCAGGTCAAACCCAATAAGTCAGGTCATACGATGTAGTCACACACTCTCACAAACACACACATGTAACAACAACGAGGCAGATTTGAGAGCAAAAAGCCAAAGAGTGTGTGTCTCAACCTTTCTGTTCACCTCACCTGCCCATGTCTGGCTTTGCTGCTGGTGGGGCCGAGCTCTTACACAACAGACATTTACTGATCCGTATTTGAAATGACGTGTTTACTCTGCAGATATCAGATGACCTCTTTTTTTTCAGTATCACAAACCAGCAGCTACCCAACAATGGCATGACTTTATGAACTATTTCTTGACAATAACTGTAGCTTCTTCCTGACTGAGTGACTTGAGTTATTAGTGCTGTGATTACACACACAGGCCACCAGATGGAAGTCTAACTAAAAGACAGAAGTTTGCAGGATTGTGTGTGTGCTTAATTCCACAAGGGAATACTTGCTGGATTTGATGCATGTAACCCTCCAGTCAAAGCAGGCCATAAGCACAGCATTGTTAATGAGCAAGAATTGGCGCAGCACCAAACGTACACGGCACACAAAGCATTACCTCTTCCTCTGGGAAATAACTCTCAAGTCATGCATGAAGCGAAAGGTTAGAAATATATGAATATGAATACATAAACTTAACTCTCTGTGCCCTGACAGCAGTGTGTGTCACGCTTATGTCAAGAGGTGGCATGTTGTAAATCCCATTAACATGTATACTCACTTGACTTGAGCCTCAGCTTGCATGAAGATAAATTCCCACTTCCTGGCGAAGGCCCTCTGCAGCCGGGCGAGGTTCTCCTGCAGGAACCAATCAGACGAGCCGTTAGTGGAGGAGGTTATTTGAATTCAAGGCCTTCAGATGATTACATTATCCATTCACTGTGATGGCGTGCCATGACTTTGGATTACTGTTGATGAGATGAAACGGCCTCTCAACAAAGGTGTCCTTGAACATTTGGTAAACCTCTGCTGCCAGACAGTAATTTGACTTTCATACAGAGACACTTTTTGTGTAACATGTTATTGAAATCCATGTAATAACTTTAATGCTCTCAAACTTTTTGGAATTACATTATTCTGCTGAGATTTTAAAAGATTGACTCTATCCTGCTGCATGTGTGCAGTCAATCTGAAGCTGAAACAAGCAGCCGGTTAGCTTAGCATATAGGCTGGAAACAGGCTAGCATGGCTCTGTCCAAAGCTAACAAAATTTGCCTACTAGTTAATATCACCAGATAACATGTTGTGTCTAATTACTTTTTTTCCAAAATCAACACTTAAAGAGCCTAAAAATTGTGAGTTTCATGAGTGGTTGTGGCTTATTCAATTTGTTAGCCAAGATCATTAGCTTCCGGAAATCTTAAGTTTCTTCATGTTTTACAGAAACAAGGTAAAACGTTAATTAAGTGACCCTATTAAGGTGCTGCTAATTTTTTTTAACCCCTGAACCAAGCCATGTTAGTATTGTTTCCAGCTTTTGTGTTAAGCTAAGCTAACTTGCTGCTAGCAAATGCTTCAGATTTACAGTATTCAGTTTAAATTCATTTATAGATAGCAAACAAACATTCCCTGTCAATAATTCCAAGTGTTTTATTTCTTACTCTTACTATAATTAAAATTATGGCTCGAAAGCTCTAAAATGTAAAGCTGTGAAAGCCATGTAATATTAAGTGCATACTTAAAAAGACTGCCTGATCTAGCATCTGTCAAAGACACATTCATTAAGGAGAAGTAATTAATTACCAACTATCAGGTCAGTGTACAGTGAGAGCAATGAAGCCTGGAGTCATGAAGTGACCTGAATTATAGAGAAAGGAAGTGTACTGGACAACAGTTGCAGAATAATTTAAAATATTGAAGAGCAGTGCATTGCTATTATATAACAGCAGGAGATCAGCACTGCAGTAATGCCCCTCTTGAGACTGTATTGATCTGCTGATTCCAGGTAGGCTTATAGATGTGTTGGCACATATTTTTGAGAAGGTCAGTGACTGTACTGTTTTCAGCCGAATGGTGCTGCTGTGAAAAGACTTTGACAGATTTGATCAAGCTTTTTTTTTTGCTGTTTTAAGCCAATTTTGACTTTTGAAAGCCGGTTTCTGTTTCAGCTTGTTTGTTTAACAGCAAGTAAAAGATCACCGTAAAAAAAATCAGAGTATTAGCATATAACGGCCCGAGCTCATGTGATAGCAACGAACTATAAGCTTCCAGGAAATGGCAAAACCAAAATGACAGATTACTCACAGCCTCATAGTCGGCTAGCTCCAGTCTGGCCTTATTCTGCATGGTGCGCTTGCACAGGTAAATGGCTGGAGGAAGGAGGAGAAACGAGAGAAAGAGTGAGACATGTGGAGTATGATGGATGGGCTGTCTGCTTTGTAAATATAGAACTTTATATTTTCAGTGGATTAACTGAGGTTACAGCTACAGAGAAAAGAATCAGTGCTCATGTCAGTGACTGTCCCTTTATTTTGTTTGGCTAGTCTTGTCCCTAAGGAGTTTTCGTAGTAGGTGTTCCTCAGGGCCAGATACATTACAGGGAATGGCCCAGTGGATCGATACTCAGTGAGTGTCAACAACAGATCTGCAGCATGAGCTGTCTTTCAGCTCTGAAAGAAATGGCACGGCCGCAGGCAAAATCAAGATTTTACTGGTATGAAGAATGAGGCTAAAAATTGAGAGACAGCGTGTGACTCACCGTAGTCTGTGTTCTCGGGCTCCCAACAGTTTGAAGGCCAGAAGTACGGAGACTGATGAAAACAAAAAGAGATGAAACAGAGTCAGTTTTTGTTTATTTGCTCATATAATGAGCATGAAACAATACAAGTCTTTATTATGAATGTTGGAATTGTATCCCTTCTATTACCCATGCTCCCTCTGCACTTCTACACAAAGTCAAAAGAAGAATCATTAATTCTGATGATGATTCATGACGTCCGTTTGCTGTGCGTTACTCTCTGGGGAGCATTAGTAGCTATATTCTCTCTATCCATATTTAATCCTCTTTTGCAAAATGATATTACCCATTCAGAGTTCATTCTTGAGTCCATTAATAATGGATCACTCACATCTATCATGCATTCTTAATATCGGGCCAGAATTAGAAGTTGGTGGTACTCAAACACATTTTTCATGACAGTAATTAGCGACCAATTACAAAGGGCTAGGCTGACGTTGAGGAACGTGCTTTTTTTGAATGTAGTGAACAAAAAGGCGATCATACTCTCGTTCAATATGATGACTGTCTTCTTACATTAACATTGCAGATGCGCGAATGTTCTGCAAACAACAAAAGAGGGTTCTCTTCTGGCAAAATAGAAGCTATTTTTGGACTAGCAAAGAAACATCCCCATGTCAATAATCCTTTCATTTCAAATACACCGTGGACTCCTTTTAAATGTTGTGATGACGTGGGCCTGTTGCATCACAGCAACATCAGAGGGAATATTTTTAGCCCCTTGCAGTATGAATAAGTGTGACACATGCTGCCTTTCCTGCGCATGCACAGTAATGGCTTTTAATCCTGAGCAATAGAGGTGAGGATAAATGCATTGAGAAGTAGATTTGCTAGTGGTTGCGGGAGCAGGATGAACAGAGAAAAGTGCAGAACCAGCATGCGAGTGGCTCAGTGCTTCCCATAGGGTAGTCTGCCACGGCTGGCTTGCTGGAATGAGATGCTAATGGGTCAGTCACAGTAATGAGTCAGAGCAGAGCCCATAGCTGTCAGAAGGACCCGTCAAAGTTCATGCTGGATCAGATGGAGCAAGAAAACAACACCCTACTGACAGGCTGCACGAGTTGCCTGTAGGCCCACATTGGGTGGCCCACTTTCTGCCCTGACACAGTAGGGATGAACACTCTCGACCTTGGTGGGGTGAGTAATACTCTTAGAAAGGATTGCTCTAATAAGCATGATGCAATACACATATCCTTCCATCGTCTTATTATTCTATGTCATAGACTGTATGAAAGAACATATGGACGGCCACACAGCTCCAAAGAAGTGAGTGAAGAAAATGTAGAACTCCCCCTGGCTGACAGGCTGCAGTATAATTTATAAGCCTCACCTCCACCATGTTAACAGTTGGGGTATGGGGCCAACTTTTAAATGGACTATGGGCCTGATTTACTAAGATCCCAATTAAAGAGTACTGAATTGCATGTTTGTTTCAACAAACTACACGTTTGGTTGGTGTGCGTTTTGCGCGTGATCTACTAAGAAAAATTGCGTGAATGACACCAGGTGCAAACCTTGTGGAGGCGGTACTATTTAAGTTAGGTTTTTGCGTGTTCTACTGGTTTACGTCATGGAGAGCTTGGACGGAAAGCAGGATTACTGCAAGTGCAAAATAGGTATCAGTGGAAGAGATAATTAAACGTACAGTATTTTCGAGTTATAGCAGATAAAACTGAATATTACAGAAAGAAAATTTGGCTTATAAGAAAACCTCGGCATTAAACAGGGCCTCTCTTTTCATCCCTCCATCTTTTGAGGATGAATTGTCATACATTGCGCAGGAGGTGCGAGCTGTCTCCTCTGTGGCGATCAGGCGCGACACTCGGCACATTGTTGCGCACCAGACAGGTGGCCAGCGTTGTGTCTGATCGGACATAAATGCTCTGGCAAGCGGTATCGAAGACGGGGGTCCAAGCAGTGGTGAGGTCCCCCCCATCCAAGCATAGCAGCAGCGGGCTGTAGAGGGAGGAGACGCATGCACTTTGGAGAGGAGCGCACCAGAGGGCACGAGCTGCTGGGGGAGAGACTGCCCGAGAAAAAGGAAATCCCCAGTTTAGAATATAATGTTGCAAAATGAAGGAAATAGGAAGAAAGAAATGTCAATGTTGAAATTCTTTAGAATTCAGAGGTGTGAATGTTCAAAAATAGGTAACGATAAAGTTTAATCGTGGTGTTTCCTGCTCTCATTCCAAACATATTAACAGCAGTCTTCAGGGGGACTGCCAAGAAAAAAAGAGTCAAAGGCCAGAAGGCCCCACCGAGTTCTTGCACTGCTTCAAGGAGTTGTACTGGGAACAATGGATGAACTGGCTCGGACACATATTTGCAGAGAAAAGGTATGTTACATGACCACAGTCCTAACATCTCTCACAAGGAGCCATTGTGTTTATCTATCATGCAGCAATGGTGAAGTATAGAATCCAATATTTGCATTGTACTGCAATATAAACACACACTTATCTACAATGCTGTAGACAAGTTTAACTGCCAAAATCAATATTCTTATCCATGTATGCAACAGTGATTTTACCCACTGGTTGAGTGGTCTGGCTGTGTAGGTCATCAACTTTCAACTTGGTCATGCAAGCTCATAAATGCCAAAAATAATTTGTTCCAGGTTTTCTCCTGCACATCAAAGGTCTCTGTTCCGGTATAGCTCTTGGTTTAAGATCTGCTCACTCTCTCTCTAGGACATGACTTAAACATAATCACGAGACAAAGAGACAGTGTGGTTCAGAACTCAATTTGTTTATTATAAATATTTTCTGAAAGAAACTTGTACAAATATATATATATATATAAATTATATAAACTTGTAAAAACAACAACAAAGATAAGACCAAAAAGCACTTTATACAAGAACATTTTTGTAGAAGAAGGTTATAAAAAAAAAAAAATGACACAATAGGTGCTAGACAGAAACAAGTGAGAATACAAAAACAAAGTGTGCACAGTAGATACAGTAATGCTCGTGTGAATGTTTATGACCTACACATGTGACGGGCCCAAGCAGCACATGTCACATGTGGTGGACATAAACATTCACAGGAGCATTATGTCCTGTGCAGATTTTCACTTTGTGTTTTTGAGGTAATGATGCGTTTTGAATTCACTTTTAAATGGGCTTTTCTGAAAGGGTCAGGGTTTTTAGCTCTTATTCTCCAGAAAAAAAGCAGCTTGGGATAACTACCCGGTTTCCAGTTCCCAGACGCCCATGTTGCCAGATGGTATACTGGCGGTATGCAGAATAACAAATAAATAGTACTCTCGGTAGTCTGCCCCTGGGTGTTGGCCATCATGGAGTGAAAGAATATTGTTCCAGGTCTGCCGAGCCAAACGCAGGATGCCTTCATCTAGACACTATAGTTCCATGTGGGCCCTCCTGCTGAGACAGTCTGTTGCATCCTGTTGGCAACGCTAGTTTTATCAAGATCAGTTGGCGTGATTCGGCAGTTGTGGCACGTCCAGACGAGTTACCACTATGTGGAGCACTTCATCCCTCTCCTCCTGGGACAGCTGTCATAACTGTGCTTGGAAATTGAGCAACAAGCATTGTTTTAGATTACCTAGACTCAATTAAAATGAGTGTTTATTCATTTAAATATATATGACCAACCGGAAACTCTGCTGTCCTCACAGCAATCAGCTGAGCCATCCTCTTCCTGTCCTCTTCACTGACAGATGCAGCTTCTGCTCTTCCTCTGCCTCTCCCCCGGCTCGTCCTCTCCCACTTGCGCTCCCCCTCCCGCTTCTTGGGTCAGTGCGCTTCGCCAAAGAGCTGCAAATTCCTCAGAGCCCGATTCCTGACAAGAGAAATATTTACATTTCTATAGTTTTATTGAGCTAAATTTCATATTTGAGGCACTCTGACTGACTAACAGTGAAATAAACAATGGTAAGCAGTGATGATACTACAAGGTTAGATTTTCATTGTCTCAATGCAAGACCAATTTAGTACAATAACATTACCTGAAAATTTCCTGCACTCAGTTTTATTCATTGAGTCTTTTTCCCAATATTAACTCAGAAGTCTGTGAGTGTCGGAGTTCTTTTGTTATGGTGCTTGTCACTGCTGTGTTACACTATGCTCTGAAGCAGTGCAGCTGTTTTTCCTTTAGACATAATGTTACTCGACCATAAAAAATAATATTGTGCTCCAACACAGTTCAAAGACACTTATGCAGACTAAGTTTACTGCAAAGACACCTGTGCTTACATTTTCTAGCCTCTGTAAAAGCGACACAGGTTATTGATAAAGCTGGTCAGCTGACAGTAGCTAATGCAGTTAGCAGTCAATGTATCATGCAAAGACGATGAATTTGTTCAATGCTGTGATAGGTAGAAAGCTGATAAGGCTATATAAATCATATGAAAACAGTTGAGAAACTATAGTCTTTTCCTCATCTCCTAGATCGTTTTTTCAAACTATAATCGTACAAAAGTGTAACTTCACTTACCTTCTCTGTTAACATGCCGGTAAAATCACGTTTAGATTTCCTGTGTGTTGCGGCCGATGGTCAGTATGCTCGTTTGGATTATATTAGCGCGGCATGGAGAGCGAGCGACAGGTTACTGATGCAGATTATGTAACGGCCACCCGGTGTCACTATCAACACTGTATTTTCAGAAGTTACATATGGGGCCTTTCAGTTAAAATACATAGTTTTTGTCGTCATAGTTAATTCTTATCATGATGATTCATGTCCAAGAGAAATTTAGTTTGAATTAACCATTTGATGTAAAAAAAAAAAAAAAAAAAGAGTGGCGTAACTTCTTGAATGACAGCTCTGCCAAATGCAGCTTCTGCAGTGTTCTTTACTCGAAAACATAATAAAAAACTATCAATATAGTCATGAAATTTTCCATAACTATGAGCGTCTGCTTCAAACTGACACAAGAATCTGTCCTTCTGTGGACAGTGCCAACCTGGAGGATCTTTGATGTTTTATCGGTAATGTGTGCTTTGGTTTTTGGAAGGAGTGTGACGTCAATTCTGTGACTCCACCAGCCAGATCCCTTCTATGCATGTCTTGGCTCCAAATGAAGTCACCAGCTCAATGTGTCAGCCGCCATCACAGAGGCATTTGGCTTCAATTTTGTACAACAGGAGAAGGTGGAAAATGCTATGTCCATATTTATATGCAGTCTATGCTCTATATTCATCCTAACATCAACAGCCCGCCCATGATGGAGTTTCTTTTGTACCTGAAAGCGATAAAGAGTCCCGTCATCTTTAAGAGTAAGGACATGGTCTGAGATGGGGAAGATGTAGCCGTGGGCAGCTATTAGACTCCCGAGGTGGATGGCTTCAGCTGTGGACATGAGAGTAGGAACACAGACAGATTGAAACAGCGTTCTTCTGCAATTCCTTGCCTTTCTCTACTGATCTTGCATGTAATGGGAGACATACCTGGATCCTCAACGGAGAGGTTTTTCATCAACCACTGAACAATGTCTGCCCCTGTGATTCAAAGAAGGTCATTGGTTACATAGAAGTGTCACAAAGTTTCATGTCTGCAAAAGTCTCAACAAAAGCTGAAATCCAGAAACACAATTGAGCCTTGAGGAAGTCTCTGTCTGTTCAGAGCTGCGGGTCAAATCCGTCAAAGCCGAGGAGGTGTCACAAAATAATGCTAACAGGTTTTTCAGTTGCTCTCTGCTCCTGGACAGCACAATATTTTTCACAGCCTATGTTTTTGGCAGAGGCTGCAGAGAGAGATCGCGAGGCCATCTGGCCTGAGGGAGCCATGTGAAGAAGTGACTCCAAAATAACCTCTGGGGGAGCAGGGGCGACCCCCTCGTCCAACACTAGTGACTCATCCACACACAGACACATGAAGGCGTACACAGACTGAGAAGACAGAAAAAGAAAAATCTTTTTTTTTTTCTGCAGTGAGACATGGACAGCTTCACACCGCAGGCTGTATCCTCGGTGCTGAGGTCTTATCGGCAAAGACATCACTGGCCTCCAACCGCAGTAGCTGCAATTTAAATGAGCCCAAAAGGTCATATTTGCTTTACTGATGCTGTCTCGCAGAGTGAGGCACTTAACACACACAAACACGTACACACAATAATCAGCACATCAAGTATAGCAAGCCCTTGTAAAGGGAGAATCACACAAGCAAAGGGGTCACAGAAGTCAGTAACAGCAGCCATTGTACAGTAGCGTAAACAAGCACGGACACACGGACACACTTATGAACACATGTACTAACCTGATACCACACTGGGGATCTTGGAGAGGAAGCTTTTGACAGTCCGGATGGATACACCTCCCGCTTTCTCATCTTGTATTCGTGTTACAATGTCTTCAATCTGAATGGAGGACAAACAGAAAACGTGAGGTCGTTAGGTAACATTTACTAGCAAATGTGAGCTATTTAGCACTCATGATATGCTTTGATGAGAAATTTCTTGCCTTTCAGTTGACAAACAGCAGCATTATTGACCCAGCCACATATAAAATACATAAAGCTGTCAGTATTTCTGTAGGCTTTCATCCTAACGGCGTTGTAAGGCAAATTACTCACTTAATAAAAGCCATGTAAAATTAGAAAAGAGACGTTAGGGCGAGGACTTTGTTGATTTTAAAGACTCAGGTGCCCAAAACTTGCAGTTTATCATAATAATTTAGCAGTTGTCAGGTGGTGTGCATTGGCCTCGTTCTGAAGAGATGGTAAATTAACAGCCCATGCTGCAGCTCCACAGTGTTTCAATGGTGGCTGCCACGTTCCGTAAGATCTTTTTGCCCTCCAGTCCCCCCGCGCCAGATAACAAGATAATCTCAAAATTCTCCTGGTATTATCTTTAAGAGTCAAGAAATAAACACAAGCGACAAGTGACATCCTGTTTAATGCACTCCATGAAGCTAGGCTATAGAACGGCGGAACAAGATCAGAGGAACAATACATGAACTGGCAAACTATAACTCTTGTATGTGTTTGAATAAGAAAGTAGATGCACATTAGGCTGATTTACTCAACAACTACAATAGCTTAAGTAAGAAGCTTTCTTGCCAATAGAGAAGAGCTGTCACAGCTATTCCCCAGAGACAGAGATAAACATCACACCTCCGACTCATTCAGAGCTCAAATAACAGCAGCAATTAGGCCCAGCACGGCGGGGCTCGACAAGCCACTCAACCACTACAGAGCATTTACAAGTGAACAAGCAGCCACTCAAGGACAGAGACAACCATACACAAACCTAAAGAAATCCACCTAGATTTCTGAACACACAGTAGCATGTGGTTTATTTTTAAAGGATCTGTGTTTGGTTAAGTCCTTGATCAGGTTTTTAAGTAGCCAGAGGTCATGTATCGATGTGAGGAGTCTGTGATCTGTTGCATGACGGTGTTCAGTTAAAAATCAATAAGAAAATCTGGATTTTGCACACTCGTATTGTATCAGCAGCCAACCACATGCAGTTCCGTTGCTGCTAAGGTTGATGTGTTGGCTGTTTAATTCTTTATGGCTCCCTAAGCATCCATCTAGTAGGCACACTCAGATGATCGCACACATACACACCAGCACATTCCCTGCCTCGGTTATGACTAAGCTTATTAGGTGAATTTCTGGAGTTCAAGTTATGGTCGTGGCACACTCAGATTTAGAGAAGCCTTTTCGGTTTCATCTTATCTAAAATAGGCTGTGTTCCCTTCGCATCCCTCTGCATTAACAGCTAACTTAAAGTCTGGCTCACAGACACATGGCATCACACTTTGATCTAGATTGTGCCATACATACAAACTCCTGGACTCCCGTCTCAGTCTTTTCATATTCTGCATTCAGCATTTAACTCAGCGTAGCTCTAAGTGAGATCCCAATATTACACTAGGCGGACAGGCTCTGAAATATTGAATATAGTTCTGTTATGTTCATGATATTGATTATTCACTTGAATCTGGATGAATAATTGCATCTGATTTAAACCATTTACTAAAGGCTACATCTAGCACCATCATCAGGTTTGAAATTACTATTCATGCAGCAGTTTTGTTTATGATCTGGAAGGAGTAATTCCAAACTAATGACTATTAGTTTGGAAGGAACCTACCATTAGCTGCAGGTCTATTCAGTGTTATTAAGCTAATGCTAGCACGCTAACCCGCCTCACTAAATGGTTAAACCCCATTGTGAGCATGTTACAGTAGCTGACTGACATTAGCATTTAGCTTCAAATTTCACTTTCAGATGCAGCCTTGTAGTTGCCGCTCCGTGAGATCAACCATTGGTTTCTAAAAATGCTTTATAAAGCCCAATGATGGCAGTGATCATATTGGAAATGCTGACTCTACCTAGCTTTTGAATCAGTCTAGAAACAGGCAAAGAAGTGGAGTTAGGGGCAGGCCTTAAACAATTACAATGTGCCCACCTGTCAGTCAAATCAGCCATGCCTCTTAAACGTATGCAAAATCCTTAGACTTAATATAATTCATCCGCTTTAGAGATTTTACCAATACAAAACTGAGCTTGCCAAATGCTGATGTTAGCGTTCAACTCAAAGTATCCCTGTGCCTGGGCGCAGATGGCCTAGTGGTAAGGTTGCGCCCCATGTGGCTATAGGAGGTTTGGGTCCAACCTGTGACTCCTTTGGTGTTTCTCAGTCAGGAATCATGTTAAGACACTTGTAAGGTTTTTGAGTTGTATTAACATTAAGTTAACTCATATTATGTAAAATAGCCTTTCAAAACATTAGCTAATGCACGGCACACCAAGATGTGTATGGATTTAATAACACACATAATGCAGATCTTAGAGCAATGTGTTGAAGACAATCTCATACTATAAGCTTCGGAGAGAATCTTGGCATGAATTATTGAGCATCCACAATTGAGAATTACTGCTTCAACTCCTGTTGATAAATCTCTCACATAAGGGGAGGGGAAGCTACATCTGCCCTCTGTGTTGTGAACAGAGCCTTGGTATTTTGGGCTCGCTTTCGCCTACATGAGAGCATAAACAGTTATACACGAAGGGCACAACAGATTAGCACTGAGACATCGAAATCTTCCCTTTGATGACTAACCCTCAGCGCAAAAACAAGAGGGAGAGAAAGCTTTGAAATCCGCTCAGTTCGATCCAGTTCTGAAGGACTGCCCAAATCCCCTGAAACACAACAACACAAGAAGGATTAGGTCCTTTTGTTCTCAACTAATAATGGACCTTGGACTGGGTTTAGCTGTATAGAAAGAATGACTCATTATCTCCCTATAGGATGACAGCAGACAAGAAGTACTTGGCACAGCAGCTTGAAGTGCACATCCTATCGCCTGCTTGTACGGGCTAATGGTGTTTGCAGCTTGGCATGGAGGGGTTTTGAGAGCTGAAAATTGCTGCTGGCGTGCGATAACAGCACTTTGCCCCTCACCACCTAGCTCTATAAATGATTATCAGGAGAACACTTGTGTGTCATGCCACCCTATGCTTGTCTTTTTGCTGCACACATGTGTGCAAACTTGTCCTGATGCATGGCTGTGTATTTATAGCCTTAGCGTGTGGTTGAGTTTTCATTTGTCCATCTTATCGTTTATGCTCCCAGGGCAGCAGAAGTAACCTTCATGCTTCATGTGGGAGGGTGAGGCAGCAGCTAGAGGTGAAGTATGATAATGCCGAAGCTACAAGTGTATATAAAGCATATACTCATTATTAATGTCAGGGAGAGCGTGTATGATCTGGAGTCACTGCTTCCTGTGACATGGTTTTGTAATTGGGATTTAATGAAGTGAAATAAAAAACATCTAAATGAGGGCATCAGAGGCATAAATAACCATAAAGCTAAGTGATACGAGGAAGTCTGGAAAGAAAAGTTTCTAATTGAAACCATGTGCCCCTTTTTTCCAAAAATGGCCTCAGACGAAGCTATTAAAAACTGGCCCATTCTTCTGAAATGAGACAGCTGCTGCTAAAAGATGTATCAGGCGGTAATATCGTCATTAAAGATTCAGTAGTCATTAGAGGTCTCACTCTTCATTGTTGAAAGACATTTGGGTCTGTGAAGGGAAAAGACTGATGTGCAGGTGATGGCCACAAAGATAAATTTCTGGTCTGGACATAATTAAGACGTGGGCGAGAGGTGGATAAATGTACGTTACATTTTTCCAGTTGGGCAGATTATTCTTTAACACTTAAATGAGTAGTTTGTTGTAGATGTACTTAGAAGTCATGTATTATTAGCATACGAACAGGAAAACCTTTATCATGTTCTAATCATTTTAGCATGAAAGCCCTAGTTAATATTGAAAAATATATGTAAAAAATAATTATAAATCAATATTTGAAATGTGTTAAGGGGAACATATTATGAAAAATCCACTTTTACAGTGTTTTTGAACATATATTTGGGTAACCTGAGTGTCTACCGACCCACAAAATGTGGGGCCTCTTCAAACAGCTGATATACTTTTTTATATACCATAGTTTGTATAGTTGTATAGTGTGTATAGCTGACTGCTACAGGGCACTTGTCAGCGTTTAGCTCAATAATCACAGTCTTTTCTGAACGAGTAGTGGCTCAAAGAAAAGCAGTCCTCCAATTGCTTGCCTTCACCCACAGTGAGTTGTCATAAGCGCTGTCCCTTTGCAGTTTCCAGACCTTGAGGGCTATAGAACACCAGCAGCATACTAAGCTCCCTCTGCAGTGTATTTGTGTCCTTTTTGTTGTTGTTGCTTCAGATGACTTCTTGTCCTTTTGGATTTAGGTTATTTATTTGTGTTTTTTTCTCTAATATTTAAAGCTATCAATTGTACCCCAAGATCTTTTCATTACTGCATATCATTCTTTTTTAATAAGATTTTTTGCATCAATCACTGTCTTTGTTCGTCACATACTGTAGTTAGCTTTAACCCTTTCTTTTTGGGTTTTCTTTTGGATTTTCTATTCATTTATGTCAATTGTCTCTCTTGTTTTTAGTTACTGTAGAAATTTGGTGAATGTTTGTGTAGTGTGAAAAGAATAATATATAATATTAATCTGTAATATGTATGTCACAATATAAACTGCGGACGCCAGGAAGAATAGCTTCTCACTATGCTGAAGCTAATGGGGATCCAAATAAACAAACAAACAAACTTGTTTAGGGGGCCATTAAGGGCACGTAGCTTAAGCTCAGTTGGTTGCCGAGGCACCACATATTCAGAGTCTTCAGTTGAAGGTTTGAGTCCTGGCCTCGGTCATTTAGTGCATGTCTATACCACTTTCTCATCCCCACATTACCTGTCCTTCAGCTGTCCTATCAATAAAGGTAAAAAAAAAAAAGCCCCCAAATGATCTTGAAGAAAAAACAGTTGTTCTAAATAGTTAACTTGGTCTCAACAAACTAACTAACTAAATCTGATCATTTGATTCATGACAAATGATGACACATTCGAAGGTCCCAGCTAAATCTCAATCTCCAAAACGCATGCAATTTAAGGTAAAAATGTTTCCTGTCTTTTTCATTAAATAAGCAAAACTATCTTGAAATAACTAACTTAACTAAACACACATCTCACAAATAGCAACCTCTGCCATCAGTGTGTGAATGGTTGAGAAAGGGTAGGTGTGACATGGGGTGTAAAAGTGCTTTGAGCAGTCAGAAGACTAGAAAAGCGTTATATGAGCTCGAGTCCATTTACCATTCCATTTGCCTTTCTCTGTGTGCTTAAATGTCGTGTAGCTTCTAGATTGACAGAACAGCTGTAGACTTGTCTTTTAATCGGCATATGAAAAAAAAAAGAGTAAGTAATGGTGTTTCAAATCTTCTAATAACTTTCCAAAGTACACAACCTGCCACACAACGCTTTTGAACTAAAGTGCCATTCTGACCTCTGTGCAGTACCGGGTGCGTAATTAAGTGAGTTCCAGCTGGTGTGTGGAGCCCTAGGGGCCAAAGTGAGAATAAAGCCTGCTGGTGAGAGAAGATCCCCCACACCTCTCTCTCTCTCTCATCACCATCTCACTCCCTGTCAGGCGCACAGGAAGCCACACAGCAGACTGGAAAAGCCCTGCCAAACAAGTGTGATGGTTGGAAACCTATACTACTGCAGAGGTCTGTGAATTAATCACTCCATCGGAAGCTGTCACATACCCAACACACACACACACACACACACACACACACACACACACACACACACACATAAACATAAACATAAACAGCTGCTTCAAAGCTTTTGCCAATTCTTATCATTACCAATTGAAAAATGAATAAATCACCTGCTAAGTCTAATATTGCATACCAGTGAGGCATCAGCCAGTCCTAACAGCTCTAACGGAGACACATTTACTGATCCATTTCTTCTCCAAATTGCCTTCTCCACAGGAATGCCCTGCAGGGAGGGGTTTTTATTTTTCTGCAATAAACAAATGTTTTGCCGTCAGGTTCTGCAACTGAAAACATGCTGTTCACACTCGAGTGAAGCCATTTTTCCATTTGCAAATACCTTTCATGTGTAGTCCCTGCAATCATTAGTGGTGCTGGATTGTAAACGCACTGCAGTTAACTGACTGAACATGGAGACAAGGAATCCATATTCCCTATAATCGTGCCTCTCTGTGTTATAAAGCATGCAATAGGTTAAATGTACGCTAGCTGGAGAGCATCTTTGTAGTGTTCTGCCAGATGGTTTCTTCTGGTTTTCTGAAGGATGGGGCAACATGTTAGGATGCTACCTGAGAATTTGTGTACAAGAAGATGTGTACAACGCATTGTAGCAATCTAACGCCTGAGGGATTAAGTCACAATTCTTAGTTATATTTCGGCGTCGCGCTTCAGATTTGATCACATAGCAGGCATTAGCTGTCTCTTTAGCTCAAGTGGCCACAACACAACTGAGACCCTGTCCTGAAAAAGAGGCCCAGAGGCACAATGTTGTATTAAGAGTCCAATCAGCTGCTGCTTGATTAGCCAAAGAGGCAGATGCACCCGAGAGAGACGTGCACAGATGCAGTAGAGTTGCACGGAACAGACCCATATGTTGGGACAAAGAGTGTTGATGAGGATGTTTAAGCCTGTTTGGACTGGTAGAGTATCCCTTATGGTAACTGACGTGGGTGCAACGGGATGAGTGTGTGTGTCAGCCTAGATTCTTCATTGCCATGGCAACACAGAGGCAAGAGGAGCTGAAGCAATTAAAAGTTTTAGATGTTTTTTTTTTTTCTTCAGCCCAGGCAGAAAGCCAGCTCTACTAAATTACAATTACATGTGGGGCTCTTCGGACGGGAGGGGTAATCTTGTTGTCCGTGCTTTCTGACTCTTTTCTTTAAAAGACGGGATTTAATAAGCTCCTCAAAATCAAAAGGAGACACTTTAAAATCAAAGCTAAGGAGTAAAATGCAGATGCAGATGCAGCTAAGCTAAGAGAGGCAACACTCAGGGTAGAGAGAGAGAGTACAAGCCTGCCCACAAACCAGTGACTCACCAGGTCACCTTTCGGTTGATGAGACTCAAGGAGGACAGAAAAAGATCAGCTCCCCTCTTGTCCGTGTCTGTTGTCAGATACTCCATGGGTTGCTAATGGCTCGAGTGCAGGCAAAACAGGAGTCTGAATACACAGTCCACTCTAAAACAAAGTGGCCTGTGCAGATACAGAGGCTACTTTTCAAAGAGACACTGTCTGAAATGGAGGGCATCAAAAGCAACGCATTCAACAAGCTGCTTTTATTCTGAAACTGACACAACACACCTAAAACACAATATTAAAAATACCTGTAGTCACTCTTTTCCCTAAAACATCCTATACCTACAGTGATTTATATTCATGGAGGCTTCTTCCACTGCAAACACCTCTCACACCGCCTGCATTTTGAGTGCATGTGGGACCTTGTAGAGGTCCTAATAAGGTTCAGTTTCCCTGCCGAGGCTAGTGTGTAGTTAGGGAGTAAAAACAAGAAAGGGTATTTGCATGTGGAGTAATGAAAAATCAACACAGAGGGAGAGGTGGGATGTTACAGTGCAGTGTGTTGAAAGCTAACAGATTGTAGCAGGCGAAAAGCATCTGCTGTTATCTGCATGATTGTTTCAAAGTTCCTTCCATAGAGACGTTTGGAATATTTATCTGCTGTTTGACTGCTGGAATGGAGGAAAATAGTCTGTCACTGGAGGAATTTGAGTGTTTGTCATTATGCAGCTACAACGTCCAAGTGGACATGAGTAATAGTGTGACAGTGGGTGAGAAGTAGTAGATAATAACTGCTATTTCGAGGATGGGGGTGAGGGGACTCAGTGTTTAGAGCCCCTTATGTGGGCCTCACTCAGGCTGGGCAAAACTCTCTCTGCTGCTGCCAATTTAGGAGCTCATGGAAGCTGTGTCTGTGGAAGAGGTGACAGAGTTTGAGTTCTGTTTGAGGCTTTTCCACAATTCCAATCAATATGTCTTCATTCTGTCTTCATATCTGGGCCACTGCAGTGCCTAATCATTTAATATCTGCAGAAGATTGGTGTGAGGAGGTAAAACCTCAGGACCATCTGTCTGTCTTTGATGTTGGCAAGGTCCCCTGACAGGCCACTCTTGCCGGTCCCATTCCTTAAGGCCTGTTAGTAATTGGGTTACAGAGAGAGAGAGAGAGAGGAGAAAGGAGAGAGAGGAGAAAGGAGAGAGAGGGTGAGGGGAGGCATCTTCAAGCCCAGGTCTGCCTCGTCCCTCCCTTTGCCCACAAGTCTGATCTTGATGTCTGACACACGGGAGACAAACTTCTTCATTAAGTAGTTTAATCTTTGAGAAAAGGAGATGAAGGGCTTTAAAAGTGGACAAAATCACTCTTTACTTACTTACTTTTAAAGCAGTGTGAAATAGCTGCCTTTTTACAGAAAAAAACGATTCTTTGTTGGACCATATCAGTATGTTCAAAGTAATCCTAATCTTTATATAAGAGGCAGGTTTAGCCACCGTGATGTCACCTATTGGTTAACAAAACCTCTTTTAAATCCTCAAGTGCAGCTATTTGGTATTCATCTTGTCTCGAGGAACCAGAAGTGAGTGACCATATCTGGATGACAGGTCGGATACGCATTGTTGCCTCTCCGTCCAGGTTAAGAAACTGTGTTGCAAGTGACTTGTCAATCAAAAGCAGTGGTTCCCAACATTTTATCATTAGAGCCTCACTATATGTATCTAAAAAAAGCTGAGCCCCCCCCCCCAGGATATTGCTGTCAAAAATGTATATCAATTTGAACTGTTTTTATTGATAAAATCCCAACATGTTCAAAACCTTAGATCTATGGATATGCAAAGTTTGAGTTGATTACTGCTGGCTGCTAGAAATTAACCAAGCTATTTTAGTCACTAAACTGAACATCTCAGATGTGTTTGTGTTGTTGGAAATAAAATATCACTCAATGAAAAATACAAGGGTGAACCTCTGGACTTCATATTCATATAGTTGAGAAACCAATAGTTAATGTCTATGAACTGAAGAGCTGGGCAGGTTGGACCTCTCCAATCTGTGCTCGGCTCCGTCCTTTACAACACACCTGGATGGTTCTTTGGCCTGCTATTAGTTAAGTGTTGAATGGATGTGTGGTGTTGAGTGTGAAGCATGCAACCACATGATGTATTCTAGCTTAAGCAGCTTTGCTAAGTTTTGATTTAAAGTAATGCTCAAATTCATTTTTTAATGTCAGCACTCTAAAACACCATCTGCTCCTAATTCCTTTTCTCTGTCGGGAGTGGGTATGTTTCAATCCTCTGCACAGTTTCTACCTTAACTCAAATGTTACGCTGCTTCTCTGCTATGTTGTGTCTTAGCTCTGTTCCTTCTCATTGGTGCAGATGCTCACATGCAATTAGTGAGTAAGACAGGCCCTTGACCTTTCAAGAAGCATGGATTTCCTGTCATGGCTACTGGAATAAAAAAAAAGATCTTTTATAGCTCTCCTGTGTATCATTAAGCTCCACTCCTCCCATGTGCGCCGCGGTGCTACTCACACTGTTTTTCCACAAACCTGACGCCCCTATTACCTGTGCTGGTTTCCCACACGAGAGCGAGGATGCTGTCGGGATTTCAGGGGCGAGGAGTGTTACTAAAACCACAAAAAAGGACTAAGGGAAAAGGGCTGTTTTGAAAGAAAGGAGGCATACAGCAAAGGGGGGAAAAATGTGCCAGCGGACACTTAAAGACCTTCAGAAACTGGCACAAGCTGAAACTACTGAAAAAAAAGAGAGCAGCAAATTCCCCAGTTGGCTTTTTGTGTAAAACCAGGCATCATGAAGCGGTTTTCTTGAAGCACAAGACGGATGAGGTGCTACGAAAAACAGCTCTGGGTGACAGATTTTGGAGCCCTGGAAATAAAGCCTTGTTACGTCCAACTGGCAGATACTGGTAATTTAATTCAGACAGCTGGGGTGACATGTGGAGGGAAAATCTCATCTCTCAGTGCCACGGGGCAGCAGGCAGTGTCACACACCTGTAATGTGTCCTCAATCCTGCAGGTGATGACTTGTCTTCCTGACAGGGACCCGCAAAGGACTTTGCCTTCACGCTGTCAACCTCTGCCCTGCACTCAACTCAGCAATTATCATCCTCAAACCATCTTTTAATGAAACCAATTGAGGCCTGAGGTGAATGCATCACAGGCAGAACAAATGTGTTTCATTACAGGGTTTGTTACCAAGCTGTATTGTGAAAGACTCACTGAATGACAGAATCAATAGATAGTGAAACGTGAGCGCTACAGTGGGTGTTTTATGGCGTCAAGTCCTTACTCACTGCTGATTGATTAGCTATAATGTCACCAGACTAACCCCAGTGCTAGCCAATGCATTGTTAAGCATGCAGCGACCAAATTTGCTCATAAATCTTTGAATCTTTTACCTCAGGGGAGCCAAAAAAGAATGAACCATCTATTATGTCAGCACAGCTAGCATTAGCAACCTAACCATCAGCCCCCCTTGAATTATTGAATAAGCTTCCTAGAGAGGGGAGTAGCCATGCTTTGTGATCTAATATCCTCTCAACATATTTCAAAGTGAAGTGAAGTGTCCTTTTCTGTTTTCATCCCTGGCTGTGTGCTATCTGTGCCTGACAGCTGGCTGTAATTTAGCAACACAATATGCTCAGCTACACCTGCTGGAGGACTCTGCACATCACTATAGTCCAGTTAGTTATGTCCAGACCTCGGATAAAGATCAGTGGAATAGAAAAAAAAAAGAGAGAAAGAATGACTGTTAGAATAATAACACTTAAAATTGTCTTCACACAGCCGGGACATTTTCAAATAGTCCCTTAATATCTAGAAAAACAATGTCAGTTTAACGACGCTGATGACTTTGTATTATTGTGAAAACTCAGCAAAGCCCTGGACATCGATCACAACGGTGCTGACTTAGTCACCACTTATTCTAAGACCTTCCATCTGCTAGTGCCCCTTCTTTCTCGTGATCTAAGTGTTTGAATAATTAATGGCTCCTGATGCAAAAACTGAAAAACAATAATTGAGCTTTGTAAATATTGATATTTCCTACACCACTCCTCCAGCAAAATTACTTTTTCCATTCAAGCTGATTACTTTACAGGAAGGAGGCACAGAGGTATACAGGATCAATTCAATCATTTTCAAACAGATCACAGGTCATCCCAGTGCATTTCAGGTTGTTGATGTATTTGCTGCTATATTGTAACATGCGTAGGTCAATCAACTTCATGTCGAAGACAAGCTAACTCGGCTCCACAGGCTGCAGGTCAGGAACTTGGCTCGACCTCTGCTTTCAAAAGAGGAGAAACCTTAAGGTGACTCCTATGCTGTCTTAGTTTCCTGTTGGAGTGTTCCAGCTGTCTTATTAGCTACTTAAGAGCTTAGTATACTTCAAACACAGTCAATGGCAGGATATGTTATATAAGTGCAAAAAAAAAAAAATCTTCTAAATGTCCAGACTTCAAGACTTGTACATCACAGCTTCTTGTTTGGCTGCAACCCACAGCAAGAATGTTTGTGTGCCTTTTGCATGTCTTTGTAGTCTTGATACAGCATATTACCAATTTAGACCTTTTTTGAGAACTCTCCCTGTAAAGGCATTCATAGTGTTACATTCTGGTGTACACAAAGATTTGTTAGTCTTTTGTAATTTGACTTTTGAACAAGAAGTGCTTGGTACAACTTCTTTTTGTAGATGTTCAGTAAATGACTCCAGAAGTTTGATGTCGGGGGAATGATTTTCAAGTTTACATCACAAATGATGACCAAAAGCTTTAAATAGTAGGTGACTGTGTTACAGCTGTATGTTTCCCTGTGCCCTGTGTCCCTTCTCCCCCTCTGTTGTCTCCAGCCCAGGTGAAGCTACTAATTGCACAACGAGGTACACCTGGCCTCAGTGCTTAAAAGGCCAGTGCTGGCTGCAGAGAGGAGAGGCATTTTGAGTTGGGACTGCTGTGCTGCTCAAACAGGGATTGGCTGGTGTCTTTTGTTTCTCTTTTGATCTTTGTTATCATTTAGTGTGTCATATTGTAATAAATCCCTTTGTTTTGACTTTTGTGAAGGTGGTTAGTGTCCTTTAATGGGTCAATGTATGGTTTGCTGTTAGCCCCATAGGGCCGCCTTATGGTGGGGCATAACAACTGACAGACTGAACGTCTGCTAATGTTAATATAAAATTGATCAGTCTGTTATCACACTAAGCGGTTACTGCTATTACTACACATACTCTGACCATTATTACTGACATTGTACCTTTAAATCTATCGTTTTCATTGTTGTTGTTTAGTTGTTGCTGTTTGTCTCTATTCTTCTTCTTTCTCCTGCGTCTCACTCTCTCCCACTTTCAAAGCCCAACACAGTTTCAGCAGATGGCTGCTCAACATGATTCTTGTTTTGTTCGAGGTTTCTGCCTCTTAAAGGAAGTTTTTTTCCTTACTACTGTAACATTGCTAAATGTTGCGTAGTGCTGTGCTCATAATGGATTCATGTTCGGTATTTGTAGATAATATAACAAAGAGTACGGTCTTCTACCTGCTTTTTTTGTAAAGTGTCTTGAGATAACATTTGTAATGAATTGGCACTGTACAAATAAAGATTGATTTATTTAACTGACACTTACAGGTCCCCAAACAGAATTATATATTTCTCATACTTTTCAGGTAAGGTGTTCAGCTGGTTTAGAGGCAGTCTTAGTCATATTCAAACAAACAGCCTTTTCTGTGGAAAAACAAAAACACTCATTTATGAATGTGTATTTGCTTGTTGCTGCCAGCTGTTCCTCTGAAGCGTGGGAATAACCATGTTAGCCCCTTCTCGTGTTACCACCTTATTGCAGCATCACTGCCTCCCTCTCTCTCTCTCTCTCTCTCTCTCTCTCTCTCTATGTTTGGACTTGGATGACCAGCTTATAAGCTTCGGCACTCCCTTCCTTCTGTCTTCCCCCCCTTAATGAAGACTAATTTCCATTTAAAGCCAATGCGGTGGTGTCAGATTTAGAGCTGGATGCATTGGAGTGTCTAAATGAATCAGGCTCATGTAGACTGACATGTGTAAGTAGTTGAGGAGGAAGCTGGGATTATTAAAGGTTTCCTGCTTGGCTAGGATGGAGATAAAGATACTTGGCATGGAGGACTCATGTATCTGTGCATAAAATCTGAACAGATTGTATTCATGCAAACCAATCCTAAGGTACATTTCTAATAGTTTTTATTCAGACCAAAATATAACAGCAGGATTTACCTTCATCCAGCCAAGTAAAAAAAAAATAAAAAAAGAGTAGAGCTTCCCTTGCTGACGTTCTCTTCTCACTCAGTTTGATGAAAGTAATCACGGCTTTGTTATGGATTTGGCCTCTGCCGTATGAGTTATTGACTAAGCAATTGGAGTGGAAATGGGAACTGCCACACAGCAAGGTCTCCCACAAGGACATTTCTATTATTTCCAAGCAGAGAAGGGGGGAAAAAAAGAAGAAAATCTGCCACGATTATCTAACTCACTCAAATAATACCAGACAGTCCAGCCTCAATAACGTCAGTGATGCAATTGGAAATCACCTTGCGTAAAGCAGAGGATAACACGGTATGTCCACTTTGACAAATGGGCTGTTTGGAGCTTTACCACCGCGGCAGTATTTAACTGTACGGACACAAAAGGACATTTCAGTCATTGTCTAACTAATTTATTATTTTGAAGCGATGAAGGAAGCGATGAAGAAAAACTTGAATGAGAAATCTAAAAAAAGCGCCATGGTTGTCTGATGTGACCTGAGGTCGATGATGTGATTTCAGGGACACAAGGTTCATTTTCGGTGGAGGCCAAGTGATATTTAAACAGACTATCTGGCCATTGAGATTATCATTTGGGACCTGGTGACTCATCTCTGCTGCAGCCGAAACCCAGAGACAATTACAGAGAGTCTCAGCACACCGACAACAGACAATGGGTTATTACCCGCGGTTCAACAGGGCATAGATGACACTGCCTGTCTGTTCGTCTGAGTCAGACCTTCTATTTTAAGGGGAAATCATTTCGACCTACCTGATATCCTTTCTGATATCACATGTGCCTGCAAACAATTCAAATGGGAGAGCTGGCAGATGTTGCTCCAATTGTCGTACAAGTTGTTGATCAGCGTTTTTCATTGTCTCTGTTGTATGAGAAGACGTAGGTCCCTGTATTATTTTCCAGTGTCTTTGTCTGAGGTAATTAAAAGCTGTTTGAAAGCCATGTGTGAACGAGATGGTTCGTAGATTCTTCTGATATTTGTCATTCTCTCTCTTTTAGCTTCAGAACAGAGAACGATCGGACTAATGAGGCATTCAGAGATTAAGACATTACAGATCTTGTAATCAGGCAAGTAGCATGAAGCTCTTTTTCACCACAGCTGTACTTTATCAGCTCTTTCAGCATATTGAGGACATTCTCATTATTCAATGATAAAATGTACCACCAACAAAAAATGAAAAAAAAAGTGACAAGAGACGCTTTTTTTCTTTGAAGAGCAGTGTGAAAATAGGACAGGGGAGGCAGGGAGCATTTCTAAACAACATCCCCCGGGGTTGAAAGTAAAAAGAGCAGCTGACATCGAAGCCAAAAGACGATAAAAAAAAGAGGAAGAGCCGAACAGCAGTGAGGTTCTTTGGTGGTGACCATGGGGTCAGATTTTGAAAACACAATTTTTCAGGATTTACAGATTTTGTTTAATTGTTCATTTCAAACTGTTCTTTTCTTGTGGTAACTCCATACTAAGGATCAATGTCTTTGATCTTATGACTTTTGTTTTTTGAATGTTCCTTTAAGTTTTTAATGAGCAAACTCCCCTTCAGCATCCTAAACGCTGAATCAAGTGTTAAAATGTTCGTTCTGCACACACACTGCATGCACAAATGATTCAGGTACCAACTTTAATAATCGATACAGATCTGCCTTAGATGTCTTTTGTGATACCTTGCACATTAACAGCATTGTTGTGATGTCCTATATTGCTTCCTCTGTCATCAATTATTTAATGTTTTTTTACCCATTGATTTTTGTAAAGAAAAACTCACCTTATATCTTATTTAAGAATCTCTCCTTCCTTCTCATGTGTGTTTATTTTTCTGTGCGGTTTCCCCTCAGTGTTTGTTTGTCTTTGTGCCCAGTGCCAAACTTTCCAGATTTTTCTTTCCCAAAATGTCTAGCTCTCCCATTCTTAATCTCTGCTTAGATTTTCCTGGACCTAACATTTGTCTTTTCCTTTGTTTGTTCGCTCTTCTGTAACCCTGTGTACCAAACACAGACATTAAACGACTGTTTATGGTTACGACCCTTCTCAGTAAACGCGGTGGAATCCTCTTGCCAATTTGTTTTAAATCAGTTGTGAGTGATTACTGCTCAATCTCTGCGAGCTGCTATAGGACAAAAGAGCTTTAAGCTTTTGCAGTCAGTATTTTTTTTAACAATACACCTTTTACAGCAAAAAAGGTCCTAAAACCTCAACCTAATGCTGGGACATTAATCCATTTTCAATTTTGATTTGGGCTTCCCATGATCATGAAAACAAGATAATCGAGATTAAATGATAACGGTGCTGCATGCCGTGTTGTGCTTGTTTTGTCCAAAGGTTTTGTCATGTTTGGTAAATGTTTCAAACTGTTTGTTATATTTTGGCTACAAGAGTACATCACCACTACCTCAAAAACATTATTATTATTATTATTGTTATACAGTTTTCACGATTTTCATTAATAACTTGTTGAGAATGTTAACTTCCCTAAATGCATATGAAGCAGGTGTTGTTAAATCCACAAGTAATCATGTTCAGTAATCCTGATCTCAATATCAATCAAAATAATGGTGATTAGGATTTTTGCCATAATTGAGCAGCCCTTCTTACCTACTTAAGGGTGTAGTAAAAGATCGCCTTTATCGCCTGAAGAACCAGAGAAATCTCTGAGGAGTTGGAGGAGAACAAACCAGAGCAAAGAAAGACGAGGGGGGTACTTGACCTGGTCAGAACAGAAACCAGCTCCAATCCTTCATCATAGTGCTGAAACGCATCCATTGTTGTTTTGTATACGCTGCTCCAGATGAAGGAAACTTAAAGGATATTTAGTGTGCTGACTTTTCTGTCTCTTTTTTAGTCTTGTTGGGGTCGTGGCACCTGAAGCTGTATTTACTGTTGAGTGTGCTCCTTTTTTGTTGCTTCTGTTATATTTGCCTTATTCTCTTTTAATCTTCCTGTATTTATACAAACATTTATCCATGAGGATAAACCCCTTAAAATGAACCATTTCGTTTTCATGGGGTCCTAAAATAAATTGAAAATCACAACATTACAAACATAAAATAAATGATGTTATCAATACACAGGAAAACTACAAAAAAACTACAAAACGTGAAACGAGAAAGCGTTACAACATCAAGATGGCTTCAGTGGCCTGTAATTTCAAAATAACAAAGTACATGCTGATGCAAACACAAGCTGTATAAATATAAAGGATTATGACAGATATATCACTACTTGATTTGACTTTTCTAAGCACAGTCTTCACTTACAATCTCTGTTGCCTTGAATATATCTGTTGCCAAATAAGCAACACAACCATGTTGGACTGGTAAAGCCTGTTCTTGTTTTGCGTCCTTTTTTTTTCACTAATTCAGTTTGTCAGCAGTACCGCGGGGCTATAGCTAGCCCAGCGAGGCACTGCTGTCAAACTTGTCATATTGTCACTTGAAGGCACCTGCGACCAGCAGCTTTTTATACAGTAGCGTCAGAGTGTGTTCCAATAACCCATTAGTATTTACTGTAGGTGATGACACAAGATTTTTTTCTTTAACAGCATCATCGACAGCATTTTAACCGACAACAGCTTCCTCCATGATGGTAATAAACATCAAACCCGGACAGTTAATGGACATTTTATCCGATGTGGAAATCCTCTTTAAGTCTAATTGCTGTAATCCTATACTGTACATATTTCTAGCATTTTCCTCTGATCGGCTGTGCAGTTAGTCGGCTGAGTGTCCTGCAGAGATGCAGAGGTTATTCAGAGTACAGGAGGAGGTAAAGTAAGCTTCCAAACAGCCTGAGATTAGTCGGGGACTCAGGGGGGGTTGGAGGGCGTTTAGAAGTGGGACACACTCATGCCAGCAGAATCTCCTACCGCTGCAACCAAAAAACACCCTATTTTACATCACCTATAAGCATATGCAGCTCTTTCCTCTGACCCATTATGGAGCCTACGAAACAGTGGCTGCATTATTTAATGTGCTGCTTTAAGAGCACACTGTCAGCAATGTGCAAAAAAGGGAAGGACACCAGCAGAGGCTCTGGCACAGGAAGGAGTTTCCTCGCTGGAGAAAAGCCTTTTATTCAGTCATAGTGATTCTCTATGGAAGAGTCGAATAATCTCAGAGCACTTGCTGCCAAACACTGTGAATTACTATCCAATTATGATCTGCCTTCCTGTGAACTTTCAGGATTTTCACGTGTTGGTCCTTCTGCCTAGAGACGAGCCAAAACACAGCACAGGAGTTGGTTACATAAGAGTTAGCGCTTTACACTGTTACTGTTGTTTTATCTTATTGACCCAACCAGGAAAGCAGCCCACACTGGCACTTAGCATGCAGGCACTCAGGCTTCAGCGTGACCCTGATGCTTTAGCCCATACCAGCACGGCAGATAAAGGCACCCAATGGTGCAAGTGGTGATGGTGTTAAAATGCTCATATGTGATAAAAGACAGGGAGAGCTCATCCATACAGCTGCAGGTTTCATATCCACAGTGTGAAGCTGGACTGTGTTATCTAAAGTGCACGCAGGAACAGCCAGTAGTGGACAGGAGACACCTTGGGCTTTAAAGAGGGGAGATATAGCCTCCAATGGCCCCAGGGGCACCTCCGAGAGGGAGCAAAGTTTGACTCATGGACGGCAGCAAAAAGACAAGCAGAACTGGAGCGATCCAGTCCTCTTGGCCGTTTAAACCTGACCAGCTGTCAGTCCATGCGGTGATAGGTGAATTGACAATTTAAGAAGCTGTTATTAACATCAATTTCATCTTCTCCTGCCACTTGAAGGAGACTTACTGTCTGTAATTTTATACAGATTTCCAGTATGGCCACATCATCAGCATCAGTCAGCGTGGCTTAAACTCCCTTTGTGTCTGATTGTTAAGCAATCAGAACCCACCTAGACAAGCAACGATGGTTAGGGAGGTTAAGGAGGCTTTAAAAGTGATTTCTTCCTCTCCCATCACTCGGATTACGTAAAGGCAACATCTATTTCATCTGGAGGACAAACACAGATGAGTTTACTTGTGAAAGTCACCCCATAGCTCCTACAGCAGCAAACGACCACTATCATGTAACGCAACAGTGTAATGATCACACAAATGCAAATTTAAAGATCTGTCAAACTGATTTGGAAATATGATGTTTTGTTAAAGCAATAAAAGACATGTCATCTTTATATTCCAATTCACATCCATGCAGGGATAAAAATACGAAGGGATGATAGAAACTGTGCATTACATGAATAGATGAACGGGCAGAGATGATGTCTCAGAGGACCAGATAGTTTTCTAAAGATGGAACACTTGAAATGAGCTTCAATTATTAATTAGCAAGAAGCAGAAGAACAGCTGAAAAAAGGGAATGGAAAGGGGGGGTAGTAAAAAATAATTACAAGACTTCAGCCATGCTAAAAGCTCTGTTGTAGCCCCAGCAGAACTTTAGAACTTAATGCTAATTAGCAATGCTAACATGCTCATGATGAAAATCAAAGGTTATTTTTTAACAGTACAATAAAAAACATTTTACTGTCCCTGTAGGGAATGCATCTTTGTCGGATAAGTGAAAGACAAAATGTAAAACGTTTTTTTTTTGTTTTCACTGTTATCAAAGCTAAGGATGTAAGATAGCTAACATTTGCTATTTGGTGCTAAATACAAAGATTATTTTCTAAGTATTTGGTGAAAACAAGGTGCCGGTAATTAGGTATAGTATTCATTCCACCTGCTGCTGTTTTAGGAGCTCGATGTAGAGTAAGCCTGCTAGCTTAAAAAAATCAATGGTGTCTGTATGGATTGGTAGGTTTTGGCTGTTTAGAGTCTAAAAATGAAAAAAAAAAAAAAAAAAAGTCAATTAGCTGAACAATGCCAGATTCCCATGTATGCTACTTCCAGTACATGTTTGTTTTTAGGGCATAAATGAGCAGATTCAACAAAGTTATAACAGGGAAATCAAGATGGAGAGGCATGCTAAGCAGCAACAATTTCTTCATTTTCCCTAGACTGTGGTATAAGGGGAAGTTTCAACTCTATTTTTGCACATTTACATTTAATCTTTCATATTTAAGACTAGTAATGCTAAATTAAATCCTGGTTTTATTCCCATTCTTAGTTTTGATATTTTTAGTGCTTATTTACTTTGTATTTAATATTATATTGTGTTTATATTTGCTAATATTGTGTTTTTTTGCTCATATTGTGTGTTTGGACAACCTGCTGCTGCAACGCCACAATTTCCCAGTTTGGGATCAATAAAGTAATTCTATTCTATTCTATTCTATTTCACAATAAAATCCAGAATACAAGAGCCTGAACAACAGGACATAGAGCCTGTAAAGCAAGAAGGAGATGCCCACCACAAGCAGGGAATGAGCAGAGTCAGCAGGATTTATCCATTGAAGTACGTATAACTGACAACCCATCAAATATTTACTTTTCAGTCTGGATCAAAATGGGGAAATGTCTTGCTGTTTTAGGGCCATGCCGCTAGCGAGGCTAAAAAGTGAATTCCACAAACTAATTTGTCTTATACTGTAGATTGGGCTGCATCCATTTGCTAGCTAAGAAAACGTTGGAGTGTATTGAGCTAAAGAATGACACAGTAACATCCAAAGGCCACTGACACCAAATAGTACCTTTGAACCTACATTCATGGCTCATTACTGATATTTCCCCCCAATGGCTCCTAAGACTTATCTAGATGACAGTTTTGTGTGATTGTAACACAGATATTGTGATTATCATACCCGCCTTCAGGTATGACTGCAGAGGATTATCCTGTCAAACATTTAATGACCTGAATAAAAGAAAGAGGTGATGCAGTAAGTGTATTTCACTTGCTCTGGGTAGGACAGGAGTTGTTTCATCTTTAGGGGACAATTAACTGTGTGTCAAAAACCAGGCAGCCATGCAATGCAAGCTACAGTCCTTAATCATAGAGAGGAAAGGGGGAAAAAAAATCGAGGGATGAAATATGCTATCTATTAATTGTTAGTTACAACATCAGAGCAGTTAAGTAATCTTGCTCCACAGCTTAACTGCATCTCCCAGCACAGTTGTGCTTCACATCAAGGCCTAAGGTTCTCTTGGTGCCACTCATATTCATCTACCTGACTTTTTCTGTCTGGTAAGCATGCCAAATATAGCAGGCAAAAAAAACCCCAAAACAACAGGATCAGAAGCCTGTGTGTGAGTTTGTGCATGCACGGTATGTGTACAGCATACTTCTGCTCCTCCAAAATCTTCTCCACATATTCCTGAGAACATTTTTGCAGCTATTGGATTGTTTTGCTTCACATCTTCTTTATCAGGGTTGAAGAGAGACAGGGAGAGAGATAATTCTGCAGCAGCTACACTGTATGAACAAGAGACAAGCTCCTTCCACCCTGAGCACTCAGCCTCTCTAATGGATAAATACATCACACTCACCTTGTCTAACTGCCTACACAGTTAACTTAATAGTTTTGCAACGGATAAAGCAATATTTAAGCTGTTTCAACTCTTACCTGCTATATATTTCACACAGGATCTGCCCACACTTTGAAATATTTTTATCTCCTCACCCTCTTTGTTCTCTCAGTAAGATGCTGATATCTTTCCGCTGACAGCGGCTCAGGCCTTTGGGATAAAGCTGACAGTGTTTTCCCAGGCGGCTGAGCATATTGGCGGCCATCTGCCTCTCTGCAAGCAGAGGCTTCACACCACGCCAGGCTGCACACCCACAGAGTCCAGACCGACAAGCTCACTGCCCTTGGAGACCCAGCACCTCTCTATCGTTTGGCCTTTGTGACATCTTCAGCTGATGCGCAACACTGAGGTTAAATATAAGAAATTAAATGCGAAACCAATTAATTCAAAGTCAATTATGTTAAGACCATAAACGATTATTTCCTTGGAGGGGAAAAATAATTTCCTCACTGGTTTCAGCATTCATCCTACTAAAACTTCAAACCAAAGCCAGATTTGGTTTGAAGTACATCCTTCGGAAAACATCCTGTCACTCTCAGACTCATCTGTCTCTTGTCGCTGCAAATGACTTAAACATGAAATGATGAATGTTTTCCTCAGGCGGCATCCTGACAAGCAAAAACTAGCCTTCTAAATGCATCGCCTCCAGGCATGTGTAGCATTACGTAATGAGGCTCTGCTGTGAAATCCATGAAGATGCCTTATGCTACATGCAAGCACAGTGTGCTGTCGGTGCAGCGTGACAGCTTCTTATGATACATTGAGCATAATGAGAAAAGTGAATAAACAATGAATGCTTCAGCATGTAGAATAGGAACACAAACACAGAAAAAAGACACAGCAGTTAGGGGTTTTTGACAGCTATGAAGATAGGGCTTTAAGGGCAGATACCATTGGGTTATTGATTATCATCCCTTGATTCCTGGCAGAGACTAAAACTGCTCACTGCCTTCCTTGCAGCTTCAGTATTTAAAGCAGACTAGTGAATGTATGCTACCAATGCGCTTTTATTACTGCTTGAGCTGCCAACCATTGACGTTTGATACTATTTTCATAGTGTACAATACCTATAGCAGCAGCAGCATCATCCTGAGTACAAGTTTCTGAGTATAAAAGGGATTCTGACAGTTACTTCAGGTGAGCTGCAAACTGCTGAAAAAGATGGTTTACAAGAAACTCTGCAGCAACACGCCTAAAAGAGAATTTTAAACACCAGCGAGCCACTGCCAAGATTTATTTCACAACCTGTCTCGCCCATCGTTCCACTAATCTGTTTACGCTGCTTTATAAAATGGACACTCATTAGACTGGGGATGCAACAACAGATTTAGAAGAGGGGGACAGGATCTGTCAAATCTGTCTTGCTTATATTGCGCTTTTTCCCCGCAGTAGATCCTGTGGTTTGAGTCTGATCAAAAGAAGCTTTTTTTTAATGTAAGTGGGCTGTCAGTGTGCTGGCAGAGAAATAATAAGCTATTTGTCAGTCGAGGAGGAATAACCACCAGCTCATTGGCAGCTTCCATTCCCAGCCCTGGAGAATCAGTTGTTTCCACCAACACCTGAACATCTTCGTAATTAGCCACCAATACTGCAAAACCCTCTAAATTCTAAAATCATACAGCAGCTATTGAGAATGAGGAGCCATAGGAGCAGGATAATTACCCTTGACATTAAAGGACCTCTCACAGGCCAAACTCTCACTGATGGGACTGAGAGCTCATTAAAATATTGGAGAGCTTACGTTTACTGGACTAGTGTTGCTAGAGGAGAAGGTCCTGACAGGGGTAAAAGGACCGGAAGAAAGAGCTCTGTGCTTGTTTCAACACAGACTTTCTGACACCCGACAGTGAAACCAGTGTGTCAGATACACACTGACGAGGACCAGTGAGCTGTCAGAAGCCTGTCTGTGGGTCATTGCCTCTCAGCCAATGTTTCTCCCTACATATAGGCCACATACTGCAGCACAAATAGAGTCAGCCTTACCTTTCTGTACACGATCATATTCGGGGAGTCCTCCTCTGGATCAGTGGTGCCCACCCCTGCCTGGTCTTTGGTCCCCTCCGCCATTTTTCACAACGTCCTGTCAAAAGAACATATTGAACGACATGAATGCCCCAATCCAATATACAGTGGAACAACACAAAATAGGGTTTGATAAATATCACTTAGAATTTCTATTTCCCCTGGAAACTGAAAATTCCCCCAGCCCTTTATTGTTATGACATTCAGCCGTCAAAATGTATGCTGCTGTCTTGGAAAGCAGACGCCTGTCGCAGTACAGAGAGATAAGAGAGCTCAGGTAGGCTGATGTAAGGTGAATACTAACTAAGATACAAAGTCAAACCCGAAGCATCAAATACCCCAGTGGTTCTATATACTAAAAACAATCACCAAGGGCTTCATGAAGGAGTATAGGAAGCTTAACTACTGTAATTGACAAGATTTGAATAAGAAAATATTTTAGCTGTCACACCTGAACACTTGAAATTAAATGTCAAAAACTAGTTAGCATAAGCAGCGAGGACAAAACAGTCGCCAAATAGCTTAAACTCGGCTGCTTAAATGTGGTATTGACACAGTTCCAACAGGTAGTGTTGGCTAAAAGGAGTGGATACACCGCTTAAATAGTAAAATTAAAGCTTGGGTTAAACAGTTTTGGTGTTACGCTAAAAGTGGTTGGACAAACTGATGAAATAAGTGTAAGTAAAAGTGGCAGAAGAAGTTGAAATGTTGTGAAAAGCAAGCGGACAATTGTAGAAATAAAGTGCTAACAATAATTTCCTGAACTAGCAGTTATGTTGCAAAAGCTAACAAAACAAATTTTGGTGTAATAAGTTAATATTTAGGGATATAGATAATTGCCATAGCTTAACTTATTTTCATAAATGCATTAATCGATAGCTTAGAGTGTGAAACAGAATGCTGAGCTCTTTATAAAGTCTATTAACATTAGGAATAGTAAGCTAGGTACGGTGATGGCTGTCGGTTGAAATTCCTGTAACCCCACATGATAGTGCTCCCAATGTTACCTCAGTTTGACTGCAGTAGTATGTACAGATTATTCCATCAGTATCCCCTACAATCAATGCAAGTGATTACTAAAATAGAATCCAATTTAAAATCATTTCAGCTGAAGCTCTGAGTAATTAGCTTCAGCGTGTGATATTAATATTTTCCTACAGAGTTCATCACCCTCATGTGCCTTGAATGGCTACAGCGTACTACCTGAAGTTTTGTCATTGGGGCTTTTCACAGAAAAGCTCTTTCAGCCAAGAGCATAAAAACCTAACCAAACACAAAGTTAACTGTGAACTTAGGTCTAAGTATCACAACTGGGCTATTTGGATCCAGTTTTGTAAAAGATCATATTAAAGGTTAGCATATTATGTCAGTGTTAAAATCAGGGTTCATGGACAGTTTGACCTTTATGCTATCGTAGCAGGCAGAATTCTTAAAGGCAAGAAAGGAGTGTTTCTACAGTCACTTAATGTTAAAATAAACTTCTGTGTTACACAGATGAACACTCACTGAGGTATTGCTGAGATTTAACTGTGGTCAACGCGAACTCTGTAGTTGTTTTATGCTTAGCATAGTGATTATTGATGACTCTTCTGGGATCAGTCAACTAATGTTAACTTTTGGTCTGATAACATTCCCCACATTAACCCTGCAGGCGTCCTCCTTTCATTGAGAGCTGCTGTTTACTGATTTATTTACAACCTCTACAGAGTCGCCACGTCTAAGTTCAGCCTGTCTCCCCCTCCCTCCCTCCTTCTCCCTCATGAGAATGAATTCTGCTTAACTAAGGATTTTCATAGCCGGCTCTGACCACTGGGCCTCCTTAGCCTCAAATACCCTTTGCCAATGAAGTTTCCTGTGTACATAAAAAATGGTTAATCCATTTGTTAGTTCTACTATTTTCAGAGGAAGAGGGGTAAGGAAGTAAATTCCTCAGTTTAACACATTCATACTTTTTTATAATTTATAAACGCAAAAAAATGAACAGCTCACTTGGACCCACTCACTCTCACTACAGCTATCTGTCTTAAAAGAAGAAATGTGAGGCTGTTGTTGATGAGCAGTGCATGTTAGGCACAATATAAAACCTTCATAAATAAACTGAACTTGTAACACACGACATCTTGCAAAGGGCCAGCTGCTAGAGGGGGATTTGAAGTAGGTCTTAGTTGAATTATGTAACTGAAGCAGTTTACTATTACAAGTCTGATCATCTGCAGAAAATAGCACCAGTAGAGAAAAATATAATGTTAAAATGCAGCGTGCAACCAGCACAAAAGCAAATGCACAAGGTGGTTTTTGTGACTTTTGTTGAACACTACTACACCACGGAGCATAGTGATGCGCATGATTGAATAAGTAATCATCCGCTCTCGCCTCAGTGTTTGTTATTGCCATCAGAAGTGCGGAGTGCAGTGCTCCCCATTGGCTAACACATCTGTGCTCTTTCTCAGAGTCTGAACACATTAGACAGCTAATCTTTGCGTCCTCCTCAAGGGCCGTATAGGAAGGCAGGCAGGCAGTATGGATTACATAGCACCTTACTAACAGGGATGTGGCAAAAGGTCCCATGTTGACAGTGAGCTGTAATTCTAGAGAACAACTTCCTCCAAGTTGAGCTGCTCAAGCATGCAAATCAAACTCCACAGAGGGCCCCGTCCAAGATGTGAACTGAAAGCTTGTGTCAGAGTGAAACGGGTGAAATACACACTGTATACACACTGTGTTGCAGAAAGTCAGCCAGAAAGGACCAACATGCCCACTTGTAAAGTACATGTGTGTTTCTATTCCCATGCACAAACACAAGTCCAAGAACAAATCAAGCACCAATTTATGAGGGAACAAACACAAAGGCAGGACTTTGAAAACACACACACATACTCACAAAGCAAAGTCCCCTGCAGTGACTCAAATAAACAGACCAATAGACACCCAGTCATCTGAATTAAACTGGCCGAGAGTTCACACACAAGCATGCACAGAAGAAGCCCGGTGCACCCAGAGCAATACCGACTGTGAGTTCAGTCACAGCAGGCGAGCAGCCCGATGCAATGCAACATCTGTGACACCTGACAGCTGCAATCATTGGAGCTTGTATTACCTTAGAAAACACAAAAATGCCTGGTCCACTCTCTGCACTCCCCCCGGTCGGCTCCCCCTTAGCAACAAGCAGTAGGCAGGTTCATGGTATTATTAGCAGAGGGATAGAGTAGGGGATGAAGAAGACTGGGTAATGAAAGCAGTGAAGCAGTGAGGGAGAGAGTGAAATATAAAAAAAGAGAGAGAGAGAGAGAGAGAGAGAGAGAGAAGCTGGCTGGTCTCTGCAGTAGTCCTCTATTCCTCCTCCTTCTCCTCCTCTTCTTCTTCTTCTCTCTTCACCAGTTCTGCCTTGGCCCGGCAGTTCAGGAGATCCTCACATGTGTGCACCTCGTTCATCCCTCCTCCCTCTCTCCCTCCGTCTGCATGTGCTCGAGTGGAAGCGCAAGCGAAAGAGTGAAAGTGTGTGTGAGAGAGAGTGAGAGAGAGGGGCAGAGAGAGAGAGATGCTGTGCAGTGGAGAGGGGCAGATCAAGTTGAAAAAAAGGGGGAGGGATAAAGGAATTAGAGAGAGTATAAAGAGGAAAACAGAGGGAGAGATAGAGAGTGTGTGTTTGTGTGTCAGTGAGAGAGAAAGGGGGGGGAGAGAGAGGATGCAGAGAGAAGAGGAAATGATGATAGAGGGATGCACACTGCAGCAGCGCCCACCGATGCTGAAAATAAGAAACATTTCATTAGAGGATATTGAAATGCTAATACAAAAACAAGTTACTGTTCCTGAACACACAGACACACGCAGGCTATAAATACATAATCCAGAGTGTTTGAGCAAACAGCCTCAGAGATAATGATTTTCTATTCCCATTCAAAAGAGCGTGTGAGGCTGTTATCTTCTGCAGGCTATGATCCAAAGTAAGATATCCGCAACTTTTATTTCTAATCTTTAAGCTTTCACCTCATCATATTCAGAAAAAGAAAATCCTGTTAGTGCTTGAAAAATGGCAAACACGCATTGTGTTTCTGTCCCCGCTCTTGCATGTTCTCCCTCTCCGTCGTTCCTTTCCCTCTTCATTGAAACTCTGGAATCATTCATGCTTAAATGGCAACCAGAACGAATGAACATTTTTTTTTTTTCCTTCCATTCCATAAATGAGATCCCACAAGCCCCCTGAGGAAGATACTCCAGAAATACACGGCTTCAGCCAATTTGTGAATACATGCATGGAGAGTGAACACACAGAGAGACACACACACATACACACACACACACACACACACACACACACACACAGATGTTTGTGTTGGCAGAACCAGTTCACCAGTTATCAAGGAAGTCTCTTGCTTTCTCATTTCTTCACTGTGTTCCCTCTCTCTTTCAGACGACGCGTGTTGTTATCTAAGCAAAGGTCCTGACTCTGTAAAGGCCCTCACTGCTTTTGAAAATATCTGAGGCGCTTCAAATATTCCTCACCAACATAATATACCTCAAATGAATGAGTTTGTTTTTTTAAAGTCAAGATAAACACATTGAAGAGCAAAAATCTTGTTGTTGGAAAGTTCAGAAAATTTGAACTCAATTTAAACCTGCTGATCTCTTTTAATGTGGTAACCAAGGGAGACCGAGGTCATGCACACGACTGAGTGGTGGTGGGCCTATTACATCATATATTTGACCGTCAGCCCTAAATGCTTACGCCGTACATTTCTCTAATGAGTTTCTATTTCTACAGCACAAGAGCAAAACTGTATATTACAACCCCCCCACGAAAGTGTGACCAACACGTTCACTTAACATTTACCGTTTAAGATGAACCCACCCATCCCCCCTGATTACAACAAACCACACACTTGACCCACACTGCACTGACCTGATCAGCATATCTTCCCATGAGCAGCTCTGGCATTAAGGAGTGATCATTAACAAGGTGACAGGCAGACTGTCACTTCTCTAATCTGCTATAAGAGGGGCAGCCCTCCTGTAATCTGCATTAATGCTGAATTATGCCAGAGAGCCCTACTGACCACACACACCACACAGGCTTGTATTCAAAGTGATTTTTAAAGAGCAGTGTAGGCTATGAAGATGTTGCATCTCAACATGTGTTGATGCAGAGAGGACACACATTATTTATGGGAAAATGATCTGAAGGACAAGCTCACAATTTTTCTGTTTACACAAATGTTCACATGCTCATTTGACTTTGGGAGGGACATTGCAGTTTCACCATACTGGACAACTCCATCTTACTCTGTGTGACACATCTGAGGTTCAGCCAAAGCTAACATAGCCTGGGTTTCACAAAATCAGTAAGTGATATTAGTATTTTTTATGTTTTACAAGAAGAATTTTCCTATTTTGAGCCATGCAGCCTGTCTTTGTACCTATAGCATTGTTGGTCAGACAATAGCTGAAAAAGCTCAATAACCCGTTTGATTGATTGCCATGAAACTAGTGAGAGATGGCCTCCTCCTTAGAGGAGCGCCTTCAGTTCGTCTGTTTCTGGTGAGGCTCAGCTAAAGTGTAAATAAAAAGTTACCTCGCAGCTTCACTCTGGCTTACTCATGTCAGCAGCAAAAGTCTGAAAAAGTAACACATTTTCCATTAAGGAGTCATGAGTTCATCATGCATATATGAATAAAATGACTATAGAAATAAAATTAAAAGTAAAAATGCAAGTGACTGTTTGTTCAGCATATCAATACTTTTTGGTTATAACGACAAATTCATGCAGAAAATGGAAGCACTAATTGGCTGTCGAGAAACGCACCGCATCAAGCAGATTTAAAATCGAAAGTTATGATTAAGAAAAGATTGTTGCACTTGCATTAGTTATTTACTAGAGTGTAATAAATCGTAATCAGGTTACAGTTGATGGGAGGAGGGTCATTGCTGAATGCATTGGGCTCCAACTGCTCCGTTATCCCCTATGGTTATCCCTGCATACACCTGAAAAGCCAGCTGATGTGTGAATTGGTTAATACTTTCCTGACTACAAACATAAACAGGAACACTTAAGTCTTAAGCTCGAAGTAGCCTAGTTTTATTGTTTTGAAGAATAATGGCATGAAGAAATCATTATGCATTTCTCCACTGATAGTCACAAAGTTTAACGAACAGGACAAAAGTGCAAAACTGGAAATTATTTATTTTATAACAAAAAGATAAAAGGGCAGTGTTGGCAAAATAGACAAAATACGGCTTTTTTTCCTGAAAAAAATCCAACAAAAAAAATCACAAACAAAATCCACAGGGAGAGGCCACAAGGAGTAAATGAATACATGAACGCGGTAAGGTTTGCAGAAAGGAGGGAACACAGACTAGCAGAAAGTAATGAAACACTGGTTTGACAGACAAGACAAAGGTGATGAACTGATTGGGGCAATCATGACAGAGGGAAAACAGACAGACGGGAAGAAATAGACAAGAAACACTGGCGACAAGAACTACAAAATAAAACAGGAAACACTAAAGGTTAAACATGGAAGTAATACAATCAAATACACACAAGGGAAACGAGCAACACGCGAGAAGAACAAAATAAAACAGAAAATTATATGAAAACACTGAAATAAACAAAATAGTTTTGTAGTGTAGCTTTAAGTCTGCAAGATGTACTCTGGTATTTGGCTCCTTAATCATCCCTGTCTTCACCCTGGCATCTCTCAGGTTATCTTCATCCATCACTCTGTCTGATCCTGGCTCTGTTTGTGTCAGGTTGACTTCTTCATGTAATCATGCCTAAGTGGAAAAACAGCAGCTCAATGTTAATCACAACACAACAGCAGGGGCAGACACCTCCTGCCAGGCCACTGGTGTCCATTTACTCTGAAATGCTGATGTTACTGGTTGGAATATTATATCTGCCATGTTCAAAAAACACTCAGTGAGTCGAGGTGTATTTCAACAAAATATCTTTAATAGATATAAACTTTTTTTTTGTACACATCACAGCTCAATGGAAACAGATTCACATGCTGTCACACATGTTAAGAATGAAGGTGCAGGGGGTGATCTGCTGTGCTAGATGCCAGGGTCTCATTGGTCTGACTCTAGCTTGTGGTTTCTGTCCTGTCTTTTCCCCATGTTTCTCTCTCATATTGATCCTCTCCACTAGATCCGAGCCCGTTAGCAGAAATACATCAGAAGTTATCTTAAAAAATAAGAATGAAGGTGCAAATTCTGATGAATATCAAATTCTCCGTATATACAGTCGCACAGGCTCCAAGTACAAAAGGAAACGGTAATGAGGCTTAAATAAGGTTTTCATCTTGAAATATACACAGCAAATTTCCAGTTGGGCTTTATGAGCAGATTTACAGAAAAACTCTGTGGCTGGAATTTCCGGTTTCACACACTACCTTACTTTCATATAACAAACAGTACCGATATAATCTATGGAGAGAGTTTAGGATCAGATAAGGCCTCACAGCATGCCATGGGTGGAGAAGAGGGGGGAGGAGGGGGGGGGTCAGTTCCATGTAACATTTTACATGTTGTCAAAACTAGGTTGGGCTGTCAGTCAATCCTACACTGGAAACAGACTGTTAATTATTATTCTGGAACAAGAGCTAGCTTTCTGCTGTTGAAAGCTTTGTTTGCATTTAAAGGATAAACATATTCTCTCACACAAGGGGGTTGATCTTTATAAGTATATTTCTCAATGCATCTGCAGTCTTTTTTTTCTCTCCACCATTACCTTCATCATAAATACTCTTTATAATATACCAAGGGGCAAAAGTGAGAAAATAAATGCTAACATCAGATATTTACAATAATGCAGTGAATGCTCAGGCTCCATCCGTATGGCACCAATATTGTTCTATTTTTTTTTCACAATATATAATCTTTTCATCAGCTTGTAACCAGAAGTCCTTTTTTTAAGACTCACTTGCTTTTAACCCATAAGAAATTATACTTTGAAATCACGTGTACAATCTTATTACATAGGTTCTTCAGACAGACAACACAGTGTTTTATTTTAAGTTATGTGCTACACAAAGGGTCCATCTGTCTGCGTGTACCAACACAATCTGCTATGAGAAAAAAAGCACAGTGTCCTATGGAGGATGACATCATCTCAGGTAGCTTATTTTCATTTGATTAGAAAAAGAAGGAATATTTTTTTTCCTCTGCATTGGGATTATTGATGAATGTTTAAAGAAAAGTTAATAAACAACACAGTGTCACTCAGTTCTTAAAAAACTGTCTACCTCTTTAACAGGCATCACAGGACTGTTTTCACCATCTCTCGCATGGGACGAACACAATTCAATTTGTGTTGGAGGCTTTTAATTGTAAATCTGTTCTCTTGTAATAAGGTTAGCCGGGGAGATAAATGGGAACAATAACTTTGAATCCCTTTACGTTGGTTTCAACATCTTGCTCTCTCTGACATGCAGGGATCCCAACAACCCGCTGAATTAGACACTTTTTATTTTGTGAAATGTAAGGAAGGGAGTGCATGCTGATTTAAACACAGTCGCACCCTACTCTTTGTCTTTTATTACCCTTGTTGTGTTTTGTTTCATGGTGATCAAACCACAGGTCGACGAGGCTGAAGGAGGACGATGCTGTAAGTCCATGTTGGCACTGGTTTGTAGCTCCATAGGACAGTTAATGTTGTGTGAGTTTTCCTTAGTGATTCTGTTGACAGAGTTCCAGTTCAGTGTGAGTAGTGGTCAAACTCCCAATGCAGAGCAGTCTGCAGCCGCGTATGTCAGTTCATGTCAATGGTGTTAAAGACCCACTCTGTGAACTTCTTGAGCTTGGCCGAGGCGCTGTAGGACTCCTCCAGGAGGCGCTGGTTGTCCTCTCGTAAGCTCTGGATCTGAACCTGCAGCGACGCCTTTGCATCCTTCTCCTGGTAGTGACAAAGACATGAGTGAGCAATGTGATGCTTGATCTTGACATTAAAAAGAAATTGGAAAAGAAATTGGAGAATAAATCTGTTATATTACGTATTGTAGATCTAAATCTGTCTAAGTGGCATTTACGTTGCGTGTGATTCAATTTTTCCTCTTCCGATGCTCACTCTTATTGAAGCATAACTCACCTTCTTCAAGTCCTCCTGTAGTGTCATCACCATCGACTCGAGCTGGTTCACCTTCCCCATCAAGCAGGCTGGAATCTCTCTGAGAAAAAGGACATGTAGGACATTAGCTGGAACATAATTGATTCTTCAGAAAGAAGCTGTAGAGGTTTTTTATTACAGCCAAACTCTACAGATGCTGATTTGACTGGTAAGCATGCGGTCGACCACAGTGGAGGTTTAATTAGTGATATCAGCTGCAGTATTCCATAGTGCAGGACAGGACAACAGTGGATTAAAGCAAACACTGTCCACAGGCCATGACCTGATCGAGGCCTCTTACCCTGGGGACGGCAGTCTCAGCGGGGCTGCCTGAGGCTCAGCCTGCTGGGGGCTGGCAGCTGCAACACTCTCAGCCATGGAGCTCTCCTCCTGGGCGGCCAGGAAAACCAGCCTCTGCTCTGAATTTAAAAAACAAAACATTTAAAAAGACATTATTAAACCTAGAGAGAGAACATAATCAGACCAACAGTGCCATCTTCTGGTGAGTTTTTCCACACCTTCCACTGACAAGTAATCAACCTTCTGCTCCCCTGATTTGGAGGAGGAATTGAAAACAGCGTGTGCCTACCCTCAAACGCCTTAGCAGCATCTACCAGGTGGGCCCAGTCAAGAGGGGCATCTGCCCCTGAGTCAGGCAGGGGCATGAGGGCAGAGTCCTGAAGTTGCTGCCTCTTCCTCTCCTGCTCCAGCTCGGAGCTCTCTGGGGCCGACAAGTCTCCTGGGACAGAGAAACAGCAGAATAAATCACACTGGAGAGCTTTTGTATCCCTTTTCCCCTGACAGAAAAACAGATGACTACAGCTACACCGATCATGCTTCCTTTAAATTTATATTCAATGTCTTAGGTGATGATGTTACTGCTGTTTTTTTAGATTATCTTAAGACTTACTGTGTATCACATAATTCTGCTTCATTACAATTACAAAAACGAGTCAACAGGACAACATGCATCATAACCAATGAAAACCTTACACTCACCCAGGGATTTGTGTGATGCTCGGCGGCTTGCTCCATGGCGTGCAGTAGGTGAGCGTGGCATGGTGGAGCAGCTGAACAGAAGGTCAGTGGGCGTGTCTCGCTGTCCGCTGGAGGACGTCTCCCTCTGCCCGCTGTAAATACTCTCATCTGAGAGGGTCCTTTGCAGGGAGCGCCGTGTGGGCAGAGGTCCAGGAAACAATGGCTACAGATAGGGATCAAAACAAGACATAATTCAGGTGAGACAAGCAGATGATGTATTTATTATAGTTGAATTTATTATAGTTTAGATTTATTTAACAACTTGGAAGAGCAGAAGTGTGTTTCCACCACTGATCTGTTACTTACTTAACCATCAGATGATTAAATATTACTTTAGAGTAACTATTTTAAAAGTGTATCCCTTTGTCTGACTTACTCTTTTAACTGTTCAGCTATTAGTTTTAGATACAAGCATTTATTGGGGAACTTTATCAATCTACAAAACCCCTGGAAGTACCCCGCAGTTTGTTTTCATTGTGGGTTACTGCGTGCATGTGTTTGTATCAATGCAGGCAGCCAATAATGACACAGCATTTCTCAGTACCTTCTCTTCAATCGTAGTAGGTGGAGGGCTGTCAAGTGTGATGAGCTTTTTCAAGTCTTCCTCCAAGCTCGACTTGGCAGTGTGCCGCTGGGGGGACTGGGCGCCTCGGAGGTTGGCCCTGAGCTGTGGCTGACCACCCAGTAAACCATCACTCTGGTGCCGTCTGGAGATATAAGGGCTATAAGTTATAAGGTTATATGTTCAAATCTACCCTCCACCCTTTAGACCAAACAATGACACTATGCTGCTGGAAATAAATAATATGTTTAAACCACATGGTGGCAGTGTTGGACTGTTAAAAAAGCAGGACTACTAGGTGAGCTGTCCTCACTCAGTCATCTAAACATACAAATACTTCTAAACTGAACAATCATTTTCATAATATGCACTGCAGGAGACAGAGATTTAAACATCCACTGGTGTGAAGGAAGAACTATCCGGATCTTACTTGCGAGTGCTGCCAAAGTCCACAGAGTTGACGGTTCCCCCAGGCTTCCTCCAGCCAATCAGGTACTTAGAAGTGGCTCCTTGTCGAGGGTAGAAACTCTTGGTCCCAGGAGAGTCCTGGGATGTGGGCGAGGTGGCCCTTCCTGCTGCATCGTCTTGTGGGGACATCGGACTCCCTGATTGTCCGGAGCTGAGTGTGATGCAGAAAAGGGGAACGAGGTGAGAGAGATGTTTGTGACTTTTATATTCTTGATAAAATGTACACGTACTAAGAACAGATTCAAGGGCCGCAAAAGCAGCAGAAAAATAATCTGTATTTGTTGGTGGATTTATGGTTTCATTTGATATCAATCGCTGAATAATTAACATGTTTGATGAAGCATTACTATATTGAATTTGATGAAATGAATTCCACCAAATGGTTGCCTTTCTTCTAGTTCAAACTGAGTCACTCTCTAAAAACCATCAGTTAACCTGTTCTATCATGACTTCTCTTACTGTCCCTGCAGATGGGATCAATTGATATACATACAACATAGGACACTGTGTCCTTTCACTTGTTTGCCATTGTATTCAAATTCGACTTCTTCCAAACTTAACATAAGAGCTTAAAATTCAGAAAGTTTTGTGTCTGTGTTCGACCTCACCATGTGTGCACATACTTTAAAACAAAGTTGCCTATATACAGGTCTGGTGGAGCGGAGTTATTTTTGGCTGAGCGCAGAGGAGAGGGAGGAAAGCTTCAGTGGATTCAAAAGAAGTGGGATTTAGAAGAGGGGGGAAACAGTGCTGAGCTCACAGTCTGCATTACTCGAAACTTCAAGCTATGCCTCGCTTTCACGGGCACCCATGACGGGATCCATACAAATGCAAAACCACACACTCACACTCATGAGTTTTTTTTTGTTTTTTTTATCCTTCCTCTTTCCCTTTGTTGATGTCAAACCACAGACTTTTGGAGCCAGCCAAGTATATATCTGGTCTACAATGAATCACTGTCTGTTTAATGAAACATTGATGCAAGAGCAAACATTCCTGAGCTGCCTCCAGCTGACTGAAAAGAACATCAGCACACCTGCAGTGGGAGGCGGCGTCGCTCAGGCTGTAGGATCCACTATCAGGAACAAGAGCAGTCGGACTCTTTGCTGGGATCTCACTGCCGCCGATGGCGACCAGACTATCTGGTATTGGAGGTGGAGTGTCTATGGCCCTCTGACCGCCTGCGGGGTCGTCCTGCCAGGGAACTTTGTCTTTGGCCCTGAAGGCACCGGTGGAGGAAGCTGTGCTGCTTTGTGTGGCAGTGAAGGAGGTGGCATCAATGCCGCTGTCGGTGGAGGTGCCCTGAAGATAGCCGTTGAGATCGAGATCGCTGCGCACACCTGAACGTGAGCCAACTTCGTACCATTTTTCATCACTGTGGGCGGAGCTGGAGGCGTTGCTAGAGAGTGTGTTGCTGCTTGACTGGCTGGATGAATATGGACCATCCGACTATTGAGAAAGGAGAAATGTAATCATTATTTTAAAATTAGTTTTTATTTCTGTTTAAAGACTGAGAGATCCCTTGATTCGAACATCATCTTGCTATCATTACTTAAAGATATCCTATAGCTCTTAATTAAAAGCTGAGATCATTACCTGACATGACATAAGAGGAAGGACATCACATGCAGTGTTTTGCTTGATGACTTGGGCTAACCTTAGTGCCTTTGTTTGGAGATATGTGGCCGGTCTGCTCAGACAGCTGTAGACGAGGGATCACTGCCTTCGAAACGCCACCTTCTGTAAAAAAAAAGCAAAGACTTATGGGTAATGAGGTTTGCAGACATGTGATAGCAAAGCAATAGTCATAGCCCACAGGTTAAATAAAAGTGCTGAGCAGGTAAGATGTACTACCTATCCTCTACTGAATTCGATCAATAATTAATTAATTAATCAATAATAAAAGATATGAGTTCCTATTACCTTCATTTGTTTTGTCCCCGGATCTGCCTGCCGCTTCCCCCTCTCCAGTCCGGGACCATCCAACACCAGAGCATGCTTTAATCCCATTGGCCCCCTCGCCTGCCCCCTGCCTCACAGAGGACACAGGGGACTGGCAGTTGTTGTTATTGAACCTGGAGGGTAGATGAGGAAATTCATCTTTGTTGTCAGGTGGCGCAGCAGGTCAATTAAGCGCATGTTCACCCATAATGAGGTGCAGAAAAAAAAAACTTACCCATCAGGCATGGACTTCTGCCTCCAGTGGTTGGAGCTCATGGTGTCTGTGTAGGAGAGGGCGGCAGGGGAATTTGTGTTGTGCATTGTGCGTCCCATCACAATGGAGCAGGCCAGAGCATAGTTGTCATTCCCTGGGGAATATCTGTATCGATGCAAAAGTACATCATTAAAGACAAAGTGTACACAGCAGCCAAAACAGCTGTTAGTGCAGGGTGTCCACAAGGTAATAACAGCAGGATATTAACCTTTTGGGGTTGAGGGGTCGCCCGTCACTGGACACACTACGGGGCATAGCAGCAGAGTTGCGGTCGCTGAAGTCTGAAGGCGGGGCTTTAATAAGTGTCCCACCTGTGCCAGCAGCGCGGGTGTGAGGGCTGGATGAGGTGCGCGGCCACTTCGTGTTGTTGTTGGCAGGGCGGAAGGGGAACTTTAACTCGTAGGGCATACCTTCTTTGTGGTTCTTGTAATCCACCAGTGGCATGTGGTAGATTTCTGAGCAGCCTCTGTTGAGACACAACAGGGTAACAGACAGAATGCATTACAACATTTTCTTTTAAACGCTACAGAAGACTGCATTAAACAAACACACCATCGCATCTATTCATCATCACTCTACCTGCGAGGTGTGGAGTCTTCATGCGGTGGAATGATCACAACTTTCACAGTAACAGAGGTTCTGAGCAGGTCGATCATCTGCTCGTGAGACAGCGAGGCCACCGACACCTTGCAAATCTCAACCAATCGGCTGCCCTGCCTGAGCCCGGCCTGCCAAGCGTAACCGTACGGCTCCACCTCTGCAACAATGCCCTCAAAGTTGACATGGAAGCCCAGCTGGCCCAGGGCATTACGGCGCAGCGTCATCTCTGTGGTCTGACTTCCCTTGGTCAAAAGCTGAAGAACAAAAAGAAGAAAAAGAAACGCACTGAATATAAAACTTCAGTTGTCTGGTAAACTGCTTTCTATAGAGGCTGACACACTTATTTCAATCACAAAGTATAAAATGCTAAGCAATTTAATTTGAATTATTCTGCACACTCCCATGATAATTGGCAGCCATTAGGCAATCTCTCTAGCTCTTCCTCTCCCTTTGAGAAGTCAACAGTAAACAGTAGTTAGCACAGCCTGGGAGCAGAGTTCCAGGTAGCTACATTTTTGATGCTTCATTATGAAAACCACAATAGAACCACATTTGAACAGAAGAAAAAAACACATTTGAACAGAAGAGGAAGCAAGCAGTGGACAAAGTTGGTTATGTTTTCTACAGAACAATATGTCACAGGCTCCACTAAAAAGCCCAGCCTCACCTTCACCGCACTGCAAACACCAGTAATGATATCAAATCATCAAATGACTATGTACGCCAAGCATGATTTAGAATCATAGAGTGAAGAGAACAGCTGTGGCTTTTCGGTGACTGTATAATCAGTTGCTGGGCCCTTATGTTGTCTTTAATTACAGCAACATCACTTAGTTCTAATTTCTAAGTAACTTCTGTCAAGGAAGTGGACAGATGTTCACATTCATGGAGCTGGAAGTCACTGAAATAGGAGAAACTTTTGAAAGCACTTCTTTTTCAGATATTCTTCACTGGCCCTGATATTTTAAACTGTTAAAATGTTACTGGTTGTTTGATTTAGAAATATGTTTTCATTGTTTTCTGTATTAGTATTTGATTGCCAGATGTTAATCTAGAATGTAAATAATGAGAAAATAAATATGCATTAAGGTAGTCAGAGGCCCCACTGACCTCCAGTCTTTTGACCACCTCTCCAAAGTCTTCCGTGTTGTTATTGATGGAGCGCAGTGACACACTCTCACCACGCTCGTAGTAGATCTTCATGGAGGCGGGGCTCCCTGTCGACCATCCAATCACGTCTCGTGTGGCACAGTTGAAAACGACCGCTTTGGCCTCCTGATCTAACAGGATGATGAAATCGTTTGAAATGGCCAACAGGCATTCGCGTTCAGCACCGGCCACCTGATCTTCAGCGTGGACCTGCCAGGTCACCGCCCCGAGGCTCCGGAGCTCCGCCCCACTGTACGGACGCACCTTCTCCCGTCGCTTGTGAGCCAGAGAGATAAAGGGGAACTTTCCAGTGGGTTCTACAGGAGTGCTGGTCACATGACGTTCTGCCAAGTCCCTCAGATACTCCTGCCGTGTACGTGTCGCCATGGCACCGAACTTCTCTGACTTGTGTGCTGCGTTCTCGGCGTTGATGACTTTGCCCAGCAAGAAGTCCCTGAAGACAGTGGACTTCGGGAAGGTCACACCCTTGGGGATTGGCGGGCCGAAGGAGGGGACGTCCTGGGAACGTGTTACAGCCACACTGCAGGAGGAACAAATGAGGTTAATAGAGAACAAACATTACAGTCCATAGCGGTGAACACTTTTATTTTAGACCTTTGCAGAAAAACAATGAAGAAGTATTGTTCAGCTTGTACTTGACTCTGTGGCAATCAGATTGCTACTGTCTGGAATGTGCTTAATACATAAAATTAAAAGGCATCGCAAACCTGCTTAAAACTACAAACAAAATGTTGTGCGTCAATGCAGCCTGATAGAACATAAACAAAAAAAACAACAACATTTTGGCCTGGGATAAAAAAGGTTCATTCTAATGTCAATCAGCACATGAGTTTATAAAAAAGAATAGTAGAGACAGGTACTGTTGTCTGTTTCACTTGTGAGTATAAAAGAGGGCGTTAGAATTCCTGCAGGCGAGGCTCTCCTCTTGTTACCCTCTGCTGCTCTTATTCCCTCTGCACACAAAGGCCATCCTTGAGTTGGATTTCTATAAATTAGTGAACAGGTGCATGTGAGAGGTGAGAGGGTAATGCTGCCTCGTACCTTTTGTTTATAGGAGAAGGGACAGAAGTGTGCATTTAAACTGGATTAATTGGCCATTTCAGAAGATGCACTTGGATTGCAGAATCAGTTGGTAGCATGTCTATATCCTCAGTATGAAGATTATATAAAGGCTATAAGTTGATATACACACAGTCAGTAGCATATACATTAAAGCTGACAAGTTTGTGATAACTGAGACATGTCTTGTATAAGCTGAAGTGATAGTTTCGACAAGTCTCCATCCAGTCCATTTAACAGATAACACCACCATCGCCTGTAGCAGAAATGTTGCAAACCATGCCTGATTAAACACTGGCGTATAAATACTATACATCCAATCACAGCTGACAGGCCAGCTCCCAGTGCGGACACGCTGCCACTCTCTGCTACATCATGCTATGTGGAAGCAGCGCTGCAGCTAGAGCTAGCAACACAACAGCAACACAAACTGCCAGCGTTTCCGAAACAAAGGTTTAGTTATGCAATCTGCCTTGCTGGCCCCGTGTGACTTTGAGGCAGGGGTTGAAAGCAGCAGATTAGCACCCACTGGCCCCAGGCCACTCACTCCTCTAATGCTCTGGTCTGGCTCAATATGACCTGAGCATTATCCAAATCTCAGAAGCAGGCAAAATCAGGCTATTAATATCTTGATGACTCAACAAATCCTTACACACTTTTTATTAATAGAGATTAGGGAAGTACAGACAGTCCAGTATTGACATGGGTTTACACAAGATAAAAAAACACAGTTATATGACAGGGTGACAAATATCAAACAAATAGTAATCTCTCTGAGGAAATGTAAGTTTTAAGCCAATGTGTTTGCATGTAAGAATCTGTGCAAGTGCTTATGTCGAGTGTGTTTGCAAATACGTAATAAGTGATCCGCTGACTGAGTTGCAAAGTCAAATCCCTGAATTTAAACTCACCACAGCCTCCAAACACAATAACAAACACCCATTACTTACCTCCTAGTTTCACCAAAAAGTAACCATCCTCTTCAGAGTTGTGCTGCACAATATGCTGAATCTTTAATTCAATTAACAGCAATTAACAGTTTCCTAGATGAATGATGACTCGAGTCTGCTCTGTAGCTACAATCCGAGACTAAACTAAACACTCAGGATGGTGTTGCAAATCCTTGTATCCTTTCCTCTTGAAGTTTTTCCAAGCGACCAGTGAAAAGCATCCATGGAGAGATTTGTGACAAACAGTCAGGAGTTCAGTCTTGACATGTGGTGGCTTGAATACGAGAAGAAGCAAGACGTTGATAGTGTGTCTGTTTCTCTGGGTGGGGTTGCTGGATTGTCCTTAAGCATTCGGTGTCCCTCGCCTCTCCATTTCATCCATCAAGCAAACCAGGAGAACCAGCAAGTTTACCTCCATCTTTTCCAAGAGAGTAAACAAAAAGATGCCCCCTTTCAGCTACTTGAGAAATCTAAAGGAATGTGTCCACCAGTCGATGGGGGTGCAAGAGCTGGTCGAAAAAACGTGCAACAAAAAAAAAAAAAGGGGTCAAAATAAATTAGCCCAAAGTTGAGACGGGTGTGATATCGGAGACAGAAGCGTGGCCTGACCCGTCCGCTCCTGAGAGGGACTCTGTGAGCTCTGAGGGGACTCTGCTCTCAACAATCCTCCGCGCTCACATGCACGTCCGGGTGAAGAGAGCACTTCATGTGCATGCCGCTAACTCCTTCAGACCATTCCGGCTCACGCTGCCCAAAGGCAAAGTGGCAGGGAGGGGGGAGGAGAGGGGAGACGGGTGGGGGGGAGGCTTGTATTATAGCAGTGTGTGAAAGAGTGAGCCTTTGAGTGAGTTGGTGTGCACGAGAAAAGAGTGTGTGCATGTGTGTAACTGTGTGCAAGTGAGCATGAGAAAGAGGTAAAATGGAGACACGGGAGTATGAGGGTGAGAGGGAGCAACTATGCGTTTATAGTATCTGTGTATGCAGAGCGCACAAAGTGTGGATGTGTGTGGTGGGGCAGCCATGCAGAAGTGTGAACAACACAGAAATGCAGTCTGATCGTCACGAGGCCAAGAATAAGCCAGAGGAGGAGACGAGGAGGAGGTCGGCCATCATTATGACAGCTACTTCAGTGCTAAGCTAGTCTATTTGACTATAATCAAACAAATTCACACTTATGCAGATACACAAACACAAACATACAAAGTCTAGAAAGACAGGGCAGTCACACAAGAGGCTTTCATGTTTGACCCATGCCTTCCAGTCAATGCTTTTGTCTTAATGCTACTAAAGCTACCTGCATTAAATCCGTACCGCTAGTAGCACTAAAGACGTGGAGCTTTTAAGGGTCCTATAAAAAGAGTCCTGAAACGTGAATTGAAAATCTGATTTTTATTTTAAGTTGCTACAGGGTTTGGTTAGTCTGGCCCACTTAAAAATGTAATTAGTCTCCTAACTCTTAATATATAGTCGTATATAGCCATAGCTGGTGGGCTAACCTTAACCTCAGAGTCACTCACAGTTCCATATTCAGAAATCCTCTCGGGCGGTAAACTAGAAACCTCTCCGAGGCTTTTTGTGGGCTGTCAGATTTTTTCAAACCTGTATTTATCCAGGAAGAGGTTTTGTTCAGCACACATTTAGACACACTGAGTTTTTTCTTTGCTTCCTTTTTGATAACAAACACAAACCACAGAACAAGTATACATGTGTAATAACAAACAGGACCATGATTCCACCTGTACACATTTCAGTTTAGTGGGCTGTACTTATTGTTGGGCTTTTCTTTGATTCTGCTGCTCAAAGACTCACCTGTAGCATGTGTTGTCAGAGCAGGGATCGTGCACCCGTACGATGATGAAGACGTGCTGAAAGTGAGAGCGTATGGTCTTGGGAGTGAAGGGGTGAGCGCCCGGCTCTTGGAACACGATGGTCACTATGTCGTTTCCAATGTGGCGCTTCCTCAGCAGCTAATTGTTGGAAACAAGACAGTCATTATAAAAGGAGTATTGAGCTTGAATCTTAAGCTTTCATAAAATGATTTTCATGTAATGACAATAAATGCAAGAGGAAACAAGTTTCTGTAAAATGAAATCTGGATAGGATTCAAATCGGATACAACTTAAATCATGCAATCCTCCTCATGATACACCCTTCCTCCAAGGTTTTCTTTTCCAAACAAAGGGCTTTTCTACTAATGGTGTACAACAAAGGCTGTGCTCTCATTCCTTACCTGTTGTTTATTGTTGGGTGTGTAAGGCAGCAGAGTCGACACATGGAACATGATCTCATAGTCCTTGTACGTTGTGTACAGCGAGTGAGTACCTGTGGAATCCGCTGCAGGAGAAAAGCAAAACAATGTTGACACTCATTGTACAATAACTTGCCATCAATCTTTGTCACGTGTATTCTGTGGGCTCAAGGTTTTCTATTCAAGTGAGGATGCAGTTTCATTGTTGCCCAAACAACTCGACAGTTGAGGATCATCGTCAGATAGAATTTATTGACTGTAAACTGTCAGATTGTCAACCAATAGGTTGTCAGTTCGTTTGAGTTGAGTCCTTTCATTTCTTGTGACAATTTAATTCCCTTTTGGACAAAAAGAGCATAAACCCGACACCAGCAAAAAAGTATTCAGTATTTTAGCAAAGCCAATTTAAAAAAAATAATGTTTTGCACACAGTCTATTATTACTAAATGACTACTGTAGTTGAAACCCTAAAGAGAAAAAACCAGAGGGGGGAAAAAGAAAGAAAAAACTAAGTACAGCAGAAGTGTAACAAGGACAAGTATTGGAGAAAATGAGGTCCGGTTATAATGAATATTGATCAAAAGCAGGACAAATGTAGGAAAGAACATAGAGAAATGCTTACCATTATTTAATTGCTATAGCTTGTATAGCACTTTTCTAGTCTTCTTGCTACTCAAAAGGGCTTTACACCGCAGGTCACACCTACCCATTCACACACTGACGGCAGATGTTGCTATGTAAAGTGACTATCAGAAGTAACTAATCTCATTCATACACATTCATATGCTGACTAAGCAGCTGGTTAAGTGTCTTGCCGATTAAACCCTGACCTTCCGGTTAAGAGGTGACCAACAGGAATAAAGCCATCTAAAATAAATGTCTAATTGATAGGTGCTTCAACAGCTTGGAATATGACATTTAAAAGAACTCATTCTGTGCAACCTCGTAATCTTGCAATTTCCCCCAGCCTTTTCATTTTTGCTGCCTTTGTGAAGCACTTTGTAACTTTTTTGGTGCGGTATAAATAAATGTTTTTATCATGTTGTTGTGTGTTTTAGGAGTGTGTTTTAGGAGTGTGTTTTAGGAGTGGTTACTTTTGGTGTCCAGCTGGGCTCTGTACTTGGTGAAGCCCTTGAGGCGAATCTTCTCTCCCAACAGTTGGAGGAACTCTTCCAGGGCGGGACCAGCCATCTCATTGTTATACATCTCCTCCTCTGTGCTCTGACCTGCTCGGCAGTACATCACTCCCACCTTCACCTGAAAACTCAGCTGGGGAACAGGGTAGAGGAAAAACACAAAATATCTTCAACAGTTCATGTCAGGACAAATAACATCAATATTACTCTCAAGACAAAAGTTCTGACTGTAAATATGCAGGTAAAGAATTGAACATATCTGCAAAAAAGTGCTGATTCTGTAAAAAAAAAAGCTTTTTCTTTTTCCTACCCCCTGTTCATCCAGTTTCATGAGCTGCTCTGTGACTTTTGGTGTGTTGAGTGCCAGTCTGAGGCAGGACAGATCCAGCTCAGGGAGGAGGTACTCCAACACCTCCTTAATGGGCAGCCCTCGGGTGGTGCCATGCTTAGAGGTGGAAGGCACTGCGTCCTCGAGGATAGAGCCCCGCAGAGTTGTCAGCTGATTGTAAAGAAGATTACAGAGAGGAGTGTGAGAAGGCAAAGAATGTGTCTCAGGAATCCTTGCTGTGCTTCTAACATTTTCTTGTGAGATCGAACACACTGATTGCAAAATCCTGCCTGTCCAGACACAAGCCGCTGTGGTATTTAAAGTCACACCATCGTCTTACTTTACCCTTAAAAAAGCTAAAAGAAAAACAAAAAGAAAAGTCTCACTCAAGGCTTACAGTCTATGCTTTGAATACATAAAAAGTTGAACTGAGGAAGAAGAAGTGGGAGGGCTTGTCTTAGTATTCTGTGTACACAAAGTCTGTATTGTGCCTTGCTCTGGGAGTGAGTGACTATCATAAGCATCTGGAACAGGCTTAGACTCTCTCTCCTGCAAGTTTGAGGCTGTGCAGGGACTGTTTTCACAATGAGCCTGTGTTACCCATGTTTGGAAGACAGTAGAGGGAGCGAGGGTCCTTAAGCACTTTGGTCTTAAGTACGTGAGTTTAATCACATGCACCTGTCCTTCTCCAGTCCACAACAAACATCCCCACGCCGGTTACCCTCTGTCTGGGAATGTGCGTCAATGAAATAAAGCCCATAACCCAAAATTGAAAAACCCAAACCAAACACAGAGGACTGGGGGCCAACATTGCAACTAAATATGACAGTCTATTTTTACTGAGACACAGAGGCAAAGCGCTCCACACAGTGGTTTGAGGTTGCTGGGCACTGACAGGCCTTAGAGGCTGGAAGATGAGAGCACTTTCTGAAGTCTCTTCACACACTGCTAATATCTGCAGACAGCTGAATAGCCTCAGGGATTTATGCATAATAACAAATAAGGACCAAGAGTGGATCTACCTTGAGCTGCTCCTCATAGTATGTAGCAGGAAAAGTAGTAAATTAACTATAAAGTTTATCTTGGGACTTTGTGTGTGAGTAGCACGGCTCCCAATAACAGAGGATAAACCAGAATCTTCCCTCTGTGATTTATAAAGTATATAAAATAATAATAAAGACCTTCTATGCAGATAAAAAGGATTCAAGATCCAAACTAGCAGGTCTTACTGTTTGGTGATATTATTGGTGCATAACTTTGTGCAAACGAGGAAAAAGATCCAAAAACAGTTGAATAGATCCACAAATGTGTAAAAAGACTTGCAAATACTCACACAGATCAGTAAATATGTAGACCACTTTGTATATTATTGCAGATTTTTCTTAAGGCTGAAAAGTGTTTTTGCTTGAAGAGCTGAAATTACACTTAAGTAATCAGTTACGACTCAGCTGGGCCTCTTAAAGGGAGTGTTTGTTTATTATTTTAAGAACAGCTGTATGAGGTATCAATAATAAGTTAACTTCACACCAATGTCGGTGTAAATGCACGCTTCATTCAGAAAAAAATTCTAAATATAGTGTGATGCTTGTCATTAAGTATCCCATCATGCTTTGCACATTGAACCAGGATGGGAGCTTCACTTTTTTTTTTTACAGCTTTTCTCCCTTATTGTGCCATTATCTTGCATTTAGAGTAAACAGTGATAAACTATTTAGTCTAAAACTTTTTCGGGAGTGGTTTGACCGAAATTACTCAGGCTAACATGAGTTAGCCTGAGTTAGCCCCTGTAAGCCTGTGATCCTGAGCTCAGGGCAATCAAACCCTCGCGGCACACATTTGTGGATCTGAATGCAAATCTGTGTCACATATGTGGATTTATTTATGCATTTTTTGACCTATTAAAGATTCATGGATCTATTAATGCATTTAAAATTGATTGTGCAACAATAATATCTCCATTTAACTGTCTATAAAACAAAACCTCAACACATTCTCTCATAGTCAACCAGATTAACTTAGCTCTGTTACTTTCCCCAATTTATGAGTAAAACAGTAATGATGATGTTCATGTTAAAAGCTGTGGGCAGATTTCTTTCACAGTAGGAAGCATTAACGTGATGTGGTGCTGAGGGTTGAGGTTGGGGTGAATGAATGAAATCGTTTCTATGGGCTGACCTCGCTGGTTCTGAAGATGAGGCGGTAGTTATACTGCTGGCCATGCTCCTTCTCCTCCTCCAGCTTCTCCCTGCGCAAACTCACAGCCACCGGACCCAGCGCCTCATCTATCCCAAAGTAGTTCCAGTGTTCTAAGGAGGAGCAAAGAGACAGAGAAGGGGTCACAATAAAGTTTCTGCTTTAATAAATGTACATTATATTTGATAATGAGTTTAATAAATCTCACCCCTAAGATAGAAGAACTTCCTGTAGTAGTAGGCTCCCAGGTCCACATGCTCAACAATGTACTGTTTGCCCTTCTCACTCAGCGTGCTGGGCCCTTCCTTTGGCCCCTCCAACACTGCTACTCCAGCATTGGTGCAGTGTGTGCTCACAGATGTTTCGTACAAGTTACTTTCCCCACTCAGGGTCCCTGAGCAACCGTTACCTGCTCCGCCACCCAAAAGCCCATTATAACCTCCTCCACCTGCTCCCAACCTGAGCCTGCCAATCCCATCATCTCCAATCTCATTGCGGAAGCAGGGGCAGCTTAGCAGCATCTCATTGCTCTGTTCATCTCCTGCGTCCAAACCAGGACTGTCCCTGGAACTGAGCTCCTCCTGGCTGCCACTCGGGGAGCTGTAAGGCAGGCTATGCGTGGATGACAAGGTGGAGGTAGCCGAGGCTACCGCTGCGGCAGATGCCCCTGTGGTGATGTTTTTCCTCTTGCCGGCAGTCTGTCTCAGCTGAGTAACTTCATTGAGGTCAAACAGCATGCTTTGAGCATCGTAGTGGGCAAAGCCTTTCTGGCACACCCAGGGTTTAAGAGGGGGGCCCATGTCCTCTGTCCGGCTGTCCTCTATGTCAGACCCCGCCCTAGGGGAGTCTAACTCACCACGCACATTACGAAGTTTACGGAATATAGACTCACCCCCAGTCTCAGATTTGGTCCGTCTCTTTGGGGGTTTATCTCTGTCCTTAGCTTTGGGAGGCTGGCCATCCACAATGTCCTCCTGAAGATCAAGGACAGCCTGATTTGGCCCGATATTCAGCATGTCCTCCAGTTTGGCTGGAGCAGGGCTACGCTGGTCAACTTTGTCCCCTTGATAACCCTTAAGCATTTCAAAGAAGCTCTCTCCAGATGCTCCATGCTGATCAATTGAGGAGGTGCTACCGTACTCACGATGAAGAGGAGACCATTTGGCTCCTGTAGGTGAAGCCCAGTCTTCTCCACTGTCTCCACTGGCCTCCATTTCACTGATGGTCATGTCACTGTTGCTGCGCTGACGGATGCGTCTCTGTCGTGGGTTTCGATGTACTGGACCTCGGTAGTCTGGTGCTAGATAACGGGTGTCCAGGCTGTAGTTGTTAGCCTGGGTCTGGGTTCGATTCCTCAGAGTATTATGGATGTTACGCAGCATTGATGAGTCCTGAGGGCTCATCACAGAGCCTAACTTCATGTGACTTTTTCCAGCAGAGGGCACACCAGAGTTCTCAGCCTCCATAGCTGATTGCCACACAGCTCCTGAAAAGTCTTTCCTCGGGGGCCAGTCGGCCACCCGAGCACGTACACCCATTTTAGGCACTCCTGTAGTCACAGTGGAATGAATATTGTCTGTGCGTGTTGGCAAAACCCCTCCATTTGCCATACGGAGGTGGCGGGTGTAAAACTCATCGGTGGCGGGGATAGTTCCCCCAACAGGGCGTTCCATAGGTGGGTGCTTCAGGCTGGTCATGACACCAGTGCCAAAGGCGTAAGGTCACTTAGCAAGGAGACATGGCTGCCTCTGGGAGGAGAGGCTGCTCCCTGACTTCATGAGCAGGTGGATTGTTTGGATCAACAAGCAAAGACGCAAAAAAAGGAAAAGACAGCAGATGCCTTCAGCATGCAAGCTTCTTCCTCAACTGTGTCGACACTGGCACTTCGCTTTTTTCATACAATCCTGAAAAAGAAAAGGAAAAAAATGGTTAGTACATTTAAAGCCGATGATTACTAACAAATGTACACTAAAGACCTTATATCGGAAATAATTCAAACTGTGTTGAGTAGAAGATCTTAAATGAATAATTGGCAAAACAGATGGCTGTACACTCAATTGACTATGAACAGAGCCTTGTTACACTCTCCCTGTGAAGACAAAAAGACCAATAGTAATCACAATCTCACCTTTAAAAGCAACATCATGTGAGAATCTGTATTAGACTTGGCACACCTAAAGTTTTTAGACCACAACTCACTCTTATGCCAACAAGTACAACAAACCAACATGAGTAGAACCCATCGTGTTGCAATCTTGTCCCACCTCCTGCCCTGTCATCTTTCTCTCTTTATTGTCAACTAAGACTCCTTGCCTCTCCCATGTCTGGGCTGTGAATATACCTTATATAGGAGGTGATAGCCTTCAGGGCTTTCTGCCAGAGATCTATGTCATTCCGTTACACGGTGCAAGACCAGGCATTTGGGCATCGAGTGTAAATAAATGAGTAACAATTCTTTCTCATACAAATGATTTGATGCCGTCATTACAAGGTGAAAAGTTACATAAAGTTGCTCAAAGGTAAGAATGCATGTCATCTCTTTATGAATGCTATGAAAATAGTTCAGGACTTGAAAACCACAAACCTGCCTGCTTTATATCTACTGTTGGCCTTTTTTGAGGAAATGAAAAGTCCCTGACATTTCTGCAGTTTCAGATAAGGGGGCCTAGTTATGTTTTTTTTTTTACCTTTATTTTACTAAGAAGTCCCATTGAGATCTCTTTTCAAAGAGAGAGCACTGAGGAGGAAACATGAAAGCTCAGCCAAATGCAAATGAGTTCAACAATGTGTGTCGTTTATTTCCTTGGAACTCTGAACAAAATGATGCCTTTGCCATTAGTACCATCAGCATATGTACATTAAGGGTACAGACAGAGCTTTAAACTGGCAAATTAATCAAATCTATTTAGCACTGATGGCTACTGTTATGCTAAATTTACATATAAGGAAGAGAAAAATCATCTGGATTTACGAAAATGGGATCTCGGCTAACATTCCTCGATACCTCCCCATGTCACTGTTGGATTCTGACTTTTATAACGGTTCTTTGTGCGCGTCTTAGCGGCCTACATTAGTGAATTGTTATGCAGAGTTGCAGTTTTCTCAAACCAATATCCCAAGCTGCACATCAAAAAGCAAAGAGGCCCTTTGAAAGTCATCTGAGAAGTGAGTGATGATCCTCTGCCTGACAAATCGAGCCAATTTGGCAGTGAGACACTGGGGGAGATTAAGGCTCGGCTCTCCGTCAGCTCTGCCTGGCTGTGGCTGTGATCACATTAGCCACTAGCAATCAGAGCACTGTGACGGGCCTCCAGCACAACCACCTTCACACTGCATCCCAGCATCAGGACAAAGTCTGGGCTAACAATGACACATACATTTACTTAGAAAAAGAAGACAATCGCCTTTACTTTGACTAATAAGAATACAAGTGTGGATGATTATAAGTCAAGAAATGGCAAAGGATGCAGAATCATATGCGATCAAAAGCATTACCACAGAGCTAAATTCAAGTGAGAGTCGGGCTCCAATGTTCTCTATTCAATAATAATTTAATAATGCTCATAGTAGAAGAGTAAAAGAGTAAAATCTAAAGGCTCTACAGATGAATCAGTTCTCAGACTGCCAATGCCAAGGACCCATGGTCAGCCTTCAAAACATACGAGGTTTGATGTTTGTTTACAGCAAACCTCTAAAGCTTTGCTTATATACAGCATCTGCTAGACCAACATCAAACAAACAGATGCAGCTTCTAAAGTTAGACTGACAGGTACTGTTCAAGTTCAACAGTGCACCAGCACTCTGCGTTTTGTTGTATTTGTTTGATTAAGTTGTGCTTATATTTTTAAAGTTTGCAAACACAAAATATAGGAATAACTAGGGTTCTTAAACTAGAAATGCTTAATAGATGGTCAAACAGTAGATACAAAAGTAACTCTTCTCATGAATGGGCATTTGTGTAGAACAGATAAAAAAATCTCATCAATTAAAAAAAATCACTCATGTCCTACTAACACCCTTATTTCCCTGACATCAATAAGAGTGAAAATCGTCAGGGAATGTAAGTTAAACTGTGGGTCCAGTCCCAGAGGGTCGGGCCTCATTCCCTCATGCTGCTGAGTGTCCACAGGGACACACAAGAGAATAGAAGCAACACACACACACACACACAACACAAAAAACACACATTCATGTCCTAGAAACAGGGCCTTTAATCTCCTCGCTGATGGACACACAAAAAGTCAACTGGCTTTTAGCAGAGAGAGAGAGAGGGTCTGGGTTTGGGTTTGGGATTGAACTAAGGAGGAAACTAAGCAAAAATAAGAGTCATACAAAATTATTACGTTACCCCAGCCTTTATAGCGCTTCTCTTTTCATTGCCTGCAGAATTAAACTGAGAAATTCTTCACAAGTCTGTAGGTCATGTCCTTACAGCTTGAGCCTGTTTTCTAAATGAGGTCAACTTCTTGTAATTGAGACTCTGACCCCCACCAGATGCTCCGTCAGCCCCTAAAAGAGAGAAGCGAAGTGATTGTACTTATGTAACAAAGGACGACTGACATCACCTATGAGGTGCTACAAATAGTTGTTCATGTTGTAAAAACAAGTCTAGACACAGAAGACTTCTCTCCGATGTAGTAACATGCCTGTATGACGACTCAGCCTGCATGAACAATACACACACATAAAACCACATTACACGGAATACAAATTGGAAGCCAGACAGCAGCCAGTCAGCAGATGAGATGAATACTGTAGGGTGATGAATCAAAAACATGAAGCCAGAGTCTGAGACTTTTTAAATCTGACTCACAAATACCAGAGGAATCAGAAGAACAAGTCCTGAGTCATCATGAGACGTTCTCAAAGTCGGGCCTCGTGATGGGGACTCATTGGGGCTGTGCTTGCTCGACTTGCTGGTGTCCTGGAGATAAAGGACAACACACAAGTTGAAAGGCTCCTCGTCCTGAGACTCCAAACAGAGAGGTAATGAAGTTTCCCAATGAACTGGGCAAGTGTCTCCAAAGCGGAGACAAAAGAGCCCGAGGTTTGCCCTACAAGCTTGTAATTACTCCATGCTTCAATGGGGATAAGGAGCTGTTTGGCCAACACCATTGGCTTTCAAACAGGCACCCTACCATTTAGGCCACTGGCTCTCCCTGTCTCTTAATCTTTCCCTGCTCTAAAGGAGGCTGGGCTGTTGGGCAGCAGGCACAAAGGTCCCTCTGTCCTGGCTTGGGCAGCACTGGGGCCTCATTCCAACATAGTGAAGTCTTTGAAAATTTGCCTGGCACAGGAACCTCACAACAAGTGTGTATATGAGGCCTGCCAGAAAAACAAAATAAATTGGATGCAAGGGGAACCAAAGAGTTAAGAGATGAAGCAAACACTGAACCAGAATTTGGAAACAAGTGACACACAAACATGAAAGACGTAGAAGGATAAATCTGCAATGAGCGAAGGATTGCAGGAAATCAGCGGGAGATTTAGGAACAAAAACAAGATAGTTATCCGTGGTGAGCATGAGGGTACTTCATCTCTTTAAAACCCTCAGTAAATATAACCACAGGAGTGTAATTTTAAAAGTCTCCTATTATGGGTTAACCTGTCATACTGATGCTCATACATTGCTGCACCTGAAGATCAAAAGTTTAGATATTAGACAGAAAGAATTGCCAGTGACTTCTTGACTACTGACTTAAAGGGAGCGGCCTTCGGTTAAATTTGTTAAACTTAAACTTAAATGACATGGACTAACAGATTAAGAGAATGAAGGCTCTAATACTTTCTGTTGTCATAGAGTTCATCAGTAAGTCATAACCGAATAAACAATATAACCTGTAACTATTATTCTGAAACAGTCAAATATCCCTTTAGTTGAGAAAATAGCTTACAGTCTGAATCACTGCAAAGTCTGGTTTACTTGCAGATAACAGCTTCCCATTTAAGGTTGTGTCATGGGCATTTGAGATACTTGTTGTGGTATTGGACAACTAAAACCCACTCACTGGTGAAATAATTATTAACTGACTGACTGAGATGATTTTTAGAAAAAACATGAAGAACAAGTACACGTCTGTATAAATAACAATGAAAGCAACTATGTATCCAGACTTCATAACCTCAATCTCTTCCACAGAGAGAAAGCTTTCCCAAAAATGTATGAACCAGTCTGGTAGGAAAAAAAATCTGCAGTTACAATATTTCCTTTGACTCCTACACAACATCATCCTGAGGAGTGTGGGGTTAACTGAGGTCTCTACACATCCACAGAGGAACAGCCTTCCACAGCAGCCTGTAGGCACAACACATGCACAGGAAGTAAGAACGCATCTCGACCACTCCCCTGTCTCCATCTGTGCTGCTCTTTTTTATATTAACTCTCCTTCTGTGTGTTTGTCCTCTCGCGTGTGCATCTGGCAGAGAACCAGGCACTAACCTGCCTGTCTGATTGAGCAAACCTGAGAAGCTGACACTTCCGGAGGAAAACAGACAGGCCTGCTGGCAGACAAACGATACTCGCGTCACCCAACCGCGAGGCAAGATCCTGGAATTCCACCAATTTCAGCGCAGGATGTGGTGAGCGTGTGTGTGAGGTGGGGGGAGAGAAGTAAGGCATGTTCAGGCAAACTCTGCAAGTGTAGAGCAACACTGACTGTCCAAGTGATAGCCTGTTAAAACACTTTACAGCCTGCAAAGACTTAAAAACAACAGAACTGTCCTCTATAAAGCTTGAATCTATACAATAAAAGCCCTACTTGAAGATAGATAAAATCAAAACATGAACCGACAAATTGTTCAACTGTGCAGACATGCAAACATCTCATGTAGTTGGAGCACTTGAAAACCAGTGGCGGTGTATCGACACTCATCATCATCACCGTTGTTCTGTGATGTGGCGCTGCTCTGCACTAACGCTGGGCCCCACGCTATCACTGCAGCACAGTTCACTAAGTAAATGGGCAGAGCTAACTACTGGCAGAGTGAATTTCCCTCAAAGAAGACAGTTCTGGAGGAGCGCCAGGATATATTCTCTTCCATTATCTCCTGCAGGGTGTCCTCGATTCTTCCTCCTTTCTTATCCAGAAAATGCTCCAGCAGGGATTTACACTTTACATGGGAGAGACGGCGGGATAAATACACACTTGAAGCACTTGACATAGTTTAAAGTTAGCCATGCCTATTTCCAATGTCATTATCTGGGTTGGTGAGGGGTTTTCACAATGACAGCCTTTGTCAAACTCCTTGAGAGCAATTTACCTTTAAAAAAAAAAAACTAAAAAAAAAAAACTAATTACACTGCTTACAGCTTAGGAGGTCTGCTTTGTCCGGAGTAAAGAACGGTAACTACTCAGACTCTAATCTATTAGCTGCCCCTTCAAAATAAAAGATGGAGAAAGTCTACAGTCTTGTACCAGCCGTCTAGTCAACGTATGTAGCTCCATCAACAGAAGTCTGAACAGAACTTTTACTGCTCCATAAATGCATTAATCTACAGAGGCTGAGCAAGAGTTGGTTTCGTGTCCCATATTTGACGGGAGGCAATATAGATGACTTGTCTTTATTGAAAAAGCTTGGATTTAAGCTTGTCAGCTTTTAAAAGTGGTGCGTTATAAAGACCAATGGGGAGGAAGAGTGTGTTGCTGCCTGAAGAGGAATGTAAAAAATTATAATGAGGCGGCTGCCTGGCTCCTGAACTGCAGCCGTCGGGATCTGAGGCTTAAAAGTTGAAGTCTGCTTTGGGCTGCACTTTCCCTCTCCCTGCACCCTCTCCACCCGCTGCCTCCAACCCGAGGACTCCATTAGAGAGCGGTAGGCTCCTGATGTGTATGGACAGGTACACGCAGAGACAAAAGCTCTCATACACACACATGCATGACAAAGAACAGAACAGACGCCGTCAGTTGATTTAAGAATAAACTCTGGAAACTCATGGGACAAAATCTATTTTGGTAAAAGACGAACCAAACAACTTTTTGTTTCTGCAAACATCAACCACAGCACTTTTGTGTTCCCCATAAGACCAATGAAATACCATTTGTAAAAAACCTGTCCCAAACCAAAGTCACCTTCTTTTGGAAAACAAATTCAGGTTATCAGCGTTGTCCAGTAAAAAAGGGCCAGTGCCATTTGTCTCCTTAATCTATTCTTAATAAAAATGGAACATTACATGAAAAGTGGACTCAAACAAACATTGGAGTCTTGCTTATGTACAGTATTTTATAGCTAACATTCAATCACAACTACAGTATGTCAGATGCTCTGCAGCAGTCCTTCCTACTTGGTTGGGTGCCAAATTGCTAGGTGCTAAAGGGATTCTTTTGGCCTTAAAGTCAGTACTGGGATTTGTAACATTTTTAACCAATAAATGTTTTTCTTAATCTTTTTAAGGTGATGAAGGTGTATTCAGTAAATGTGTATGTTCAGTATATCTATCCTCTATTTCAGCAACAACTACTTTATTTCACATGTGATTGTTGGTGAAGGATCATTTCACTGCCAAAGCAGTCTCACATTCACAATCAAAGGCTAAATAGCCGATATATAGTTTTTGTAGAACCATAAAGCTGAGAGTAGTTAACTTTAGCACTAGTGCTGGTGCCAAGAGCTGGTGATACAGTGCAAAGTGCAAACTCTCAACTGTCACTCAGACTCTCACTGCATGTGCTTCATAAACACTCATATAAATCAACCGGCAATTATCTCTGGTAATGTATTATTCCAAACCTGGTTTGCTACTTCGTGACTGAAACAGAGAAGTCAGTGTCCTCAGCTGCCAAGAGTTTCAACACCAAAGAAATGTGCTTAAAAATGTGATACAAATATTCCACTTCAATCCTGACCCCACGTAGCAAACACAACATCATTTTCATTTCCACACAGGCACACTGCCAAACTACACACCTGCTTCACTATTTCCTCTAGATGACGATGTTTTGTGGAGCATTTCGTTTGCTGGGACTTCAGTTGGGAGAAAACCTTGGATTTTCAAATACTGAGCACAATCCTGAAGTCTCTTTCACCTCCTGTTTCTAATGACAACTCCTAAAGGCCTTAAGGAGTCGTCGTCGTCCCCCCCCCCTTGGGTGTTATGTATTTAGCATTACAATCTGAAGGTTTATTGCTTATAATTGTATTATTAAGTTGGAGGACTTCCACTTACATTCTAGTAAATGCAGGCATTATTTTGGTTTGACACATTTTGCCTTGCTGAACTCAGCAAGCAAGCTGCTAAGATTAACCCCACTGCAATGGGTGCATTTCCCAGCAGTGTGCCTTGTTCAATAGGGAAGTGTGGGCAGGGGCAGAGAGGCGTTTATTGGGGCATAGTATTCTTAACTCGCCGAAAAAAGGTAAATATGCTCATTTAAGTATCTGAAAAGCAGATGTGTTACAGGAGAAATATTCCCGGCCCAGCATGGGGTTGGCAAGCGCCAGTGTCTGGGTGTGCATGTTTGTGCTTTAGTTTGTTTGTGTATTTGCATGGAGCACTTTCCATCAGTTGAGGATTAAAATAGAAGGGATGTGAGAGTAGCAGCGGCATAATTAACAGTGTTGATGCAAGGGGGAGGGCTGAGTGAATAGTTTGTGTTTGCCATCTATAATTCAGCCTCTCCACGTGCCAGGAGCCGGGGGATGGGGCTGAGCCAAGGGGGGGGGGGATACTTCCAAACCTGCTATTACTTCATTCTGGGATCACAGACACCCACTAGCAAAACAAATCAGAGTTAGCCGACAGCGCTGCTCACGCATCTTATGTATGAAGCATGTTCAAATTTACTTTGACCGCTCCAATGGATTGGATGACACATCTCTGTAGCAGCAGAAGAGTTGTTGAGCTGTAGGAAAGTTTTTAAAACAGATCAACAGAGTGGTCATGCGACATCAATGAAAAAGTCAACTAGATCATCGTATTTGATTGTGCAAAAGGCTGGTGCTTTAGTGTGTAGCGTGCACCAGTGGCCGCTACAGGGTGGGGGCATCCAGTGGTCACACACTCAGCATGCCTGAGAGCCATGCTGTGTGCATGAGTGCTCCCATCACTGAGGATTGGTCACTTGCCCAGTGCAAGCCCAAGCTGGGCCCGGGCCAATACAGCCATTTATTCCTGTGGCCCGTGGCTACTTACAGTGGAAATAAAACGCTGACAGTCGATAATATTCCTGAAAATCCTCATGCTTATAGACAAAGCATGCATGACACATAAATACATCTTTACTGGAGTACTAATCCCGTGGACGCACTGTTCCTGCTGGGAACAAACATATTGATTGCTTAACATTAGTCCTATTATTGAGAGCTTAAGAGTTAGCAGACGATAAAGTTGGTCAAGGGGAAAAGGGCAATATAGCCTTTAGGGGCCACTAGTTGGAATTATGGTTTATCCTTGTCTATTTGATACCTTTAATAAAGATATGTTGTTTTTGGATAGGCCTGCATTATATGAGTTGAATGTTCAGAAACATTTCCATGTTAATTATTTTTAACATGACATGTAAACAATACAAAAGTATGCGTATTAGCTACAGTGCAATAGTTCCTTTGTACAGAATACTGAAACTGTGTTTGTAACACGCCTCTCCTGAATTCAATTAATTCATGCCAAGGTGCAACCTGGCCTCGCAGTACCCACCAAAGGTTTCAAAATAGTCTGAGAGTTACTGACGGCTAGCTGATGCTTCATCTGATTAGCCAAACAGAGTTAATGAAGCACATTTATCTAAAGCTCAACCTGATATGTCACATGTCCGCTTGCTAATCGGGAATGTACTTTGTGTCAGTAAAATGTGTTTCTATTAATTTCATACAACTGTGCAAGTTTGTTTAAGAACCATCTAAGACATGATGATTTATATTACTACCGTGTGTTTGGTGCGCAAGGCCCAAGGAAGAACCCAGTCCTGACTCCTGAACAAACACTGCCAGATTCAAGAGATTATTGCCAGACATATAGTGTCCTTCGCAGATCTGAATGTCACAGAAGATCGGACTGTCGGCCTGAGGTGTGCCTTCTTCTTTACCACACTTTTCATCCATAAAGTGTGAGCATGCTAATCCTGAAAGTTTCATTTAAAAATATTTATTGCTGCAAAATAAAACTACAAAATATGAATGATATTGGTTTTAAGGGCACGCTCAAATATTGTAGTGTGGGTATGGAGCAAGGCAGGGCAAGGGTGACAGCAGTTCGATCTTCGTGTACAACTGCGAGTGAGCAGCAAGGTCAGTCGACAGCAATCTGACAGATTCTCACAGCGGAGGTGTCGATGTGACAGATGTCTGTGATGTTTGGAAGTCATCCACCGCCCCCCCGTCCCTCACATCCTCTGACTCATTACACAGGTAGCACACAAGCCAAATCACGGCAGACGACCAAGGAAGAATCTTGAAAAGACCACTCTCGGCACATTCAAGTAAATCACATTTTTAGTAATCACAAACATTGAAATAATTCACAAACAGTGAAATAGTGTTCCCATGCAGAGACTTTTTGTGCCCATGAATCAACAACACTGTATCTGATTCTAATAAAAAGACAATAACTGAAAGCTCAGATCAGATAACACCTTAGCAGGAAAAAAAGAATGAAAACACTGGTAGCTACAAAGAAATAGAAAGATCTCAGTGCACATCATGAAACCCACAATAAGCACTCATATTGTGGCTGAATCATTTTAAAGAATGAAACACTTTGGGAATTACATGTTGGTCTGTTCATCATGGTGAGGGTGGATGTCTGGACACGTTGTGGAGAGGTTATGTTATGGAGGAGAAGCAGCTGATTGGGTTAGGACTCTGCTAAGCAGACATGAGAAACATGAGCTTCATTGCAGCAGCAGCAGCATCATTGACCACAGGGTGTTTAAACCACCCCAGAGGATACCAACAAATCTATCATTAGATGCTCTACATCTCCTTTTGAGTGCACTTTCATTAGTCAATTATCAATCGATCAGCTGCTTAGCTTACAAATAAGCAGCTGGAAAGCGAAACACATCTTTTGATTGCTCAGATGAATAGCCATAATGCGATGTGTTACAACTGTACAAGGATTCCCCACAGACAAACATCAGACAGAGGAGCACAGCAGCGCTGCTAGAAACAATTAAATCCTTAGCTGAGAGAGCAGCAGTCAAAGGTAAACACAGTGAGTCATCCTGAAAGGCTAAAGTCAAGGTGAAAGCTTGATTAATATCCCCTTACATTGGCCAAATAGCTGCTGTGCTGCCACCAGACATTAATCGTCTTTATGGTGCAGAGGACATTCTGTACAATTTAGTAATGAACCCTTTTTAGTTTGCAAGGATAGAGGAAGGAAAGCAATACTAGGATCTTGCCAGGTAAGCAAATTAAAAAGGTAACAGCATTTGCTGCAGTGCTGGGGACAAGGGGGAAAGCTTCAGTGAGAGTTGACATAAGGGCCAGTGCAGAGAAAAAAAGGGGGGGGGGGGGGCTACAAAGGCAGGTGCTTGTTATCCTTGCTGAAATCCTCAGGGGGATTCTCTGCCATGTCTCTGGAGAAGCCAGGCTGACTGTGCTGTCCCTTACAGCTCAGAGGACAGCCTAATTCCAAGTAAGGACTCAGTGGAAAGCTCTGGCGTGCCACAGTGATCAGAAATATTTGACAGACATGCCAAGTGGATTCTAAATGTACAGATCTGACTGCAGAGAGTACTGATGAGAACACAAAATCCACTACAACAGAGTGGCAAAATTATGCACTCAAACCGTTTCTCCATCATTGATTTTGGCACATGGCCAGTACATAGCACAGTGCACTTCCAGTCCAATTATAAACAGTCAGGCCGTAGAGTTAATCAATTCATACAGAGTCATTTGGACTGCGATAAGCCAGCTAGTATTGCATAACAGGGGTGCCTTGCTAAATCACAGTCTGTGCCAGAAAATCACAGGGCAAACCTGCACAGCGTGCTGCTGTTGCCCTGCACTGCACTGCAATCATTGGGACACTCCAGCCTGCTCTACAACTGATGTTTATGCTGCTGCAGAGCCAGATGCATGCAAGCCACTGAAGCCCAAGGTGCAGTGTTTTTTAAACCTTTTCTTTTTCAATTAAACACAGCTGATTCTAAAACATATGACGTAAACGGACAGCATATTAGGATGAGCTTCATTAATCAGACAACATCAGACAGCTGTCTGAGTTATTTATTTATTTATTTATTTATTTTTTCTGGCTTCATGGATACAGAGCAAAGCTGACAGAAATTACAGGAACAGCCCACTCCCCCCAACGTCACCCTTCCTCCCCTAATTATCAGGATGTAGCATCCCCACAAGTCACAGAGGAGGGAAAGTTTTGACTGTGAGCCGACCATCTACATTTTGTGTCCCTAACATGTGCTGCATATTTTAACACCTGATTTAGATTTCTAAGATCTGTTCAAATTGAGGCGTAGTAGAGTCTAGAGTGTGGACATGCAGGCCAGCGAACTGGCAAACTAGGATGCCTGCAGGTGCAGGTTTTTCTTTTTTTGGCATCAGCATTCAAGTCAAGTATGAGAACCATGTAAACACAGGCAGAGCAACAACAACCCTCTCAACACCTCCAAGGCACCAACAATAATGACAAACTAAACAGCTGAACGAAGCACTAGTTCGAAAGAGAGTGATAAGAAATATGATTAAATACTAGAAGATACAGTATTTGTTCAAAATCTCATATCAGTATTCCACTGCAGAGCTAGAGATTCTACCTTTGACCATGGCCAAATCTGACCCGTGCATTAAAAGTAAATCTGTGGCAACAACACATTAGCCACTGTCCTATTCTGCATGCCTTTATAAATATATATACACACACACACACACACACACACACACACACACACACACACACACACACACACACACACACACACACACACACACACACACACACACACACACACACACACACACACACACACACACACACACACACACATATTTTTAATCAATGAGCGTAATGTAATGGTTTAGGAATGCTCTGTTAATGTGCTTAACTGTAAAGTGAGCTTAAATTTTGAGCACCAAAAATGTACACATCAAAGTTAGGAGCTTGGTGGCCATTATTGCCAGTGCCTCAAAACATTGGTGTCCTATCCCTGGAAATGCATGTAGTCTATGTGTCCATCATGACATTAACATAACAGCTTAAAGTTTCAAATGTGTTTCTCCTGTAACAGTGCTGTAGGCCAAGTATACAGGAACACATCAATGAAATGTACAGGAAACAGGCAGTGAGAGAGGAAAGGCAGGGAATGCAGTCATGTTTGTTATTAGCTCAGCCCTATCTGCCCCTGGCACCTGGAGCAACATGGAAAAATACCATGTCTTAATTCATCAAACAAAGTACTGTTATTTATTGTATACCACCACGACTACACAATATGAAGTTATTTCTGAGACTGGGGTAATAACACAGAACTCCTGCATGAACAGTCACAGGGAGATGTTTCCTATACACTCTATCTCTGTCCACCAACAACTTCTATTTGTTAATAAGAAAACATCTGAATCTATCAAAAGAAACCTTGAGCTCACAGTGGACTCATTCTTCCCTCTCAGCTTTCAGGAAGAGGCAGGATGGATTCCCTGGTCCCTTAGCAAAGGATGTGGAATTTAGGAGCAATATAAGGAAGGAATTTTTTTTGACTTTCAGTACAGGAAACCAAGCGCAATGCAGACTACAGCAAGAATGCTTTCACTATTCTAAAGAATGTGCAGGAGAAAACCCCACACAGTGTTGTGTTTTGCCAACATTCACTTTTTCTCTACACATCATAGTAAGACAAAAAGCTCCTGAAAGTAACAAAAACAGTTGTAAGCATGAGCAGGAATGAGGACCAGCTGAACAGACCTGTCTATGCATCGATATCTGTTTAGAGCTCAGCCATGACCAAGCCCTCACACATTCCTGCCTGCCTCTCAGATTTCTGTCCACAGGAGGGACAACAGCATAAACCTCAGTGCTTTTTTTTTCTTCTTCTTGGATGTGGAATTAGTTTCCACCCCTGCCCACATAAGCTCGGCATGGGGCACGGGGGCCTGTAGCTCCACTTGGTGTTTTGATTCTTCCCCGAGCAGAGAGTTCTGTAATCCGCTCCAGGGAGAGAACGCAGGCCAAACAGAGAGACAGTGTAGCAACTGGCAGACATGTCGAGACAATACCGAGCACGTCATGAGTGTGTGGCAGTGGAGAGATAGCCTGCAGCAACACATCATCAGCACAATCCCAGATTTCATGGTGGAAATTTTTTTTTTTTTTTTTACTGAAGTGGTTGTTAGTCAAAGTGTTTTCACTTTTTCTTCATCATCGCAGAACCTCTGCGCTGTGTCCCTACTTTTGTATTGGCTTGTATGAGGTTGGGTCAGAGCAGAAAGGGGGAATTTCAGAGTGTCTGATCTCTACATGACTGTGGGTTTTGGTTAAGAGTTCAAAAGTTGGCTGCAGGATGACAGGACTCAATCATAGAGATGTTGTTTAAGTTCTTGAGCATGTGTGACCTCTGAAATGAGACCCAACTGTCAATCGGGCTATTCCAGATTAGAATAAACAGCCACACTTTTACCCTCCAACTTTAACTTCCTCAGTGTCTGTAAACTCCACAGAATCTCTCAGAAGATAATTACAGGGTCATAACTCCAAGGTCAAAATTCCCCAAACTTTGTGGCAGGTGGGGTGAAGCAGAGGGGGATTTTCCTTTTGTCTGCAGGCATTTACTCTGTGGCACTGCTCTGTAAAGGATTACATCACCGCCATTGTAGCTTCCGAGCCGTCTGCCTTCGTCCATAGCCTGGTATAAAGCGGCCCGTCCGATCCACACAAAGAAAGAGCATTCCAACAGTTTAGCAAGCAGGAAACGTAGAGCAGTATTCACACCTCATTACAGTCAAACTCATCGACCCCGTCAGTGAGCGGCGAAAAAGACAGTCGCATGGAAAAGACACTGGAGGGCAAATTATCATCAAGTCATTTGACTTCCGACTATGAGCTGACTAATACTGGACAGACACACACTCATTTTAAACCTGACGGAGCTTCCTGTTTTTATTGTGTCAAACCTCATAAACACATAACTCACTTTGCGTCTGTAGTACAACTAACGGGCATGGAGAAATTGGCCTTGTATCCAACATTGGGCATGTTGGTCGCTCCAGATCACCCAGGGACATATCTGAAGGTCTGTTTAGTTTGTCCTCTAGTCCGTCATCAGGGACAAGAAGTTGTGTGTGAAAGGGGTGTGTGCTTAACAGCCAGTAAGCCAGTATAGCTGTAAATGTCTAAAAAGAGCAATCAATAGCTAGGATGGAAGATCATGTCAAAATCATGAAACTTTGTCATGGTCAGAGCAGAGGCGCTGCTTGTCAACAAGCAAGGCAGGCAGCGGCTTGGGGCTCCAGGCCACTTGGGGGCACCTGAGGGCTGACAAACTTTAAACCACAGTTGTAGCTCAAAATGTGAAAATTTTGCAATGACAGTAAGAAACCTCCCTAATGGGGGCTCCATCTGACAGCACTCAATCTCACTGCCCTGCTTAACAACTCAAGCCAAAGTCAAAGTTTGTCAATGAAAATCACTGAAGGAATATGAAGAGGAATTGTCTGCCTGGGAATAAAGAAAGAAAGAGGAAGTGCGCCAGGACACTGGTAAATATTAAAGTGATTAGAGGGCCCCCCCCCCCAATTAATTTTTGCCTAGGGCCCCAACAGACTCTAGATTCGCCACTGGTCAAGGTAACAAAGAAGTAGCACTCGAAACTGTAAAGAGCCTGCCCATAGCCTTCTTTAGACACCAAGGCCATTAAAGAACCAACAACAATAAATATAAATCTCATTTGTCATTAAACATGTAAACAGTTAATTTAGGCATTCAGTGATGGCCACTTAGCATAATTACAGCCGACACATTCCAGAGCGGCAAATTATGAAGCAGTACAATGCTCCGCTTGTTGTCGTCTTTTATCTTTGCTCCAGCTATTCCCTGCGAGCCAGCCCACAAGAAACAATAGAAGCATATGCTCAACTTAGCAACAGGAAGCGTCTCTATGTCACTGTGTGGGCACCTTTAAAAGAGTCCACGACGAACGACAGTAAAAACAACTGGTATTGTTCAAAGAGATGATGCAAAGAGGTGGAAATGGAAACACTGTTCTTCAGTAATAAAGCATGGGGAGGACTGTTAATGGCGATGAGAAACGTGAGAAGCATTTCTTCTTTTGGAACGATCATGTTAAAGTTGCATGAAAATGCAGAATAAAAAAACGAATATTTGCACTTCATCTTGCAAACTTACAAGTGTCACAGAGTGGTTTTCCTTGACTATTTTTCTTTTCCTGTAACACTAGTTTTGCTGCAGCATACATCACAGACTTGTTGGCCCACTGTGGCGGATTATAACAGAATGGATGCTTTCCCAGATAGTGATATAAACCTGCTGATTTTGCATGAGATTAATCCAATCAAAGAAAGCAAGATGCATTCCAGTTTGAGTAATAGCAACGATTTAGAGACAAAGCTGAGATTAGACTCACTTGGTAAAAAATTTTTTTTTAAAGAAATGGCAGTGCGGCTCTATGATCAGTCATGCCAGGTCAGCTAAGCCTATCAAGAATGCTACAAATCCTTGATCTCTGTCCAAAGCCGAACTCAAAGCTTCCTATTAATTCACCTGACTCATGCCAAGTTATCCAATAAGCACTGCTACAGGAGCAGGTTGCTAGGAGCTAGGGGGGGGGGGGGGGGGGGGGGCCTGGTTTGATACATGATATTATGTAAATATGCCAGTCTAGCACACAATCCTGCATATGTTTGTACTTTGGACAGGTTGGCACAGTTTATGCTTGATCCTTGCTATCTAAACACATCTCTGTTTGCATATTGCCCGTGCTTTGCCAGATCATCTTTTATCAAAGTGCCATGATTGTTGTTATGAGTAGCCTATTCCTGTACCGGTCTGATTGAGGGTGAGGGTTTTAGCTGGCTGAATATTAGGGGTACAATGGATAGACATCTTGTTGCAGAACAATATTTTAAATTGCAATATTGATTAGGCTAAACATACAATAGGCTTGACTTGATCTGCTAAAAGGCAATGAACAACACCAGGCAATGGACAAACCATTATAGCTTTTCAGGGCTCAGGCAGATGTGGCACGAGGAAATCACCTGTCCGTGATCTCCCCTCGAGTAGCAGGCAACACCATAGCCTGGTGAAATAAGGGTTTTTTCCCTATGGCTTCACAAGGTGACATCTACACATTTGAAGTTACATGTCGTAGGGTTTAGTGCACGATACCACCTGTGAAACGTCTTCCTAAAGCAGTGCTGTGAACAATGCCCTTGACATATAGCTACAACGACGCAGCGTTTACATGCATTTTGACAGCCCCACTGAATGTCGAGTAGAGACATTTTTTCGTCTACCACCAACCCCATTAGTTTAAAAAAAACAAAAAAAACAGTGGCTCTCACTGCCTGCTGGCTCAACACTGCACCTTCACATGGCACAATGACATGCTTTGTCCACAGACAGCCGACAGATGTTGTGTAAAGACACCTTGTACCACGAACTATTCCCTGCACAGCGTTAACGACTCACCTTTTCTACTTTCTATCTCAAGCTTTTTAGGTGTCACACAATACGAAGCGGGTTTTCCTCCTTTTGTTTCAACTCAAGTCTTAATCGCTAACTCCGATACACAAACTGCGCAGCGCTTTTTGTTTTTATCCCTTACCTCCGCGGGGATACGAGTCCGCTCCGTTTCAAACCCGAAAATGCTCCGGGTGTCCTCCTCCGAAAGGCAACTTGGAAGTTTGATAGAAAGTTACGTGTTTGCCTCGCTGCGCTATGCAGCTGCAGGAGAGATGAGATCATTCAGGCAGTCTCCCCACTCTTTGCTCACTCTCTCTCTCTCTCTCTTTCACTCTGCCCCGGAGTCTCGCGAGAGAAGGGCAAACGTGGGGAAAGCAAACGTTTCCGTGGCAACAGTGCTCACCTGTAGTGTGTTTTACGGCTGTGAGGGCAGACGAAGAGCTCTCACTCTGTGTTGAAAACATGGGTTGTGAATTATGTACGCTAATAGACTTACTTTTTACTATGTTCAAGTCTGTTCAAATTTGACCACAACTTACTGATTTTCTTTTTTTAAAATGTTCTTATTTAGGCTATCTGTATTTTTTATTTATTTAGGACAAGCCTACTACACTGCCCTACAAAGGCAAAAGACCTTAACTCGCCAGAGTGTAGAACTAAGAAAAATTACTTTAAAGTCTTTTTGTTGTCCAGCCAAATGAGTTGCAGGCAGAATATTGGAAATGTGGCAATTCTTTGTCTTTTTTAATGAGGTTATTAATGTTCATAAAAATCTTTAGCTCAAACATGACCCTTGACCCTTATTTGGAAGTTAAGGTACTCTGCCTTTGCATTGCCTGTACAATAATAACGGGTCATGCCAAGGACAAAGGCATTAACTTCCATTTGATACTGTATTTCACTTGGTTGCATTGTTAAAATAACACAACCAAACACTATTTCTTTGCAACACTTTAGTCAAGCTACTGTGTGTGTCAGAAGTGCTTGATGACAGATATTAAAACAAAGGCAGAAGACCTTAACTCAGTTTGAGCATTCTGGAATGCTGCAATACAAAGGCAAAGACCCTTAAAAGTGAAGTTACAGGACTCTGCCTTGGTTTCTCGAGGGCTTTTGGAAGTTAAGGCAAATACAACCTACTATTTTCTCAAAAAAAACCAAAAACACAATTGACTCAAGATATCTGTCCACATAATAAAGTACATCTGTAATGTTCCAAAACTGACAAAAACTAATTTTTGAAAAAATTGAAGTTACTGCCTTTTGCCTTTGTAGGGCAGTACACATATAATTTGTTACAGCTAGATATCAAAGACAGATAGTGCAGGTACAAAGAAGTCATTAAGAAAGATTGCAGAAACAACATGGTGCTCAGAAAAACATTCAAATATTAACAAAATATAGCCTTTCGTTTAAGGAGGGGGGTAGTTCTTCGCTTCTGACTGCCGTGATGTTGTTTTGAAGGCAGAATACACATTTATAGACTTGCTGTATAATACTGAATTTTAATTAAGTTTTAGTAAACACTTAATGACAATTCTGTTTTGTGTTATACTGCATTATTGTATTAAAGTGTGGTTAGTTGAGTTTATTTTATCTTCAATTTGATCAACAGCCTGCATTATTATAAAGCATTTGATCGAGTAATTCATTACACCAACATAAGGATCTTTGGAGGTAATTTTTCCACAAACTGTGAGTAGAGGAGCAGTGGAGGGGTGGAGGAGAGGTCCCTGAAAGTCCTCCTCTTGTATTTGCTGCTTCTTATAAGCAATAATACTTACCTGACTGTCAACCACAGACCAGCAATCCTTTAAGATATATATTAATCAAGTGCCCTTGTGTCGTAACAACACATATCTGTAAATATGAAATGCAAAGTGTGACTCAGGGTTTCTACATGTAGACGTAAGAGAGTCTGGTGGCAGGTTGTTTCAATGTTGTCCCTGCAGCAACCTGCTAAACATACCAGGGCACTGCCTGTGGCTATGACATCATCAGCCGCTGATGTGAATAGGAGCGGATGTGCAGAAAATCCACTGCTTATCTGCAGACCTTGCAAGCAAGGCAAACTGTGCATAGGAAATTAAAGCTGGATGAGAGCTCATTAAAAGTTGCCAACATTCCTGCAATATTTGGCAACTTGTATCAGCAACTCTTACACAGAGATGCTGATAAAATAAACACTAACGGTGAATCAGCAGGCTGGGGGATGCATTATGCAGAGGGGTGCCTTATAAGTTATTGAAGTAAGAGTTTAAGTATGTAATGATACTATGCATCATAATTCCATACCTTTCAAATGTATTTCAAGCCACATTACTATGCTCACACAGACCTGTTCCAGACACAACATATATATATTAGTCAACCTTGTACAAGAGGCACAAGTCTTTATAGTAGCTCAATATACACGGTTCCATTAAATCACACAGTGCGAAAGAATTGTTGTTTTTAGGGTTTTATTCCAGTGCAAACATTGTGTGAGTCTCTCTGTGTGTGTGTGTGTGTCTGTGTGTGTGTGTGAGAGGAATGTTAATTTGTTAATGCATGATAGAAGGTACACATGTTTAATCAAGTCAGCAGCGCCATCTGCTGGTCACTGACAGGAACAAAAGGATATTCAAAAGGAAGTAACCTCCTAAAAGTGGTAATTTCTATTAAGTATACCCACGTTCAAACTTTCATATCACAATAAAATTCCGGTCACATATTTTGAATTCATTCCTCCACTACTCTTAAGCACTTATACAGCATCAGATAACATTCATAGCTTTTAGAATATCACCATCATTTAATAAGGCTTAAAAGTGTGGAGGACAGCATATCAGTTTTGAGCGTGATGGAAGAGAAGTCGTAAAGAGGTATAGGCTATTCTTAGGTCTTGGTTAATCTCAGCAGTCTTTGAATGTCAGGCTCTACGTCAATGGTGGGGAACTTTTTGCTGTATCTTTTAAAGGGCTCGCCTTCTGGCCCAATGAGGAACTTCTCAAAGTTCCAGGAGACATCCGTCCTGCTGATGGGACTCCAAACCAGAAACTTTGGGTCCTGCACGAGGGACTTTGGGTCGTCATCAGGATAGGGGAGCTTGTCTTTGAGATAGGCAAACACTGGGTGTGTGTTTGTGCCGTTGACGTCACACTTCTCAAAGATGGTGAAGTTGGGCTGATAGCCGCCGCCGGGACGCACATGCTGCAGGGAATTCAGAATCTCGCCATTGGAGCAGTTCTCCTGCAAAAACGCAAGAGTTCATACACATTTTTATTTCCAGCTCCACAGAAATATTGTCAATAAGGTTCATAGTCCGCTTCTCAATTTCAATATAACAGAAATGACAAAACAGAAACAATATCTGCCTCTATAAAGTGTCAGGCAGATCATTTAAATCCAAGTATAACAGCTCAAATAGCCTCTACAGCTTTGCATCAAGCTGCTCGGTGGCAAATACAAGAAGACTCATTCTTATCAATAAGCAAAGACTATAAAGGTCCAAGGCTCAACACCCTATTTTTAAAGTATAATATAATGGATATAATAAGCCAAGTCAAACCAGATATAACAAGCTCTTACCAGATTGTGTATATACTTTATGGTGTTTAACTAACCTGATATCCAAACTGGTTACAGGGAAAACCCAGAACCACCAGCCTATGAGGGTACTTGCTTTGCAGCAGGTTGAGCTCGCTGAAGTCCCGGGTGGTGGTGCCTCAGAGCGAGGCCACATTCTCAATCAGGACGACCCGGCCCCTGAACACGTTGAAATCCACGGAGTCTCCCTCCAGCGTGGTGGCCCTCAAGTCGTAAAAGGTCTTCGCGATGAACGTCATCTCGACTCCTTTGCTTGCGACACTTTGGAGGCAGACAGGATCTCAACGTGTGACTGTATCAAACAGCTTGGTCATGTGACCCGCTTCAGAAGAAGAAAGCTGCCTTTCAGGGGTGTCAAATGGCCCTGAAAGAAACTGATCTGCGCCTGAAATACAATACTCTTCGCACCTTTCAGAGAGCTTGGTAAAACCACAAGTAGGGCGAACATAACTTTTTTTCTATTGAATGGAGGTGTGTTGTCCTATACTTCTTAAACTTTGAGGTGTTTGAACTCTTTTTTACTGATCTGAATTTAAGTGGTTTATTGACGGAATTCTTCTCAAATAAAACTTTAATCCTGAGTATAAATCACATGTATTATAGCATGTATTTCACTTCACGGTATCTCTCTATCACATGTATCAGGTTTCTCTAATCAATGAAGATCTAACATAGGCTCACCTGTCTTTCACAGTGGGTGATAAAAAATTTACGAACCAACAGTTTGAACTCACTAAGGACTTCACTTCACTCTCCATTCAAATGTAGAGACTCTTCAAGGCTCGGACACCCAATACACGATTTGTAAACACCACAATTTATTAACTTATCCATGGCTTGATTTGAACATCCTTGAGTTGAAGTTAAAATTACACATTTAAGGCACTTTGGCAGAAACCTGGCACATTAATCTAAGCTGCAGTTAGACTGCTCGAATGCATAGGATACAAGAAGCAATGACAAGTCACAGTCATTAAGAGGAAAGCTGTACATATACATTCAGGATGAAAAATAAATATGCACTCCATTCAGAAAGGTCACTGAACAAGGCACTGTCTCGTTTGAGGAAATAAGTCTGTTGTGTAAATGAATCCACCCGTGCTCGGTTTGAGTTTCGAGGTGTAAATAATTCAACACCATCAACAGGCAACTGTGTTTTAGCATCCGTCTTTTTGCAGCTTCTGAGCTGTTGTTTCAATATAGATCTGTATGTTTTCAATGAACCTGTGTGTAAAGAATATGTTTTAGATTTTAAAATGTAACAGTTTACCATATATTGTGGAATATAGTAAAGTTATAGATTGAAGTGCATTCCAACAAGGAAAATGACGAAAATATTAAAACTTGTCAAAGTTATAAATGAGTGCAGGGATACTGTCTTGCTATGTTGATAAAATCTTCACTCTTCAAATGGTTAAGTGACCAAGTAACAGAAATGGCCCTCTGCTGGTTGTTGCTGCTAACTGCATCTACCAGTATGTTACTGTATCAACCGACAAAAGGGAACCAGTCGAGCACCTTCCCAGTCAGCAGGTCATGGTACGTTTGAGGAAGGAGATGGAGAGCTAAGTCTGTCTCTCTAAGTGGAAATTGTTTTTAGCATGAGCCATGGTGCTGTGGTGGCTCTTCTTCTTTTTTTTTTTTCAACAGGCGCAGCTCTTCCGAGTGTTTTCATTGGTGTCTTGATTGTCTTTCTCTGCATCCAGAGCAGCCTGATCCAGGTAATCATCCAGAGATCCCAGCAAGTCGTCCACATCTCGCATGTGAGCCTGCAGCACCAGTTCTGTCGCTCGTGTGAAGGCCTGAGGGAAGAGGAAAAACAAACAGATAATAAAATCAAATGCAGCAGGGAGTTCCCCAACATGTTTATTTTGAAATGCCTACCTCAATGATGTTAGTACTTGTGGAGGCACTGGTCTCAAAGAAGTCCATCCCATAATTTTCTGCTAGCTGCATGACCCAGGTAGATATGATAGAACATAGAACAGAGGCATTTTCAGGTTAGGTAAGTTTTTATTACAACTAAATGAACTGAGGGGTAAGAAGACCCCATGTTCAACTTAACGACAGAAAAACAGAGACCTTCCCCATACACACTTTGTCTCTACTTTAAATGGAAAAACAAGACGATTCAGACAAAAATACAAGTGAAGACAATATTAACTTGTTAAAATTATATTAAATTGTCCTTGTTGTCCCCATGAAGTGAAAAATACACGTTCCTGGTTTTAATCCAGAGTCCTGTGTTAAATGTTCAATTTCTGCCAAACATATTTCAATAAAGCATTCCCTGAGTGATTTTACATCCTGTACTTCCTGTAAAATGTTTCAATGTCTGGTGACTCATCCTGCACTCCTGAGCGTTTACTAATCTTTTGACCAATTAAAAACCAAGCAAACAATATGATCATCCCAAAGCTATGTCCCGCCTTATTTCTTGTGATTGGTTCTATCCTGTTTCAGTTGGAAATACTACACGACACAGCAGTTAGATACTCTCTTGGTTCTGTTTCATGGTGACTTGCATTATGCTGAGGGTTTTTGCTTCAACCAAAATGCTTCTATTGTTTACTTTGTATATTAAAGCAGAAATGTCAGTAGGGACATTTTTTTCAGAGCTGCTCTGTTCCGATCCGATTCTATTTTGATCATAATTGATTGTGTTATTGATGCTGTTGGTATTACGTGCAAGACTTTACAAAGCTGTACTAAATTGCCAGAATTGCATTGCATTGTGCTGGCTTCACATACAAACAGGAAGCAGCAACAACTGAAAGGTTTTCAAATGAAATATTTCAAAGTGACGTGTAAGGAATTGAGCCGTTCCATCTCTTCCTAACGTTGTCATGGAGACGATTTGTGCAGTTCAGTCTGAATGTCTTCAAAGCCAGACCGTGCGAGTTGAGAATGTTTAAAGTGCCCAAAGATCTTCCTTGAGCGGTGGTGTGGCTCGGCGCCGTCAGATGATGTCCGATATGTGGGGCACCGTACTGTATTGTATACTGTCTGTGATGTTTGTTGTGTGTTTGAATTGACCAGGTGGCAAATGAGTTTCCCCGCTGTGGATCAATAACATTTTCTAATCTAACCTAACCTAGGCTAGGGGTCAGTGTGCGTGCCCCATGTATGGAGGCTCCAAGCGAGGACCTGGGTTACTGACTCTATCCACTGTCCTATCTCCAAATAACGGCATAAAAAGCCCAAAAATCATTATCAGGATGTACCTCCACATGATTTGGGATGGTGTTAAAGTAAAGTTAAAGCCCAACATGTGTCTTTTTATGGACATTATTTAATAATTGCTTTAGAGGATATTAAACAAAACAAAAATATACCTAAATACAAAACTACATCTTTTTTCAAGAGAACATAAAATAGACTAAAGTAGACCAAAATAAAAAAAATTAACCGCTCAAACCAACCTTGCTTCCTTGGTCCTTTGACACCTGCCTACTGGGCTCATCATCTGCTTTGTTTCCAACCAATATCCTCTGCACCTTCACTGGAGCAAACTACAAACACAAAAAAAGAACAGAGGACATGACAGACAGCACCCAGATAAAAGGCCTCATCATGTCACTCATTCGAAAACCATAAAACTCAACAGTGATGAGAGGTTATACAAATACTGGATGACTTTGAAGAGTTACAAGTGCAAGAGGGCTTAACAAGGGTGCTTATTGTCTTACTTCATCCACATCGCTGGCCCACATGGCCAGGTGCTGAAAGGACAGCCTGTTTGTGATGTCGTAGACGAAGACGATGCCCTGGATGACGATTCAAAAAAAGAGCAACATTTAAAGAATGAATGTATCAGTGACTGAATGTAACATGACTCCTATATCATGACTCATTTAAAGGGATCACCTGTGCTCTCCTGTAGTACTGTTTGGTAATGGTTTTATAACGCTCCTGACCAGCTGTGTCCCTGCTCAGAAGAAGTGACAAAAATGCATCAGCAGAGGAGGATCATTCATTCATTTGTACATTAGCATACTGTTAATGTAATCAAATATACATAAATCACTTTACCTACCATATCTGAACTCGCACCTTGACTCCATCTATGTCTAGTGTTTTCATTTTAAAGTCAACTCCTACACAAAATAAAAGAAGAAAGGTCAACCACACTGAAAACGCCGTCATGGAAACCAAGTGTTTGTGGGGCCTTCAATGAGTGTTGTTCACAGACACTATGAGCCTTAATTAATCTCACTCACTGCATAGTGCTGACTCTAAAATGATAATGTATCCTTATGTTAACCAAAGTGATGTTTTTACCTGTTTGTTACCCGACAAGAGAGCTAACTTGACTGTCAACAACAGGAATTAATCACTTTCGATCCGTTCATCAGTTTCTATGTAAGAAAAGACAAGATACTGTGTACCATCGTCAATCAATTACCTACCATATTCTGTTTATCGTACATGTAAGATGTGTGAAAGGTCTACAGGGACGTTTCTCTCCTATGTTTAAAGTAATAAGTCCTAAACATATTGTACTATAGAATAAAGGGCAGAGCATTTACAAAGAGTAATCTCTACTGACCATGTCACAGAGATTTGACTTACAATAGTTCAACAAGAACATGCCGTGATAACATTAACAATGGCTCTGTTCCGTTCAAGGGTCCCATTTAGCTATGACAGTGTGACAGCAACATATTGGTTTATATTGTTAATGCTGAATACTGTAAATAAAAGATGCTTTAAATCTCTGTCCTGTTGTATTGTACTTTTTTTAAAAGACTTGTTTTTTTTTAATGCCTTTATTTAGAGATAGACAGTGGATAGAGTCGGAAATGAGAGACAAAGAGAGAGAGAGAGAGAATAGGGAATGTGGGAGAAGAGCCATAGGTCGGATTTGAACCCGGGCCGGCACTCGACCTCTGAACATGGGACGCATGCCCTCAACCACTCGGACACAAGCGCCCCCGTATTATTATTTTTTGAATGTTATTTACCCTACAAGCTATTTTAATGAACCATAAATTCTATATTATATGATAAAATGATGAATCCACTGATTTTATTTCAGCCGTAGTTGAAAAGCACGTGTGCTAATAACGACATCATCAATGGCTCTGTCCCATTAAAACACGACCATGTAACAGTGAGACATTCATTTATATTCTTCATGCTATTTGCTGCAAACAGATAACACATTTTTATAATGTATTATTCTTTACTTTAGTTGTTTATCCAAAACAGTTTATGACTATACACTACCTATTATGTTCCCAGGGATGTGAATTTGTCATATTAGAAGTGTGGACAACAGGAACGCAAGGAATACAAAGGAGAAATCCTGCCTGCATATTATCACATCTACTCTTTTGTAAAGCGCCTAGAGATAGCACTTGGCGTGATACAAATAATAATTGATTTATTGATAATAACATTAACAACAGCTCTGTTCTGTTAAACTGTCCCAATCAGACATGACCATGTGACAGTGTGACAAGTCATTTATATTCTTCATGCTGTGTATATTCTAAACAACACATGTTTAGACTGAAGTATCCTACTCTTTAAAGCTAGATATTCGTCATTATACTAAACAACACAAATAATATTTGCTATATTATTCCCAAGAGGTTTCACGATTTGAAGTCGTAGCATATAAGCGCATACTGTATAGGCTCGTAACTTTAACAACAGCTCTGCCATGACAGTGTAACAGTGAACTGAAAGAGGGCCTATAGTCAATAATAAATGCATCAACTGATCATTTACGCTCCACAACACAATGCTCTGCACCTACACTTGTACTTCCTTTTGAGCACAAAGCATGCAGTTGGTCAGGTGACACCATGAAAGGTGAATGACTCCATTAAAAACCTAAGTTTTAACAATTATCATTATTGATTTGGAAGTAGGGCTCCCAGTGAATCAGAAAAAGTTCCTCTTGTAATGATCTCACAGTATTTCTTATTCTAATGCTGCTGGTTTTCTCCATCGCTGCAGCCTGTGGGAGAAACACGGATGTGAAATAAGCATCCCTGTTGAGGGACTAATTGATGATGCAAGACTGGAGGAGCCAGTCTAATGTTCTCATACCACAACACAATGGATCTAGTAGAAAATCAGATGAATAAGCACATGGTCAAATAACTTTGATTAATTCCATAAAGCTTTCCCACAATCCAGCTTCACCTCAAACACCGTCTAACCTGAATAAAGCTCCCCTCTAAACTCCAGTCACAACAAACTGTATGCTGCCTAACATGGCGGCATGTGGTGATTGTTTTCTGTGTTGAAGAGGAAGAGAATTCTTCTTGTTTCATTTCAAGCAGCCTCACAATTCATTCCTCCAAGTCATCGGTCGACCACAAAGTCAGGAAAAGAGGCAGCACTGAGGTGAAGCACTGAGCGAACAGATGGATCCACAAAGTGTCACTACTGTGATAAACAAAGGGATAAAATAACAAACAATATGATGGCACAGAAATGAAAATGTCAGAATTGTTGTTTTTATGTGTCGTTTTTTTAACTATTAGACTTCCTTAACATTGTTTTTGTTGCACATCTATCAGACCTGCTGTCTCAGACCTCTCACACGTCATAAGTTTAGATATATATCTTTATTAAAATCGTAATTGTGTTAGCATGGTCTCTATTTGTATAGCTGACTTTCCACTGACAGGTTCTCCTGTTAGTTTCAGGGCTGTTATGGCCTGGGGCACTTTGCACTAATCCTACTTGCAAAATAGGCCTGCTTCAAAAACTTTCAACAAAAGGAAACTACAATAAAAAATGTCCCAGCTACGACGTTTATTCAGCCAAACTTGAGGCAGAGTAACGGATTAAAGGAGGGGACTAACACAGCCCTATAATGATTCTTCACAAACGTCAGTGAAAAGCAGGTGAAACCTTGTTGAATGACTTACCGATGGTGGAAATGTGTGTAGGGTTAAATTCACTATCCGTGAACCTGCGCAGCATACAGGTCTTCCCAACACCCGAATCTCCGAGCATGAGCAACCTGACCAACACGTCGTACTGTTTAGCCATGACCAAAAGTTAAAACCCTGAGAGAAGCATGACTCTCCCATGTAGCTGTGCTCGGTGATGTTCTCAGCTTCTCACGCGCACCGTTGCTGTATGCTGCTTTCAGAGTCCCACGGAAAATCCTGCTCCTGAAAAAAGAAACATTGTTAAAAGAAAAAAAAAAACTCTACTCTAACAACTCTAATGATTTTGCAAAAGCAGTTTAATAAAGGCAATATTCTAAGTAATAAATTTGTTATTTTTTGCGGCTCGCTGGCATATTTGAGCAAGCAAACAAACAGATAGCTTACTTATGTTAAATGTTCAAGGTATAATAGGCATCCCAATTATTGTTTTTGGTTTTTTTTCTCATGCCATCATCCTTTCTACTGTGCAGTTTATACACTGCATCAATAATGCCAACAGTAAATTAGGCTATATCAACAAGGCTGCATCATGTTGCAATGTGCAGTGAAATATCCCACGGCTCCAGAATGCAGCATCAAACCTGCATCCTTGAAGAGGCTGCTTCATGGAGTGGGAGTGACAGCTGGGACACATCAATGAGCTGATTCCAAATTCAATATTTGAACAATACGAGGCAGAGCAGTAACCAGGTTATGAAGACTGAGATAATAAGTCTAAATTAATCCCAAAAAGAACCCCACCCACTTTACAACTTTTCGATTAACCCCTAAAGGCTCAAATCCCTTGTACATTCAAATATGGATCATCTGTTCACATTTTGTGTTTTAACTGGTCCTAAACACCAGGGGTTCCCAAACATTTCAGCCCGGGACCCCCACTATGCCTATTTTAGTAATTTATTGTCAGAAAGGCTACTGCAGAACACAAGTAATCTCCATGTATAAACTGTAACACTGAGTATACATACACAATTGAATAAACAGACACACAGGTGATGTCTGTGTGTATTTTTTTCATAGACAGCAACAAACATTATTGCAGTTATGTGCAAACCTATAATCAGTATTTACAGGCTATGGTGCAAACTCACATTTAAAGGATTTTTTACATTTCACTTTAATTTCAGCCTAAATCTCACAAGCCCAACTTTGGGAACCACTGCTCTACAGTGCCAGCGGGTGTTTTTGGTTTAAATAATTGTTTTATACGTGTAGGCATAAAATGATCATAAAATATGTTAAACTATCCAAGTCATACATTAAAACCCTGTCCAATGTGTAATACCCCTCAAATGTAACTCTCCCACAGGCCAAAATGTCCTCTATGCATTGTGTCCTGGTGGTTACCTAAATGAAAAAACACGTCTCCACATACTTTTTAAGTACTTACTTTTATAACCGTAAAGCACATTAAGATTGTTTAACAAAACATAACTCAAATTAAGTGATGTAGATAGATTTGTAAACCATTATACTGAAACAAATCAGGTGCAACAAAATACTAAACTCTGCTACACGAGTACTGACAAAGACCAGAAGAAGAGTCCACATTACACCTGTTTTAAAATCTTGACACTGACCTGCCTGTTAATTTTCGTATTGATTTTATAATTATTTTATACGTTTATAAATGACTACATGGCCTTGCACCAGATAACCTCTCTTAAGGTGATTTTAGGTTATTAACACTTCCAGAGGATCTGAGAGGAGCCGAGAACATTGACATTTATGAGCTCAATTATTCAGTCTGGCTTTTTGGTAGTGCTTTATTATGCCTATTATTTATTTACTTCATATTTTTATATGAACATCTTACTGTTGAATTTGTTTTTAAATTATTTCTTTTTATTTATTATCAAAGTGATTATTTTATTTATCTTACTTAAACTGTAATTTTTAGAATCTTATTTTTAATGTGTATTTTTACTTTGTTATTGTCTTTTTATTTTACAATTTTAAATGTTTGTATGTAATACATTTTATTATCTTTTTTGTCTTGTCTTTTTATTAATTTTTTTATCTTTATTTTATTTTATTAAATTCTTATTGGTGTGCATTAGTCTAAATGATTTTTCAAACTACTTTTCGTCATTCACTTTAGTGAATGTTAATTTGTATTATAGGTGCTATATAAAGACATAATTTGTTTGATTAATTCAATAATATAACTTCAATGACTAAAGTTAGAAGCTGCTTTTTTTTTAACACATTGTATTGGGACTGAGTTCATTACATCACTCGTGTTTCCCTCTAAACAAATTCAAACATTTATGATGTGATTTTATTAAAAACAGGTTGAGTCAAAAATACATCCCAAAAGGATAAAATATTTTTATTTATAGTTTCATAATAAAGGTATGCCTCAACTTGCAAGACAACCGTTGGCAGTATGTACAACATACCTGTAATTTCCACGGAATGGAACAAACAAATATTGATTACATACACACTAACTTTACCTCTGAAAAAAGGAAAAAAAGAAAGATTAACATTCCCAGCACAGGCAAATATTTCAAGGGAAGGCTTTTCTTTGCAGAGCTGACACCATGTAAGAGTATACAGTGTTATATACAACACACTGAGAAGGACTTCCATTAACAAAAATAAAAGGTCACTATCCGTGAACTGCATTGCGTAACATTCAGCATCCATTAGGGGATTTTTTTATTTCATTTTTTTTTTACACCCACATTTAATCTGGTGATCATAAAAATAGAGGACAATAAACTGCTGGACCCGTGTTAAAGCCACTCAAACAGCAGGTCAACTTCTTCATCCTCCAGTGTCCTCTGGAGAATCTTAGGCCAAACAGAAGGAGATCAGACATCACGGTTAGAAACCAATTCTGGTGCATCACTATAAATAGAAGGGTTCATTTGATTACACAAACATTTTCAAGGACAAAAACTTGAGCCACCTACAACGAATGAGGAGGGGTGCATTTTGCATTACAGACATTTTTCAAAAACGCAACTTCACATTCTTTCCTGGAAAAGTACGAATATTATAAAGGTCAACTATCCCTAATTGAAGTTTTTGTCAAAGGTAGTAAAGTCTCACAACTGCAACAAAGAAAAGAAACTTTTCATTGTATGTAGCTTTACTAAAGCCTCATTACACGTCATCTCCTCATTTGATTATGAAAGGTTACCATGAGGTTTGAAAAGCGTAAAGTCCTTCAAAACTGCAGAGCTGCCTCACTGTGGGGGGGTCTTAGAGATGTTGCTGGGCCACACAAAGGAGTGGCAGGGATGCTTGCCAGGAGGAAAAGGGAAGGTAGAAGCGTTTATTTGTACATAAGAGCACCTCTCTCACACTGCCTCCACCTCACCTCCTGGATTGGCGTAAGATGGCAGAACTGAGTAGGTAGGAGGAGTCAGGGAGGCGGGGGGGTTGGGAAGAGCTGGTGGGGCCAAAAAAGAGTCTGTTTGGAGAACCAGACCGAGTCTAGCTGGGATCCACGCGCAGCTTCTTTCTGTTGGGCGGCTCGTCTGGCTCTGATTCGGAGCTGGAGTCAGACCCGCCGTCAAAGGCGGACACCGCGCTCCCTTTGCGGTTTGTGTACAAGCTGCTGTCAGAAGAGTAGTTTGTCTGGAGCTGAGTGTTCCCCTTGGCCTTCTCGAGTGCACGAACTACAAAAATACCATAAATAGAGTAGTAAACACTACCACAAAAAAAACTAAAAAGAAAAAAAAAAAAAGTTTGAAAAGTTCCTCTTACCCTGCTGCTCCAATAGTGCATTCTGCTTCTTAAGGTCGTCGATGTCTTTCTGGTGGGTGTGATTTTTTCGCCTCATGTACTGGATGTACTCGGTAGCTTTGTCTAGAATCTGTGCTCGGGAAGCCTGTTTGACAGAACTCTGTCAGCAGAAAGTTCAGAAAGCACAAGTTGGGAAAAAGCTGCAGTATCTTTCTGTCCAGTTGGAACAAGTCATTCAGTGATCACAGTGTTACAAGTCTATGGGCCCTATTTTGACGGCGTAAAGCACGAGGCGCACAGCGATTTGGGGCGTGTCCGACTATATTTTGGTTTTCAAGCGGTGCACAATCTGGACGCAGAGCGCAAAGAGGTTGGATTAAGTCCCTTGGTTAGACATACTGTAGGTGTGCTGTGGGTGTAACATGGTCCAAACGAATCAGTGTTCCCCCTCATCCCCTTTAAGAACCCGCAGGCTGGCGGGTTACAGTTACTCTTAATTAGACCGACCTCAGGCCGGCTCATTGAACTTCTCTCCTTTCATCGTGTCCCTGAACACACAGGACACTGTGTGAAATACATTGAAGGCAGATTGAAGTTATATTTCACTGAATTATTCCCACAATCAGAAACGATCAGAAAGACAAGGTGAATATTTCTGCATGAAGCACAAAACATATCCTCATTAATTGTTCAAACCTCCGCACACACCGACAAGATCGCAAAGGATTTTTGTGAACTAATGTTCTGTGTTTTAAATATCAAATAAAAGGTAGACTGTAAACATTTATTTCCGGATTTTTCTCTGTTCGAATACTCGTCTGTATTATCTAATGCGCGCATATTTGACACCAGACAGTCTGTATTCATATCTGTGGGCTCAATTATCAGTGGCGTTATCAGTATGCGAGTGTGTGTACTTCTGCATGTGTTGGTATTGGAGCGAGCGTGCACGGAGGAGTACTTGGAAACAAGTACCTCTTCAGCTTTAAACAAGGAGAGCACCGGGTGTTAAGATGACAACAGCGTCAGGCTGAGCTTTGCGCCGTGTACGATAGGGCCCCAATATGTTACCATTACATTCTTAATCAGGATTATAAGCAAAAAAAAAAAAACAATTCTTAAACACACATGCTTGAAATGACATATGAGTGAATAACTGCTGGTACATGCTTTACCTGTATCAAACCTTGAAATGATTCCGTTCTCTTTTTTTTTGCTTTCCAATGCTGTTCTGTTCTGTAACCTGAGTAAAGTCCGCCTCTTATCATAATTGCTGGCACTTTGCTGACCATGATCAACATTACACTCTGCTCAATTCTCGCACGGTGACTTGTTGATCATAATCGTCTCATGAACCCGTTTTTTATGGGCACGGTAATTAAGTGTAATAACTGATAGCAATAATAGTATCACTAAATGTAAGCCTCAGGTCACACATGTCACTGCCTGTAAAACGTTTTTATTAAATTTAAATGATTTACTGACTAATTACTGGCAGTTTCCACAGGACCTGTGTGCGTTGCGTTCCCTCTGCACAGCGGACTCCGGAGCTGATCGCTTCCTCTCTACTCGATGCTAGTGTTATCAATTCACAAGCCGCGGTCGGTCTCTGTCGCGTATCGGCGTCACTCCGCTATCTTCCACTGCAAACACACACAGAGTCAATTTTTCGGCCTGATCCCACACTGCAGGCACACGTCACGCTGAACTTAGCAGCTCGACCCGGACAGGAAGTCAGACAAGTGAACGCACAAAGAATCCCGTCAATGTTCAAACGCCTGAGCGATCGCATATCTCATCACTTTATCAACACTACGTTAAAACAGGCACCAAATTTACAGCAAATCAACTTGTCGAAAGACAAAGAAACCTGTTGTTTGCAGGTTGTCCCCGTGTGATCTTGTGAACCCGCGAGTCGAGCTGCTCCACTACACTTACGCTCCAGAAGTGAGCCAGTGGGGTAGGACATGTGGCACCGGACGCAGCAAAACCCCCATCAGAGACGATACACTGAGCACACAGATCCTGTGGAAACCGCCACTTAAAGATGAACTGTAGTTACAAACATTCGCTCTCTATTCAGCAGTGAGGTTGCTAAGCTGCTAAAAGGTGTTAAAGGTGTAGGAGCCATAATGTGTATTTTACCTCTGTTGATTATTTATTATTATTTCTCGCTCCTTAAATGCGTTTGATATCATTTCTGGTAATGTGCAGTGGCCGTGGTTTTACCTGTTCAGCTGTGTGGTGAGTGAGTTTGAATATTGTCTGTTGGCCGTCATCGTCATGGTAATCATTATTGTCATCAATCATTATCCTCTTTTGGACTTTTGTTTAGAATTATTTTTTCACTCTTTTGTTTAAGAAATCAACAAACTTAACAAAATATCTTTGAATTTGATTTTTTTTTTTTTTTTTTATAAGAAAGAGTGACAGTAACAGGCCCACTCAGTCTCTGTGCAGCATTCTTCAACCTCAGCCGCCACATCAATAGAGCTGCATTTCATTGACTTTGAAAGATATCCAGCCAGTGTAAGTTTCACTATGATGCATATGTAATTTTTTTTTTTTACTTTTATGATTCCTAGATATTATGGAGAAAATCAACATTTTAGATTCACACATGAACATTATGCAGCTGAATTATATTTGGAATATACTCATCAGGAGAAGAAATGCTAATGTTACTCCGACAATGTTCATGTGAGAAATTAGCTAAGTCATGACAACAGCGTTCACTTAAAAAAGACTGGTAGAGATATCACAAGTCAATCCTCACCTTCTCTCCTTGTAAAGCAGGCACAGAGTCTCGTAAACCATGGAAGCTGTCTTTGATGTGGTCCCTGCGTTTGCGCTCCAGCGCGTTGTGATGTGCTCGCTTGTCTGCCTGCAAAGGGACCAGCAATGATTAGAAGGAAAACACAGAACATGATGAAACCCACGTTTACTTGACTCAAAGATGAGTTCAGCAGGTGAAGGAGATCCGTCTTAAGCTGCAATCTGCAACCACTTTATATTGCAAGCATACATAATACGTAGTGGTATGAACATTGTTAACATCTTGATGTCATTTTGCCGATAGAATAAAAGAGAAATGGAACTATTGTAGAAACTGTTAGCGTTTACATGTGACTTGTTCAGCACATGCTGTGGCTTTGCAAAAGTCAAAATAGAAAAAAAAAACGAGCCACATCCATTTCGTAAGACAAGTGCGTAGGAGAGCAACGTGTCCATCAAAGACTTAAGAGGTAAACTTCTGCACACTGTCTCTAACGTGCAAACAAACATTTATTAGTCAGAGACAGCGTGCAGGAGTTTACCTCTAAACTTTTGCAGAAGTCACTCAGTTCAGCCTAAAGCTAGATGCTGTTTGAGGTGGGCACCTCATACAGACGAGGAGTAGGATCAGAAAAAAAACACAGTCCAAGTTAAAGACTGGAAGACAGGAAGAATTCCAGACTGGAGGGAAAATGTTCCAAACGCCATTGTTAAATTTCAAACTGGAGCAACAACAGTGTTCCGTCAAACTGAACACAACGTGGACAGAAGCTTCAGATACCAGATTTGTGTAATTTATGCCAAACATACAAAAAATATGCATTTGGGTGTTAGCAATTATGTTATGTCAAGCAATTGCTGCATGTCAAGAAAACTATATTTTATGTTCTTTTACTGTTTGTTTAACTATCCTGTTATATCAGTCCATAAATGTAGGGTAAACAGGCCTGACAGTACACAGTATGTTTCCAAAGCTCCAAAGCTGGAGATCTCAGCTTAATCAAATTGGGGGAGGGGAATCCATAGCTGACAAATATGTGACCAGCTCGAAGATCTGACACAATTTCATGTGAAAAGTGTTTTAACACACTGGTCTTTTAAATGCAGCTGAGTTGTAAACCACGGAGAATACTTATTACCACGGACAGACCATAAGGTTTCACTTTAAAAGATATGTATCACATGTTATGTGAGGTACTGCAGCACCGCTTGGTTCCCGTTGTAGGAGAACGTTTTTTCCAAAAGGACTCGCAAGGAAAGAGCAGACGAACATGGCAGGAACCTAATCGGGGAAAACATGAAATAAAAACCCTAACGCAGCCGTTTCTAGTGTTTCTATTTTGACTGTACGGCCAAGTGAGACGTCGATTTGGTTGCTGGCGCTTTTATTTGTGCAATTACGGCACTGGTACCCGGAGTGGCCAAAATGGACGTTTAAAGTCTCGGGCTTAATATTTGTGCCTGATTTACTGCGCACACATGACACACAAAAACACTAAGAACGTGTCTTGTTTAAAATATTGTCAGATAAAAAAAAAAATAATTTAAAAACGACTTATGTGTCATAATGGAAGCAGATTGCATTAAAACATTTTAAAATGTGCAGTAAAATGAGTGTATACTCCATTTCTAATTAAATTAATATCACCATTGCAGTATAATGAGATATTATATTATTGTAATATTTGAACCATCTGAAGAAAAAAAAACCCCCGATGTTTAAGAGTTCAAATATGAAGCAAGTATTTGTCGCAAGTTACATGTTGGATTCGTGCTCACTTTCTTTATACTTTCTTATTTTGATTGTACCACGAAATGACTCAAGAATCAATATAATTATTGTTTTAGAAAAAGAAAAGTGCAGGTAGTTTGACAAAAAAAAAAAAAAAGCAAGTAGGCAACTATTTTGCCTACGATTACGCTCGAGAGTAGTCAAAGCGGAAATTCACTAGGATTCGCAATAAACCCATTATGCAACCAGTTTTCTGATTGCTAAATAAAAATGGTGATTTCCTGTTTTCTATCTGCAAAGGTGAATCAATTTCATTCCGTGTTACATAACTGGACACATTAGGCAGTTCAAATTAGTATCTTTTAAGTAATAATTTGCTAGTAGATATGTCTTTTAGGTCTTTACGCGATTAATAATCCATCATTTTTTTTGGCTGCTGTCAGCTCCCGTAACGTAATTGCGCGAACAGCTGCGCAACACGAATCTAAACGGAGTCTTGCTCCAACATGTTTCCTGTAAACCACATCTTACAATTTTCTACGAAGTAAAACGACATGTCTCTTTCACCAGACTAATGTACTCAACTTCCATTATAAAAAGCCAGCGTGGAAACAGTCTTTAACAACACTTCTAACAGCTCACTTCCTTATGTGTCTGCTATGTTAGCCAAAAAAATAGGACCCTGCAAAGCTAACTAGCCCAATCTGATAGCGCAGGTTGGCATGAATGTTAAAGTTGCTGTTGGCTTAACATTTTGCCTAGCTAATTCTAGAGGAAACTAAACCACGTACATCGCTGTCGACTTCGATGTCATCGTTTTCACTCATTCTTCGGTAAAAAAAAAAAGCTCTGAGGGAGGGGGAAGAGGAAAAAAACAAGCAGCTGTCAAAACAAAGTGCAGCGACAACTGAGGGCAAATAAAATGTAGCACGGAGCTTCGCTACAGCAGAGACATGACGAGCGACGGCTTCTCCACACGTGATTCGCCTACACATGGACGGGAAAACATTAACAGCGCAGGCGTAACAGAATGAGTCCTTATGGGTAATGGAGTCACTTTCAAGATTCCAAACGCTTTCGACCCGGTGATGCGCCTTCTTTGTTTGAACTACATTTCCCACAAAGCATGCTGATTTTGGAAGCGCCCACCTATAGACACCGTTATCGCCTACAAGTTGCAAACACAGCATCCACAGCAACCTTCGGTGTTTTGAATGTGGAGTTGCGGAAATGTGTTGTGTTGTACACAGTAGTTCATTATGCGTGAAACAATCAGAAATAGATATTTTACATGCGTGTATTTGATGTGACATTCTCTGCAGATAATTCTTCCATGTAAATGTGATTCTGTTTGAGGTCCATGTTGCTCTGTGCTGGAAGCTTGTTGTTTGTGTGGTCTCTGGCATCCGGGTAGTGACCTTCAATAACCGAGTCTCTTCTTCTCTCAGCATATGATTATGAGGCCATATGGTGGCCTAGCTCACTTTGGCTGCCCTCCCCCACTCACCATCAATGGCTGTACACTTGCCTCCACAGGGCCTTTAAATAGCTTCTGCAGCAAGCTATCACTGCTTATAAACTGAGTACAGGTTGTGCTATAAAGATTCAAGGCTACTTTATGATCAGGAATTGCATTTGCCTTCAACTGTATGTTACACAAAACTGAGCATTGGCTATTTTACGTTCCAAAATACGTCCTATATGAGTGCACAATTTATCATCTCATATTTCATTTCATTTATATGCTTAACAAGAGGGTTTCAAGAGAAACACCATACCAGCACATACAATCTTCATTATCTCCAGTCCCACAAAAGAAGACGAAAAAAAAGCCACACAAAGAAAAATTCCAACAAGGGCAAAAATGTAAACACCAAACTTAGACCGAAAAAACTGCTCGGTGTGTGATACAAATCAAGATACTTTGTCTGTCTTGAAGAAGTAGTTCAGCCCTGGAGAAAAACATTTTTTAAGGGGTCATAGTGCTGACATCGCTATTTAAAAGCACACAGTGATACTGTAACTGGCACAATGCTTGACTTGTCCTCAGTCAGTTATTTTTTCTTTTTTCTTTTTGATTCTCCAGTCTTTTATTCTTCTCATACTTACAGTGTACAATCTTAGTTTTAGTGACAAATTGAAAAATATCATAAAATACATGAAATTATCTCCAAATTAAGGCGTCACATCATGGCATTCACTTTTCTCTGACTGGTTCATTTTAGTTTCTTCTACTTTCTTTCTTTCTTTTGTTTTACTTTGCTATTTGAAAAAGGTTTCTTATGCATTTGTATCCACTCCTGCATAACTGTATTAATAATGCTTTTATGTTACTTTTTACTGAGGCTTATGTAGAAGCAGCAGATTACAGAATGCTTTTTCCTGTTTAAGATTCCACTGAATGTCAGCATGTGACATGCATTTAAGTTATCCCATCCATGCTTTTAAAATAACAGCAACAACTTTCGAGCCTTGTCTAACATCTGATCTATTATGCGACTTGTAAATAAAACTACTCGCTTTACAAAGCAGCCTCACAGAAAAAAAAGGCCCCTTTCTGAAAGGACTGACAACTCTGCCTGGCAAACTGCACCCTCTGCCCGGTTGCATAATTTTAATTGAAGGCTCTGTTTACACATGCAAGTGAGCCCTAATGAATAAAGTGCCTCTTTAGGGGTACAGAGGCAGTTACATTCTTTCCACACTATACCAGCCCACCGATACCCAGCTTTCCCACGGTGCCCTGAAAAACAGAAACCATGCGAGCATCTCACAATGGATCGGGGTCGAGGATGACTTCCTGTAAAGCTGCAGGATTCCCAATAATACTGAGCCCCACATGGAGAAGAAGATATGTTGTGTAAGGAGTTCCAGAACATGGTTTCAGGGGTTTGTGTCAGGGGAAGAGTGCTGTGTTTACACCTTCAGTGTTGTCATGAGCCCATGTGACAAAGTGGGGAGGGCACAGTGGTCCACAGAGAAAAGGAGTGAGACACAAGAATGTGAGGAGAGAATGAAAGAAGTTTGTGAGTGAAAACAGTGAAGCTGCAGAAGTTGGTCTCAAATCAAGGTAAGAAACTTATTTTATGACTTTGTCTATCATTTCAATATGCATATTATTCATTCTTTTAATATCATCAGCAATTTCCAAAAAATGAACTTAAAAGAAACTCAGTATCATCTTTTATGTAGGCTTGGCTTGCTTATCCCCATCAAGTAGAACTTCCATGTACTCTAAAAACATAAAGAAACAGGCCATTTTTGTTTGATTAATTCATGCACAAGCGTGAACGTTTCCAATGACGTTGCCTTATTTGTCCTAAAATCTCTTCTAAAATGCAATCAAGTGTGTTCAAAGAAAAGTTCCAGTCACCTATTTTTAATCCATTAGGCATATGCAGATACTTAAAAGCCCTCAATTTAAGGCTGCAGCAAATACAATTATTTTAATAGTATAATAGAGAGTCAGATACTTAAGTACAAATGCAAACAGTTTATTCAAATATCAATGGTTGAGTAACGAGAATATGTCTTAATCTGCAGGTTTTAACCGCTGCTTCTGTGACTTTATTTGTCAATCAATGGTGTTAGAAAACTGATAGCTCTGTGACCACCAGCTAGTGCAGTATTTACCAATCAGTACTGATCAATGATATCATTCATTTTGCTAGAAATGTAGCAGGGAGTCAGGAACAGTTAAAAGGTGTATCTGTGGAAACAAACTGTAGTTTGAAGTACAGCTAGTTTTTTTTTTTTATCTGACTGTTAAACATTATACAGTTTTCCCTCACAGATATTGAAACTACAGAATTCTGACTTAAGTCACCATTGATTGACAAATAAAGTCACAGAAGCAGCGGTTAAAACCTACAGATTAAGACATATTCTTGTTACTCAACCATTGATATTTGAATAAACTGTTTGCATTTGTACTTAAGTATCTGACTCTCTATTATACTATGAAAATAATTGTATTTGCTGCAGCCTTAAATTGAGGGCTTTTAAGTATCTGCATATGCCTAATGGATTAAAAAAAAAGGTGACTGGAACTTTTCTTTGAACACACTTGAAGAGCTTTTTTTAGAAGAGATTTTAGGACAAATAAGGCAACGTCATTGGAAACGTTCACGCTTGCGCATGAATTAATCAAACAAAAATGGCCTGTTGACTTAAGTCAGAATTCTGAGAATAAAGTCAGAACTCTATTTTATATTTACGCGTGGCCCTAATCCTCTTCCATATGAAACAACCTGTTCAAGGTGAAATAATAAATTAAGCGAACATCGAGATCATTCAGTAACATATTATTTAAAAAAAAAACAGTGAAGGAAGAAGTATGACGTGGTCCTCACATTCTTTGAGGGAATAATGTGATAAGATAAGATAAGATAATCCTTTATCTATCCCACAATGAGGCAATTTTTTATTGTTACAGCAGCAAAGAGCAAAGACTGCAAACAAAAAGTGAACACAGTACAATTTCAATAAAAAAATAAATAAAATAAATGTTGAGCTGAAAAGATGAGCTGCATTTCATTTTTTTTCCTGTGTTGAACTAATCCATGCTGGCTTTAGCTACTGTGTAACTATAAAACAACACATCAGAGAAGACATGTAGATCAGTTATTGAACTTTGATGAAACATTTTCAGGAAAGGACTGACACACTGACGCTTTAGTTGGCAATAGCAATGCTTTTTATATGACCTCCAAACGCGAACAAGCCCATCAGTGCCAAGATAGGTCATTAATAGTCATCAACCTAATGACTAAATAAACACTATGCTGCATTTCAATAGACTGAAACTGGGGATTGAGACTAATAATTATTTAGAAAAAAACGTCTGCTTAGGATTGAACTGAAGAGTAGGATAATTACCTCATCTAGTTCTATACCATCTCATATCGTATTGCAACCACAGGAGACACCACCTGCTTGCCCTTAGAAAGAATCCAGGTTCTTCTGCACAAGCCTCAGTGTGGAAACCAGAGGCCATGTATGTACACTTTTTATACCGTCCAAGTGCCAACAACCATCATTGGATGTGTCATAATTGACGCTTTACTTTCAAAACACTGACATGAAACAAAAAAAAGCCAAAACTAATGTTTGAAAAGTGCTTAAATGACCTCAGAACACCTAAACTTTTGGATATGCATGTACTTATTTTGCTTTGTGTGACAGGTGAAAGCTGCCGCACAGTGAACACTGTGCTGAGATGAGTGCCATGATGAACATGACTTCGGTCTTTAATGGATCAGCCAATTTCTCTTACGAGGCAAATGTCACTGGCAATGTCAGATTTGCTTTCCTGTACAAACCCGGCTTGTTTAACAGCATCATCAATATCTTAACCGTGGCCGTCCTCTTCATCACCATGGTATCCCTCGGCTGTACGATGGAGATTTCCAAAATAAAAGCCCATTGCCTCAAGCCAAAAGGAGTAGTCATTGCAATGCTGGCACAGTTTGGCATCATGCCCCTAACTGCCTTCTGTTTAGCCAAAATGCTGCAGTTGGATTCTTCCAAGGCTGTGACTGTACTCATCTGTGGCTGCTGCCCGGGGGGGTCCTTATCAAACATTTTTACCCTGGCTGTAGAGGGAGACATGAACCTCAGGTGAACCATTATTGATGCATTATTGCCTGTCTCGTTGTGGAATTCCAAATGTCTACAACAGTTGGATTTCATACCGCTGATTTTTAACATGTTCCTATGAAACAAAGACTTTTTTTTTTTTTGCATGCAGCTTTTGAAAAAAAATCATTTTTGGTACATCAGTCTAATAATCTTTCTTATCACCCTGTTAGCATCACGATGACGACTTTCTCCAGTATTGCTGCCCTGGGTATGATGCCCCTGCTGCTCTTTATCTATAGTAAAGGCTTCCCCAGCCTGAAATCTACTGTACCCTACATCGGCATCATCACTGCTCTGGTGTTGACACTGGTGCCCTGTTCCATTGGCATCGCCATTAATCACTACAAACCAAAGTACACACCCATCGTCAAAAAAGTGAGACTCCTGAAATCTTACCTAGATCTTTTTCTTCCAGCAGAAATTGGCATGTTTAACTGTTACTTGGCTCAAATCTGTATATTTAAGTGTCCCAGTGATAATTATGTTATCAAGAAAGGCCAATTGGACATCCATTATCCTTGAATACATCCAGATGATGTCTGCTACATTTATAAGTAGAAAAGCAGTGTGAAGTGTCATATCTTGATACTGATATATATGTTACATTGGAGTAGATAAGTTGTTACATTTAAATTTGTTTCACTTCCTTGACAGGGTGGCTTGACCTTGCTGGTGATCTGTGGCATCATAATAATCCCAATGTCTGCTTTTACCGTCAAAGACATTCTGTGGATGATCGTCACACCTGATATTATGACTGTGGCTGTGGTGATGCCCATGACTGGCTTTATAATGGGATATGGCATGTCTGTCATATGTAGACAAAGTCCTCAGTAAGTGAACTAGATACACCTTATCTTTGAACTGACGAATAAAGCCAGTCCATTGCTGTGTCCCAGGAACTTCTTATAAAATGTAGAAGATGGTCTTCTCTGCTCTAGTTTACCCAGTTGTATGGTTTAGTAAAAGTAGTATGGTATGGTAACGAAAAGATAAAAGCGAAAGCTTTGTAGCTGCTTGGCAACCCTGTGCAACCCCAAAAGCCCAAACAATGATTGGCAATTTGCCTGGTCAAATGCGGGCTTTTGTGAAACAACTATTTTGGCTGTGTTGCAACATGGCTTCTATGGTAACTTTCTTTGCATTTAAAGTTAGCACATTTCCTTTTGTCGGTACTTTTAATTTTGACTTTGGAAATCTTTTTGAGTCCCCAAGGAATTATGTTCAGAAGATTCATATGTTGACACATAACTTCTGTATAAATCTTTAATGTACGTATGTAAAGTATATGTGATTGCTGAAGACAGAAAGGGTAAAGGCTTTACAAGTTTGTGTGCACACACTAACTTCAAGCCAGCCATGCACTTCGAAACACAACGGAGTGCCAAAATAGATAAAGCGGCTGTCTTTTTTTCTTTTTATTTAAGATTTATTTTTGGGCATTTTGTGCCTTTAATGAAGAGATAGGACAGTGGATAGAGCTGGAAATCAGGGAGAGAGAGTAGGGAATGACATGCGGGAAAGGAGCCACAGGCTGGACTTGAACCTGAGGACCACGGCCTCCATACATGGGGCGCGTGCACCAACCACTGCACCACCAGCGCCCCAAAGCTGCTGTCTTTTAAGAATGAGCTGCATCCTTTTACAAAAATAAGGCAATTTAATAAAACTCAGGTCTCTGATCAGGCAGATATCCAATCATAGTTAAGGGTAATGGTGTTGGGGCCCTGCCCATTCACTGGACAAGCCCCTATCATAGCACTATGAGTTGAGTACTTCAACTTTTTGTATTGTAAATATGTTTGGATGGGGTACCGGTGGCGTGGTGGTTGGTTGGCACGCCCCATGTGCGGAGATTATAGTCCTCCAAGCGGGCGGCCCCGGTTCGAATCCGACCTGTGGCTCTTTTCCTCCATGTCATTTCCAACACTCTCAATCCCTGATTTCAGACTCTATCCATTTTCCTATCTCTGTAATAGAGGCCCAAAAAGCCCATAAATACAGTTTAAAATAAATAAATATGTTTGGATAGAAATATAAAAATTTTTACATTGAATTTTCAAAAGAATGTGTTTTTATATTGATTAACTTGGTTACTGCATAACTAAGGGACGCTTATTCTTCCTCCACAAATGTCCCGTAATAATATCACAAAGCACATTTTTAAAGAATTCTTGTGGAATTTATGAAAGACTAAAACTAAAAGTTATTCCCCCCCCTTTTTAGATTATGCAGGACCATCGCCATGGAAACAGGATGTCAAAACATCCAGCTGTGCCTTGCCATCCTAAGGGTGACATTTTCCCCGCAGACCATTGGAGCCTTGTTTCTCTTCCCTCTGATATACTATATACTGCAGGTCACCGAGGGCATTCTGCTGATGCTGTGCTTCAGATGTTACCGAAGATTCAAGCCACCAGCGAAGGGTAAATGTCACAGCTGCATGTGTGTTTGTGTAGAGAGAGGCTGGGAGGGAGGGGTGAGACACACATGTGCACTCTCTCTACACATTTGTAGCTGTTGGTTTTAAATTTAGATCAAAGAGAGTCTAATGTTGACATTCTTCTTCCCACACAGAAACCCTCACATATGAAGACTCAAAGAATGAGTGTCATTTGCCGTTGAGAAGTCCCCATCTGAGCCCTAACGCACCTAATGATATCACAATGGGACAGCATTAAGCATTCACACACTTACCGGAACACCTCTCAAAATCTCTGAGTATGTGAGTGTCAAGTTTGGTGTTCAGCCTAAGTAGTAATGTCTGACCTAATATCTCATCATCTTCAGTTTTATCAGTCAAACTAATCTCTCAGTTCATTTTTGCCTTAAAAAATGTAAATAAAGATTGTTTCGTCAATCGCCACCTCTGACACACACTCTGTGGCAGTGATTTCAGGCATTAAAAACTACACTAAAGAAACTATAAATACTGTCGCTGATGTTCTTGTTTGCTTTTGTAGGACATCAGTACTCATTTCTGTCTGTTTCCTAACCAATCAAAAACACCTTACAGGAGCTTTAACACAGGGGAGACAATCAACCAAGAGAGCATCACAGAAGACGAACCAGTGCTGAAGATGAGACCAAGAAGAGCTGAATCCTACCTTTGAAGATGCAGCACCTCACTGTCTTTATGTCTTTATGTATAAATATCAACGTCACACCCTGATCACTCAGGCCTGGGGTACTGCAGGAAAGATTAATAGAGCATGATTAATAGAGCATGTGCAAACAGTAGTTCTAATTGACTTTATTAATCCTAGACAATGTAAAGTAGGGTATAATGAAGTAATAAGTTAATGATTTAAAGTAATAACGATGTGTATATTTTTTCTACTGAGTATATGTGATATAAGGCTATATTCATTAATTTTCAGAATAATGTTCTTTGATGTATAAATTAATAATTTAATTAAATAAATTCCATTGACATGTCATGTGCTCTTGAGACTGGAGAGTTGTTTTGTTGTTGACTAAATACATGAAAACGTATTTAAAGGCAGACATTTGCAACATTTGACACAATAATTCAGGAGAAATCAAGTACATCCTCTGTAAATATCTCTCTGAGTCAGGTCAGTCTACTATGAGAGAAAAGTGCGAGACTCGGACGTGACGGCATTGTGTATAAATCTGTTTTAGTCAAGGACTAGGTCATTCTGTGTCAATTTAAGTGCAATATGAAGCTATGAGTTAACTAACGTGTGCTAACATTAGCCTGCTAACACAACAATGCAGACCACAGGTAATTGCAGCTCGAGCAAAGGACAATTTTGTTCACTACTTGCGGTTAGTGCTTGATTATGGTGCGTTCTAATTACTAACTCCTTTATGCGGTCGCGAGTGGAGAGGGGTTGGAGGTGTGTCGCTGGAGGAGAGCGGAGGCTTCAGAATAGCCGAGGTGTCACCTAACAGCAGTTTGTTGTTTGTTTGGGTTTAATGTTGGTGCTCAGGGGCAACATCTCCTGGATCAAAAAGTCGCACATTCTTCAGATTCAAAGGCTATGAGGATCTAAAGAAAAAAGGCAATCTGAACACGTCAAATAATATTTAATCAAAATCACAGGATGGTATATACAGAGTAAACTTAAATTAGAACTTTGTACATACATTAAAATAACAGCTATTAAAATAAATCCCTTCCTCAGTCCAAAAGTGAATTCAATGGACAGTCAAACAAAGTGAACACCGACTTTACATTTATATCTACACTTACTCATTTTGTGTTGGCTCTTTCCATTCATGTTTACAGTGCCACATAGAACGTGTCTGCAGAATGATCAGAACTAAAGCGACAGAGAAAGAAGAAAGACCCCCCCCCCCGACCACCAAGAGCTGTGGAAGCATCAAAAGAAGTCATGGCTGATCAACAGCACTCCGGACACAAATAAATTAAACATACATTATCCAAGCAGCCTGCATAAATTAAGAGAATAATATTTCCCATTGTACAAGTGACGTGTCTGACAAAGCCACACATGGAATCACTAAGCAGTGGAGGCATTGAACTGACATTCATTTTGAAAACTTCTCATTTCACGTGTTATAGATCCTTGTGCATAGAAGTGGAAAGCTAAGGCCATAGGGAGCAGGTGTGTGTTTGAAGATAATACTTCTAGACTTTTTGAAAGGAGAAAATGTGTTGAATGCAGGTGTGAAACAATAAGTCTCCTAAAAAATAAAAGTTTGCCCACAATTACATAAAAAAAGGGTTAATGCTTGGATGGACAAACAGCTTTTAACTGTACAGTGGCATGTGACATGATGCGAGTCATGGTTGAAATCATCTTAAATATAATTTATAATCACAAAAATCTTTGAAAGTGTACATGACTTTATGCATCTTTGCAAATGTGTCTTAAATGGTGTGATATGTGGTTTATTAAAAGTTACAGTTATCAAGACACTGGTGAGATTATAAGCTCCCACAAATCAGTTTGCAGCTTCGCCCGCACCGTTTTTTTCATTCCAAACTCTTTCAGTGATGCTGATTCTTTTATGTTTATGTTCTACATTTCAAATCCAGCTCCAGACATTAGACATACATAGTGTAGGAAGTCCTGTAAAAAATGTAAGCATGTATGTACATGTGAATCTCTTCTCTTTTTTCCTTTGGGATGGGACTTGAAGCTTCACTCAGAGCCTCTTACTGTATGTCGGACTCTTCTGTGTCGACAGCTGTGTTGACAAGAATCTCACAAGGCCTCCCCCCTCAGGTTAGAAGCATTGCTGGTTGTCTCTGTGAAGTTCAAAGGCTGCAGCATTTTTCAGGCCTCCTTCAACAATGGCATCTCTGTAGACAGCAGACAACATTAGCATCAGTACTAAGTAGAAATTGTAAATACACTACAAATGAATCTGAAGAGGGTTTTACCATCAGAGTAGTCCATCTCAGAGTCCAGAGACAGGCTGTGTTGCTCGCTGCCTGCAGAGCGCCTTCTTTGTGATGAAGAAGGAGCAGCAGCACCTACTTGCTCCAGTACCCAGGTGGAGGATGAGGGGGAGGGTGATGGGGAAGAAGAGGAGGAGGAGGGTGGTATAGGATGGACAACAGCCATCTCTGACTGCTGCTGTTTCAGGGAAGAAGGCCGAGAGGGGCCAGCCTCTGGCGCGGTGGCATGCTGACCCTCGGACAACACGATCTGGACTCGAGACTCGGAGCTGAGAGTTGATGCTGAGGCTCCGCCGCCGCACACAGCCTCCTCGTATGAGGGCAGAGTCACCTGGACTCCTTCCACCATGATGGATATGGGTTGGCCCGTCACACCAGGATCACGTCTGGTTGCAGAGAATTAAAATCCCTTAACCTTTAGCATTCATGAATAGAGTGCTCAATGTAAAGAACCTATAATAGCTCTATGTTATATTTGTATATTGCCTTGTGTAAACAAAGAGTTGTTCAGGCCACAGCTTTGATGTTGATTATTTCCCCCCATCAGAAGAGGGCAAATGTGGCAGCGTGCTGAGAGGAAAACACAGAGCCCTTAGTTTGAAGGACTAATCTGCAGAAAATGCTGAAAGCTTCTAATTGAAACTCTCTGTATTTAAGAAAGGCCCTGAAGTTGTCACAGTTGCTCTTTTACACACATCCATTTACATAAAGTAAGACTAATCATTCCTTTTAACCGCTAAATGTAAGGGATGCTTTTTATGGCTGTGTCCATCTATCCTGAGGTGTACGATATGTCAGACAAAAATGATCGCAAGAGAGAAAAGAAACCATTCTTTAATAACAGGGCAATAATAATCCCTGTCTTTTGTTTTCGATCATACAAAACCAGTTGTCAATACGTAACTATCAAAGAAACAAAAACTCAAGTGATAAAACAAAATGCTTTTGTTATTCTCTCAAAGTGCAAGCTCCTTTTCCAAACACTTCCAGGAGTCCTTCTGGTGATTCTCTGACTGAAAAGAACCCTATGTGGACACAAGCCCGGGACTCAAAGTAAAAAGATTGATATGAGAGATTGATATGAGGCTAGACTCACCGATGGAGGGATTTGAGTTTTGGCTGCAGAAGTACAAAAAGCACAACCAGCAGCAGGATTAGAGCCACTGAGCTGGCTGTGGATGCAACTATGGACAAGGCGGGCATCCCCAGTGGTAGAGTAGGATCGCTGTCTGTGAGGAAATAAAGAAATAATTATAAAACTTGTAATTTCTCATCAAAAGTACCCTTGTTTTACCAATATATATATATATATATATATATATTTTTTTTTTTTTTTTTTTTTTTTACCTTGCTCCATGAGGCAACTGAGTTTCATTTGGCTGTCCCATTCCCCATACTGACAGGTCAGGTATTTATAGTCTCCTTTCAGAATGTAACCTTCATCACAGAAATATTCAACCACAGTGCCGTGAGAGAGTCTTCCACATGTGGAGGGGTGGCAAGAGTAGCCCCCGTTCTCTGGTTGATATGGAGGCTGGCACACTGTTCAACAAGGCACACAAAAAAACACATCAACTGCAATGCTAAGGAACAAACATTTTTCACCTACATAAAGCAAGACAGTCAACGTTTATCTATTTTACAGTACAGGTCGACAATAGGTGTAAAAGTGTTTATGATGCACACATGCAGAGTGCAAAATGCGAAGAGTAGTAGAAGGAGGTTTGTCTTTACCATCACTGCGTACACAGCGAGGAGGCTGAGAGGACCAGTGTCCCAGTGTGGTGCAGGTGAGGATGTTGGCTCCATCTGCCAGGTAACCCGGATCACAGCTGTACTCCAGGACTGTGCCCACAGGGAACGAGCTCTTGTTGGTTTCTGTCAGATTAGTAGAGCCATGCTGTACTGTAGACGGTCTGATACAACCTAAAAAAACAACAATCAAAATACAGTGAGTACCCATGCCGCTCTGCATGAAGTGCTTAGTCTTTTAAAATATACTGTATATAGACATTTGTTTAAACAGTAAAAAGTTACTGAAAATAGACTTGAAATGTCACTTCATGACTCAACTCCTTTCTAACAACAAATCAATTATTAAATTGAAATGCAAAGAAGCTGGAAAAGAAATACTGAACAAAAACAATATTAATTGAAGTGAAAATAAAGATCATGATGTAAAAAGGGTGAGGCTGTGATAGACTTCGATAATCATTTAAAACTTGTGTCCGCATATGTGCCTTGACCTCGTCATAACGTGCCTATATTTGTTAACACAGCTGCTGAGTGTCAACTAAAGAACCAAAATGTGTCTCTTAACTCTAGTGGAGCACGATTGTTTTGAAATGCTGCACTGTAATGTACTGTGCTATGTTGAACAGTATTGTATTTTGATGCTTTTGAATTGTTGCTAATCTGTCATGCACTTGACCGTCGCTCTATCTTGGTCTGACTCTACCCCTGACCATCTTTACATTTAGGGACATAGAAATCATCATTTGCACTGAATTGGACTCATACTTCTTTTCTTTACGAAAGGTGGTAGTTTGACTATTATGTTGTTGTTGTTGTGTTTATTTGTTTCTGGCCGTAGTCTTGTGATGTAAAAATCCAAAATGTTCATAAATTAAAATGATTAATACAGTGAGTGCTGTGCAGGGTTTTGTCTTTACCATCACTGTGTACACAGCGAGGAGGTTCAGAGGACCAGCGTCCCAGTGAAGTGCAGGTGAGGATGCTGGGTCCGTCGGGCAGGTAACCCGCATCACAGCTGTACTGCAGGACTGTGCCAACAGGGAACAAGTTCCTGTTGGTGTCTGTCAAATTAGTCGAGCCATGCTGCACTGTAGACGGTCTGATACAACCTGAAAAAGAGATTAAAATGAAATTTAAATAAATGTTAATTGCTTAACATTAACATTTTCATGAGGAAGCTGCGGATGTTGGTGCTAACTTGTTCACACAATTAATAGCTTGATAACTCACTCTTGGACTAATTTATCAAAAAAAGGCAAAACAGTTTGGCTTTATTAAGCTCACAGGCAGACATTACACATTTTAACATGAACCTATTCGATAGATCTTGGTTTGTGGCCTGACCAACCTTGGCTCACACAGCTGATTTGCATGGGGCCGTCCCACTGTCCATCCAGACATGTCAGGTAGTAGTAGTCCCCGGTGAGAATGAAGCCCTCATCACAAAAGAACTCAATCACAGTGCCATGGGAAAACATACGACAAGGGGTTGGGTGGCAGGTATAGCCCCCATTCTCAGGTTTGGAGAGGGGTAGACATGCTGATAGTGAAAAAAACAACACAAAACATTTACAGATAAGCAAAACAGGCACAAAAGCATCAGAGATCAAAGTGTAGAATGTTTAAAAATACAAATACGTTAACGTAAAGAGGCTTTAGTAATTTGTAAATAACACCAGATACCCACAGCACCGTCACTTCTCAGTACTTAAAGCAGCTAGTGGTGGACAGCATAACTTACCTCCACTGCGTATACAGTGAGGAGGGTCAGACGTCCAGAGTCCCAGTGTGGTGCAGGTGAGGATGCTGGGTCCGTCTGGCAGGTAACCAGGGTCACAGCTGTACTGCAGGACTGTGCCCACAGGGAACGAGCCCCTGTTGGTTTCTGTGAGGTTTACCCAGCTATTCTGGACCATGTATGGTCTCACACATCCTGGGAAGAAAAGACAGAAGAAGAGAACAATCTGTGAAACAGTTGAATTAAAACACAAATATTTGAGCCTGGTTTTGAACGGTATCCTGTGAAGCCACGAGTAGCAGGGACACAGGCTGACCTACGGTAACTTTTTGTACCAGAAAGACTTAGGGGGAGAACATAATAACAAGTAAATGTTGTACTTTAAATCAATAGCTCAAGAGCATCATCTTCCATTGCAATGCTAGTATTGTTTCTGTAAGAAGCAAAAGTGACTTTGCTTTTCTTTAGCAAAGTGTTTAAACAGTGAAAACGTCAATTTCACTGAACTGACGTATTTAATTAGGGCCGTAACCCTCAACTCTGAACTGCTGTAAAAAGGAAATTAAATAATATAGTATGCAAGTCAATAACACAAATCAAAACAAATGATTCTGCATGGAACATTTTACAGCATTAGTTTTTAGCCATCACATTGTTGGGAGTGAACTGGATTCAACTTTGGTTTCAATCTAAAACCATTGGATGTTTGATTGACTTAAATTGCTACATAGTCTCATTTAAGATTAATCATATGCCAGATGATTCAGTTCACTTGACTGTGATATTTTAACCAGTAAATCATCCTCTCAACAAATGTGTTCTTATGACAAATCTGATTCAACAATGTTTCTTTAGCAGTTAAAAGCAGGGTTAATACATCACAGACACCTTACATCTTTGCACTGTTTGACTTACCTGACCCTTGTCCAGTGGACACTGCAGTTAAAACCAACAACAACAAGGAGGACTGTACAGTGGCTGAGGTGGGGGCCAAAAAGGCTTTTGATGTTGACTCTATCATTCCATTGCACATCTTCCCCTGTAGAGTCAACTCAACCTGGCATGATCAGAAAAAAAAACATTTTTATTAGTGTACATATAAAATAAATCATGCTTAAAAGGCAATTCCCCGAAGCTTTGACCATTAGGGACACCTGTCTGATGAAGGTATTCCGCAGAGCCTGGACGGCTGCCAGAGAAATGGGCGTGATTGTGGGACATTGCTACAATGACAAGACTATGAGATAGAGATACAGGAAGCTAGCAGTTATAAAAAACCAGTAGAAATCCCCCCTTTAAACCTGTTTATAATCAATAATAGCGAATCAATTACGTTTTCTCATTACATCTCATCTCACAAATCAAACGTAACCCCTGTGAAATGTCCCACCTGAAGCTACTTATTATAACGTTACTCGCACAGTTAGATTCCTTATTAGCTCTTGTGGCTAACAAGAGAACAAGGCCAAAACAGAAGACAATGCGTTTACATGCTACGTATGTGATGTTGACGACAACCAGACAGTAATTATGCTACCACTTCACGTTAAGAAACCCGATATAGATCAGATAACTTCATATTTTATTGTTAGTTTCGCTGGGTTACCCAACCTATCCAAAATAGCTTTTTTAGGCTACTAGACGTTACGCTAACTACACATTAAAAGGGACATTTGGTAAATTACCTGCCACAAAAGCACGGCCTTTAACCCTCCACCTTTGCTTTGTCACACTGTAGACATTTATCAATTATATATTCGCTTTCCCGAGGACATTTGAATTCGCTATGGTATCAAATATCTGATTTAACGAGCCGAGGAGTCCTAGCTTGCTATCCGCTTGCTAGGCTAGCTAGGCGCATCGATTGCCTGTATCTGACATCAACTACGCCGCCTCGCTTTCGTCCAGTAGCCGTGGTAACAAATGAATATTTCCATAGTTACAACATCCGGGAGTGTTTGCGTCCATAGATACCAAAAAAGAATGGGCAGAAAAATGCTCGCAAGTTTCTTTGTTGACAAGAATTTGACAAGAAACAAAACAACAGCAATGTAAGTGCAAAAGTGTTGTTGTTTTTTTTTTTTTTATCGCTGTAATCCTTGAAGTCGCAGAATGGAAATAATCAGAGGAAGTTTAGAGGATATTTCCCGACCTGCTTCGAGTGAACAAACAGGTAGCCGTGTTTCCAGCGTGTCTTTACCTCATCATGACAGAATTTGTCCAACAACTCCGTTTTCCCTTGTTGTTTTGACCAACGATGCGTCTGATATTCAGGTAATTAAGTCAGATTATTGGCATAAAAAATAATAAGTCTGACAACACTGGATTTTTTTTTTCCTGTAACGTGTAATATACAGTATGTCCCTTTAAGATCCAAAGCAGCTCTGAAGAAACTGTTGTCAACTCTTCAGCCAAAGGCCCTGACAAAGGTAAGCCTGCGGTTTTTTGTTTTGTTTTTTTGTACAGTCTGTGGTTTGTACCATTACTATTATGCCTCAGTTTTTAGAGGTAAGCAGACATTGTAATATTTGTGCATCTTTTAGGTCATGCAAATTTCACTGATGAAGAGAAAGAAGATTACAAGCTACAGAGAGCCATTGAGGAAATGAGACTCCTTGATGAAATGTTGTCTGAAAAGATCTGCAGAGAAAAAGAAGTCAGGCGTCAAAGGAAGGATCTTCAGGCAAGACTCTGGCAAGAGCTCCTGGTAAACACACTCTTTGAATTCACTCTAACATTACCATTTGTATTTTTTTTTACTTAACCTGGGTGAAAGTGATACATAAACGGTATTGTTTTGCAGCAGAGTAAGCCTGAAGGTCATTCTGAATGTGTTCATGAGGCTCTGAACACAAGGTTGTTTCTGGCGCTTGAGGCACCCACTGGTAAGTGAAGGCAACAGTGTACAGATCAAAACAGTGTTTATTAGTCTAGTGTTTGAGTTCATTGTGAGCCATATTAAATGTGTTTTTTGTTTTTTTCTTAAAGGGACAGATGAGGAGGAAATCTTTATGTCTGTGTTTGAAACTCAAGTTCCTGACTGTGAGCACACCACAGACAGCAAATACATGGAACAAAGTGAGTTAGTGAAATGCAGCATTTCAAAACATACTCTTAAAACACATGCTCTCATTTGTACTGCCTAGATTGTGCACTTGATGGCGCCACAAGCTTACAACTACCAAAGCAACCACTGTGTTTTTCCCTGTCCCGGAAGGCTGGTGCAGACATCGTTACCAGTTACCCAGACATTTAAGCACTTTCAGAGAAGTGAATGCATCACAGTTCAGTCAATATGTAACCCATGAACAATTTTCTAATCAAGACCTTGTGGCTTTTTAAGAAGTCAATCTCCTTCAGAAAGAAATGTGGATTAGTTGACAGAATAAGAGCACACTGTTGACATCACCAGAAACTATTTAATTTGTTAGCACACTTGGCTTAGTGTTATCATTAGAGCATTGTCACACTTAAAAAAATGTTCTCTCTTGGAATCTTAATTGTGTTTTACCTGACAGGTGAAAAGATGCCAGACAGCATGACAGAATCATTTGAAGTAGGCCATGAGGAGAGTGGGGAATTTGAAAGCAGCCACTGTGGAGCTTCCAAAGGCGAGAAAAAACAGAAGGACTTTGTCAAGAGAAACATTGAGGTATGTCAAAGTTCACGTCAGGCCAAAATGCAGTGCTGAGGTATATCGCATGACTGGGAGCAAGTCTCTTGAATGTTTGTTTTTCCAGTGAGGAAATATTTGTCTCAAGCTCAAGAAAAATACATATTTTAAGCCCACTAGGCCACCACTGAAGATGAGTACAAATGTAAATAGTGATTTTCACCCCCCCCCCCCCCCCCCCCACCAAATGAATCAGCTAATAAGTGGTGAAGGGTCCGAGGTGGTTTTGACCCAGGCAGAGAGAGAGCGGCTGGCAGAGCTCCTGCAAGAAGTAGACGAAGCGGAAGAAGACAACGCCAGAGGGGCAGACAATGAGGTAGGCCGACATGAAGCTCTAACAGACAACATATGCTTATGATGTGTGTCTCTTTCAATTTCCTTGATACTTTCTCTTCTCCAGTGTTGTTATGGGGACATCATTTTAGCAGATGATCCTATTTACTGCTTCTTTTACTGACATTTTTCACCTGATATGAACTGCATTTAATCCATAGTATGTCAGGAAATTTATAGTGTGCAGATATTGTTTCCAGACAACTGTTAAACACAATTTGCTTTCCATACAATGCTGCCTCTTTTTGTATAACTTCTAATAATATGTGTCAATATGTCAAATTTAGTCTTTTATTGATTTATTAAATGCATTGTGTTACTTCAGGACAACCCGTAGAGTAACACTGGTCACATATCCATGTTTTGAGAATGCTTGGCAGCTGAGACGGCCTCTGGCCAGAAGTCTCCTCAAAGCAGTTCAGATTATGAACCAGATGTGTGTGGAACGCTGCATGTTTTATTCACTTTATTAGCACGTTTTCATAACGATTCCCTCTGAGGTGTTTCTGTGAAGCCGAAAAAATTCCCGGATCTTTCATATCGCCCTGCTATTATCGCCTGATGGCTCAGTGAGGCTGTGAGTGTGGAGCTTAAAGACACAATATTGAGGCGTCTTTTTGTTTTTCCTTTTTGCATGATGTGTTAAGAACCGCTTTCTCTGCTGTCAACCTACCTACAGCATCCTAGCTTAAGATGTTGTTACTGTCAGTTTTGATCCGCTTTTGTAGCCAGTTATGCAGTCGGGAAGCCAGTCTGAAGTCAGATTGGATGTTGTGAAGAAAGAGGGAACTCACTTTTCACATGCGATTGCGTTTAGCTTGACCCCGACAGCTCTGCATCAGTAGGATAAGCCGTTAGGTTGTTTTTTTTTTGTCTTGCTGCTCTATATATGATGTTTGCCTTGACTTTTTTGAACAATAGCTTCATAATTGTGGTGGCAGATACCAAACTCTGGGGAGTGCAGATCCTATAGGGTTTCTTTACTGGCTGGAGGAAGATTTCCTGTTATTGCGAAGCATGCTATTATGAATGGTCATAACATAGCACGCCCATTATTTATGTCACCAGAACTTTGGCAGTGATGAGTCTCTAAGTTTTGAAGACTTCACCTCGGTCTTGGCAGCATCCCCAAAGACACATCAATCACAAGTTGCTACTTATCTTTTTGCGTCACACTGGCTTTATTTTATTACGACCGCTTGTCCTAACAAGCTCCCTTTTCCCCTTCATGTAACCCAAACTCGTATATCATCAGCCCTAAGTAATCGTAGAAAATTTTTGATCCTGCAGTATCTCCTTTACTGACATTTACCTTTGATCTATGGCCAAAGATTCATACAAAATTCCTTGAACAGCAGTAGTAGTCATTATCAGGATCTAAGAACATCTGTATGATGATTCTTTCAATAATGTGTGCATAGTAATATTTCTATTTGCTTTCTGTCAAGTCTCTTGTCAGAGACTCTAAGATTATTAATACAACTTTTACAGATAAGTGATAGCCAACAATGTAACTGTTAGCCTAGCTTAGCATAAATACTTTTGAGTTGGATAAAAAGGTCGAAACAATTGTGGCATGTGAAATGTAAAGCTACAGTCAGAAAAGAATTAGCTTACAGTAGTAAGTAACTCTGAAACTCAACTATTTCCAAGTTCTATTTTGTTTATTTAGTTTGTACTAAAAACAAAGAGTGAAATATGTCATAGCTTGACTTACAGGGCCATGCAACTGCTTTTATATGCTAAGCTAAGCTAAGCTAAGCTTTAGCTTCATATTTACCTTCCAAAAGAGTTTTATAATTTGCAAATGTATGTTTTCTTCACCTAGTTGTCAGACCTCTTGTTATTGGTGATGTCTTTGCGCCTTTTTTATGCATTCTTTGCACTGTTGTGATCTTCTTTACTCTTCAAAATGTGAGCTCACCACCCTCCAGTTGTTTCCTGTGGGACACTTCGAAGAGTATACTATAACATAGACTATATAGTTTGCATGCAGCACAGGAGTAGTGATCGACACCTTGCTTGAAGTAAAGACTGAAGTCAGACTTGTAGCTCTCTCCTGTTTCAGGTCACAAATATGCTAAATAAGCAACAGATTAATAATCAGTATTAGATATCATAATTAGGTAGTAAATAATCATAATTAGATTACTGACATTAACCACGGTGGATATTATTTGATTTGTCGATGGCTCTCCTCCAGGAGGACATGTATGCTGTGTCAGTCGCCACAGGCCAGGGCTACACCCCGGAGCCCTCCGACCTCGAGCAGCTGAATACCATTGAGTCCAAAATTCGCCTTTACCTCCCTGCGGAAGAATCTCTCTCAGTGCAAAGCTCATACACAAACCTTGGAAGCATGTCCCAGGTATGTACCTTACTGTCTACACTCTACCAAGAAAAAGGTTTATATGGACCGCTGTTAATATCCTCCAGGCCTGCTCTGAGATGATCTGTTCTTGTATTACCTCATATTGCAAGATCAGCGCAGAAGGGTAAAGATGGTAGGATCTTGTAAAACCTTTTGTTATTGACCATCAGGGAGACACACTCCTTCTAGTAAGCAGGGGAAAATACTATTATGTATGCTGCTGTAATTTGGAACTGAAGTTTGCCTCACTTTCCATCCTTTTTTTTTTTCCATGTTTCCATATGAAGGCCTGATCTAAAGCTTCATGTGCCTGATTTGCAGCTAGTAAACTTTATGTAAGAAATTAGCTTCGACTATTGTTTCCGTATTAAAATTACTTTTCTCTTTCCAATTTTAATAATTGTTTATTGTATAATGCTGAGATTTTCGCTCAGGAAGCCCATATGTCTACTTCCCTCGGCATTGCAAAAGACATTTTTGAGTAAGATGTTTGTATTTTGTGATTCCTTAAAGACTGTCCATTCCTCGAGTGTTTAGCATAAACAAAAAAATATCTTTACTACATTTAGGACTTTCAGACCAAACATCAAAAATCACCCTTTAAACACTGTACACGACAAACTTTACAGACTGATCCGTCCATCATTATCACAGCAGATAGCACGCGACCAGTTTCACAAACATTTACTACATTGAGGTTTTTACACGCCTTACTTCCTGGCTTTGGGTTCTCTCCTAGACGTTAGCTCAGCGAGTTATCTCAGGAGCTTATCTCACTACATTTTAAAGGCCAGATGGCATGCTCATTATTTGCATAACCTGTCTTTGGAAAATTATGTTTTTTTTAAACTCGTAAAAAAAAAAACTTTACGCAACAGTTTTTTTTTCTCGAGTCGACGGTACCATTTTTTACTATCACTGGATGTAGACAAAGGAAAATCTGCAGTACCAGATCCCAGTGCTGGAATAGATCATGATCTATGTCATAATGTTTGGACTGAGAATTTCTCTTTCTGGTTTGATAATTTCCTATTGTAAATGTATTCAGTCATCCATCTAATTTTATAAGGAAATGTAAAAAAAAAAAAAAAAGAGATAGACATTTGAAGTCGAGGTTCCAAGGTCATTTATGTTTCATGTACTGGATTTAGCTGATAAGGAATCCCTAAACGACTAAACTGCTGTCTTGATCAGCTAATAGCTTGACAAATCAAATCATATAAATTAATTGGCAGATTTATCAACATAATTTATTTAGCTAATATGACAAGTTATACCAGCATCTCCAATCACCACACCAGGCCTGCAAGAGATGAGAAAAATGTATGATTGTACAATATCATGATAACGATATGAAGTGTAATATATACACGTGATTGTTGAAGAGTGCTTGTTAGCTTTAACTCAGTTTAGGTTAATATTTTACACAATACCAGTGTTTGCAACATGTTCCCCCTGTAATCCAAAACAGTTTTTTACGTCACCTCTGAATTAGTAAGGGCAGAGTTCAGCAGAGTCTAATGAGCAGTCCAGGTGGGTACATCAGTTTCACAAAGCAAACACATCCAAAAAAGGAATCAAGCAAAAGGCAACTGTCAAAAATCCAGTTTTGCAGTAATCTGCCATTGGAGCCAGATTGGAGCGCCAGGCCAACAGCCTGCAAGGAAAAGAGAAGGTGGCGCCGAGGTTACTTCACTGTCTCTCACCTATCCGTGTCTGACTGCAACAGATGCTCAAGGGGCAAGTTGTTGGTATCCGCAGATCTGTGAAAGAGAACGTTCTTGCTGTGGCAGTAAAAAGCGTACACAAGAAAAATCCACAAGAAGAAAGGACTGGCAACATGAGGGAACGACACACAGGGTTTAAATACACAGACAATCAGGGGATGACCAGATGCATGTTAATAAAATCAGAGCGTAAGGGGCTCAAGGATCTAGATCTAGAGACAAGGGTGATTACAAAATAAAACAGGAAATGACAATACTGAAACTATAAACAGAAACTTAAAACATGACCTGATTTAACATGACGGACCGTGTCAATGCTGGGTGAAAAAGAACTGTTGTTTACATATAGAATCATTTTATTATTTATTGTGATGAATCCATACTTGCTTATGTGTTGATTGTAAGTGCTCAATTAGTGATAACAATGAAATTGTGATAAATTGAGCAGCCCTGCACGACACTGAGCTTTAATAGTGCCCAATCAGATGTGTGCATGATCACTATAGGTGAGGACTGTTCAGATGTAAACATGACTAAGTAATACCTGAAACTCTCAAAATTAACCATCCAACTTTGACAATGATGTCAGGATTGTTCTATTGTGAGTGAACACAAAACTGTCATTCCTTAATAAATATGACTCACGTAATACTCTTTCAAAATAACGCAATCCTCTCTTATTGTCCTCCAGAGTGGATCTCTGGCCAAGAGTATAAAGCTGGGATACAACTGGGCAACTGAATGCGTGACTTTATATTGCCTATGTCATTTCTCTTCCCACCCTTTAATCATCTTGACTGGTCAAAGAGTTTTTTAGGAGAGAAAAAAAAATCCCCATCATCCATCATCTGCTCCCCATTAGTGCTGAAACGGCTAATGCATGCACTTCTTTTCAGATGATGGAAAATATGAATTAAACAGTGAAACAAAACCTCTTGTCTCTCAAGTATTAGTTGATGATTTACCCTCAGATTATTAAAAGTCTGTGTCTAAGTGTTTTCATTCAGTTAATAGAATACAGAGTGAAATAATGTAAATGCAGAATCTGTATGGTTAAAGGTAGCCATTTCTTCCCTAATCCCTTCTCACTGTTGTGACACGCATTAAAGGTAGCCTGCCCTGACAATAAATCTCTTTCAGAGCCAGTCATTCATTCCACATAAGGGCCCGTAAATCTTGAAGTTGGTCATAAAAGTAAATATGCTTTTGTTTTGCGGTTAGCTTTCTTCTCGGCGGTAGCTCGCACCAGTCTCTCCTAACTGAAACCATTTGTACGGCGGAGCAGGAACCTGCTTGTTTGCTCGCTTCTTCAAGTGCACACTCTAAAGTACACAAACGAGGTCATCATATCTCCGTTTCAACACCTCTTAAAACTGTTTTTATCCTCCTGATACTTGATCAAAGCCAACATTTCAGCATTTGCTTTTGTCTCGCGCTTTCTCTCGATGTCAGATTGATCATCTGTCAGGTTTTCACATGGAGAGGAGAGTTTTTTTCACCTCTACCCAGTGAGCACTTGCTCATAAAGCATCAGTCGGGGCTTGAATCTGTGACCTCAGAGCTTGGCGGCATCCTTTCCCAATAAGTCATGATTGATATTCTGAAGAGAAAGCAGATCTTTGCATTCCTTTTCAGACACCTGATGAGTAGCTTCATCTGGCTTAGTTGGTTCTTCTCTTGAGCCTGTGAGGGTGGATACAGTCTGTGAGGCCTGGCACCGACTGAGGTCACTGCCACAGAGGAGTGTCAACCCCCCCCCCCCACACATCAGAGCATAATTACAGAGCTGGTGGAGGTAGAGGAGTGCCAGCTCCAGAAAAGGAACAAGGCTCTCCCTTTCATTTGGAAATATTAACACATGCAAAGGCCGTACCACCACTGCAGTTATGACCAATGTGCACTGGGGAAAACCAAAAGTCCACCTATTGCAACCGTTTTCTCTCAGAAATATGTTTAAAAATGTAGAATGGGCGCTTTGTGCATTTTTGAGCAATTTAAAAAATCTTGGATAAAGGTGGTCATATGTGGACTCTTATTACTCTCTCTGCACTTTCACCTGTAGTTTGGGCTGCCCACTTTGATCAGATCACCAAAGATGCATGTTACTGCTCAGTGGAAAAGAGGCCTAATTGCTAAGCGATAATACCAGATCAATGTCCATGGACAGTCTTCTTGTCTGGAAAGTTTTTTTGTCTGCTCTCAGTGTAGTTGAGTAGCTAACTGACTAAATGTTAGGCAGCTGTGGCTCAGTAGTCGGTTGTCTCTCATCAGGAAGGTTGGGAGTTCGATCCTCAGCTCCTGCAGCCACTTGTCCGATGTGTCCTTGGACAAGACACTTAACTCTAATTTGCTCCTGCTGCTTCGTCTGCGGTGTATAAGGGTGTGTAAATGGGATTTGCTAATACTGATGGCCACTTTACTTAGCAATCTCTGCTAGGTGCTACCTGTGGTGTAAAAGCGGTTTGAGTAGTCAGAACACAAGACTAGAAAATAGCTCAAGTCCATTTCCCATTGAAATGCCTCTAAGCCCCATTAAGAGTTTTTGGTTGAATCATTATGACTAATAATGATTATGGTTGGGACCAGATATGATCAATATAAATGTTGGGAATCCCTAAAAAATCATATTGAAGGAGAGGAGGGGGTTGAGATGCTTGATTGTATGTAAGGCCTACGTAAGGGTTTTTGTTTCCAAGTTTTAATGAGGGTGTTTGGGTCCACTCACCTCAAGCTCAACTACCTAATTTTAAGGAAAATGGTCTGATTCATGGTTTGCTCCTAATGATGCAGAAAACACAGAGGCACAGATTGTTGCGTAATGACTTGCCAGAATACAGGAAATTAAGTGTTTGATGCTCCAACTTTTGGCCTTGGTCAAAAAAATGTGGCCGCCTGGTGAGTCATTGGGAAAGCACTGATAAAAAGCTCCTTTCTCTTTACCTCTGGCTGCCTCTTGGTCATTTTTTGATGTTAGGAAACAGGTCAGGCAGCTTCAAACCCTACTTTAATTATCTTGATTGAATGGAATCAAAACATCCCTTTGAACAGTGTTTCCCTTGGATGCTGCTGATATTAGTCTAATGACAGCATTGCTCCTTTTGCTTTCTTCCTTTTTTTCCCCTTTTCTCAGGCTTCATCTGGAGTGGCCTTTGTGTCTTTAGAAACACGTGTTGGTATATAGGATTAATGTACATCACACCCCTCCTCTTGTACCACTGTGTGGTATAACGCCTACACCACCCACAGCTTGAAGCCAGAGAAGGAGCGCTGTGTCATGAGAATAAAGCTGCTGTTGGGTGTTTGGTGACATGGGTGTGTAAGTGTTTGTGTGTAATCAGAATGACGTGTGCTTTTCTATCATATATGCGACTTTTAACATTGTGGTTATGATAAAAAAATAATGAGTGTTATCATTGTTTTCAGTTGCTGTCCCAGTGTTGGATTGCATCAAATCCCTCCTGTCATCATCAGGGCTTCAAATCCTTTTTTTGTTTGCTTAGTAACTCCAGCTGTGTTTTTGTTTGTATCAGTTGGCTGTATTTTGATGTAGGACGATGAGGTCACTTTAGTCTCATTGTGTGGTTGCTGATGAGCACCCATAATTTTAACTAGCTCGTGTTAAGTGAAAGAGCAGAGTTTTGGGGCGGACAACGCCCTTTTGACCGACATAAAGTGGTCAGCAGCTACTTTACAAAATGTATCTTTTTTGGTCTGTCACATAAAAAAAACAGCTTTGGAAAAGCTTTAGTCATTTAATATTCATCTAAACTATAGGTTAGTTCCTATTTATATCATCAAGTTTGAACACTTTAAGATAGAAAAATGACTGTAACCTTTTCATTAAACTCTCATGCTAACTATTCTATAGCTGAATGGTAAGTGCTATATGGTAAGAAGCTTTTCCTTCTAACCAGGTAAAGGGTTTCTTAATGCCAAATTCAACCTTTTGTTCATACAGGTGTGAGAGGTGCTGGTGTTTGTGTGTTTGTGTGTGTGTGTGTGTGTGTGTGTGTGTGTGCGTGCGTGCGTGTGTGTAGATAAAATAATGGAAGGGTAAGTAAAAGTAAAATAAAAAGAATATAAGATTCTTTGTTTCACACACTAAAATAAGTCAGGGTATAAAGAACACACTGCCGACTCCACTGCTCAGGTACAGCATCATTCTGTGTGAAAGACTGCTGCCGTTATTATAAAATAGAGAAATATGATTTCGATACTATCCATGTTGTCTGCTTGTGCCTTGATGTCAAATGACACCAGAACTAAGAGCTATGTGATTGCCAGTACAATTTCATGGAACTATCTATTTATAGCAATGACAGCAGGAATACATCTTTGTAAAGGAACAAACTGTCCCATCTGGTGTAATATAGCCTGTAACCTTCAAACTAATTTCGCAATGCCAATAAGTTTGGCATGTCATAGGTCTTCACTATTTTCAAGTGCTGTTATCAATCAGCTCAAAATCCAAAATGTGAAATTCAAAATCCAGTTCATGTGGCTTCTAGTTAACAATGATAGATGTTTGTCATTACCTGCTTAAGAAACCCACTCGTGGCCTTTGTGCATAATTTTCCGGTTTGTTTAATACTTACACGATAACAGACTCAAAGTGTTCCACATCAGTGGCAGCCATCTTGGCTTTAATGCCTCAATGACCCTTAAACCTGCCCCGTATTAGATAAACGTTTGTGATTGTCCTGACCTGAATCAGGCCAGATGGAAATCTGATAGATTGGGAGAGGGACCAGACACATGCATCTGCTAAAGCAAATGCAACACGAACTGGCAGATTTGTCTGGTTTCCAGGGTACAATGTTCTTTTCTCTTTTGAAGTATTGAAACTATGCTAATTCATAGCAGAAAAGGATGTGACTTAGTTTTGTCTCTTAGAGATTTGACTGAATCGAACACTCTGCCCCTATTCAGCAGTGAACGGCTGTTTCTCAAAAGGTGGAAATGTATCCACTTTATTTGTAATTCTATGCTGATATGAAAAATCTAATGTCATCTTTATTGCCTTTGTAGCTTAAAAAATCTGCATGATGAGAACTGAGATGTCAGGTTTCACATGTGGCATGCTCTGTGTTTTTCACATGGTTTACTTGGCGAAAAAGAATAGCCTCCCCACCCTTCCCCACCCTATAATTGCCATGGGACCCAGTTTATTGTCTTCCTATAAATGCCTCTCCCACTGGTGTTATCCACAGCAGCAGCACTTGTGTTAAGCGGTTCAGAGAGGCTTTTCCCTGCCTTGGTTGAGCTCTAACTTTTGACTTTTCCACTTATTATGACACCTCTCAGAGGATTCATCTGCTAGCAATAAAACAATCCTAAATATCCCCTGACTCATGTCTCCATGATCCTTATTAAGTAATATTAGAGTTTTACTGCAAAAAAACATCTTTAATTCTGTTTCTTAAAATTAAGAATCAAAATTCAACACCACTCTCATATTGGGTAGTTACTAGGTGTTTAGCTTAAGTTAGCATACCGCATTGACGGAAAAATGGACTAAACATCTATTTCTGCTCTGTCAAATTCTAAAGAAATCTGTCCTCCAATTGTGTGATGAAAATAAATGTAGCACTTGAAACAATGAAAAGAGCTAGCTAGCCATGAAGCTAGCTTATTGGAGATGAATTTTAGAGTAGCCAGGCAAAATGTACTTCTCGGTCAGTTTGAAAACACATTTTAGTTCATTAGGTAATGTTTAATTTGTTCAATTTGTACAAAACAGTGTAGCCTAAAGCAGGGTACACACTTCAGAATAATCTGGCAAATTTTGTGTTGATTACCCTTCCAACCAAAGTCAGCAAAGGCTAAATTATCTAAAGTTTATATCTTGCCAGATTGTTCTGTGGGAAGACAATCGAGGCTGTCCCGATTGAATTAATTCGTCCTTATGTCATTATTCTCAGAAACAGCCGTGCACACACTCTGTGTAATGTCACTTGGAACGGAACATAAGCTAATCAGGATGCAAGCTGACTGAAGCAGGAAGTACATCAAACACAGCCATGCCGAGGACAGCAAATCACGAGTCAGATTGATGACAGAAATGGAGGACCAACTTGTCTTTACAGTCTTCAAAAACCACCATCGTCAATTCTTCCTGCTCGTCATCCACGTGATTTCGGACACACCAGTTGCTAGCTGGTGAACGCTTCTTTGAAGTACCGCGCTGACAGTGTTGGGAGCCCTGTTTAATCTCTCACTGTTGAAAAAGTACCAGCTCATTGTAAACCTTTTAGCAGCTGAAATCTAGGTCAGATACTGAGCCTGACAATACACAGCAGCATGTGTCGGAGGGGACAAGACGTGCAAAAAGATGCTTGGATCTATTTTCCCTCCAGATGCTTTGGATAAATATCCTAATAGTCTGCTTTCAAGCTCTTTGTTTGGATTCATTCTGCGTGTGTCATTATTTGGCAAACACTAAAATGACTTGATATTAGCAGCTTTGCACATTGATGCACATTGGAGAGTCTTTTTAAACCACAGTCAAAGCCAGACTGTGTTTACAACGGTCTGGAGGTATCTCAAGACAAGATCGTCTTCCATAACAAGAACTGTTGAACCTTCAGATGAAATATTTTTCAACCACTGACGGCTTGTTGGATTATGCAGAGATGCTGAGAAGACACAGGTGGTGTGAATATTTTAACCCAGTATCACATTCAACATGCTTCTTTGATTGAACGAGGCAGCAGGAGGTTTTGATCTGTGCAATAGTTATTGCTCCAGACCACCCTCAGTTTGGAGGGGAAAAAAATGCATGTATAAAGTCCAGATGACCTAAAAGTAAATCTTCTAATTAATCAGGAATGTATGGCAATCATCAAGTCATTTACCCCAGATTCAAACTTGGATCAAAACAAATCTCATATCTGGGACATATCTTGAAGACCATGATACACAAATGCTGACGTACCCTCTTCTGCTGTCGTATTAGATTGATTTGTGTTCTACGTTCACAGAATAAGAAGGGGAAAGAAAAGCTGGTGTCAAGAGCTAGATTGTGCCTTTGAACATAGAGGAGTGCATGATCAAAAATGTTTGTAAGCATTACCTGGCTTAAGTCTCAGCATGCAGGCAGGTTTTTAACATGCATGCCACATCTGCATTATAGCACCTTTTCCTCATAACGTGGCACATAGCAAGGAAAATATCAGTCTGAGAGAAGGAGATTGAAGAAGCCGTTGCCTCCATACTGTTTGCTCCTGAGCTCTCACAGAGAGTGCTCGTGGCAAGGCATGTGGATGGATCCTGGCAGGTAGCCTGGGTCCACGTGGCACAGCCAGAGCTCGTACTATACTTCAGATTTGTTGAGAGAGAAGGGAAAGAAAACAAAAAGTGTGAGAGAGAGAGAGAGAGAGAGAGAGAGAGAGCGAGAGGAGAGACTCCTGTTCTGAACATCAGCTACCTCTCTCTGGGTGAGTCAGCATTGCTGGCTCTCTTTTACCAAACAACAATTTCCCTTGCCTGATATTCCTTGATAAACAGACTGTCACAGTGTATTATGAGGAATTACAAAGAGACACTTTCTCTGATGTAGAGTCTGTTGCATACTACCTCACCCTACACTTCAAAAGCACCAAAGTATGTGATAGGTTTGAATAACAATCTATTCTAATTTTCATAAAAGACATGAATTATTGCACGCCTGTTGTGGTAGACTGCATTGGTTTCCCAATAAAACTGGCAACGGGATAAGAAACAAGCTGTTTTTATTATGTTCGTAGCCTGTTTTCTAACAACAGAGTGACTCAATCTGGCCTGCATACATTTTTGATATTACAAAAGGCCCCTAGAGTTGAGGCCAATGAACTGTTTTGTGGCTAGTTCATGCTAAAACAAACTGTAAGGTTGGCCAGTGTCCACATCACATAAGGGTTGTTCAAGGAGAAACCCATTGAGGTGATTTTCCTATGTCTTTGCATCAAGATAAAAGATTTTTTCTGAAAAAAACTCAGAAGTCTATATGTTCCTCCTTGGACGTATAGCTTCTGGAGCCATTTTTGATTTCAGCTGGTTTGAATTCAGAACTTGATTGAATAGGTCACAAGTTGCACTCATTAGTTTGTTTGAAATTTGCAGTAGAAGTTTTAGTTTCACTTTCATTGACACGTCCTTGGATTAGCAAGCTGCCTCTTGTGCATGTTGTCCATAATGAGCTTGAGGATGTGAACAAGGTCATCAAGCTTCCTCCAGCGGCTCTTCATCCGGCTCCAGATAGTCCTAAACATGAAACGTAAGAAAAGTATAAGAAGAGAGAGAAAGCAAACAGTCATCTCTATAACCTCTTGCCCTCTGTTTTATAGCAGTGGCATACAGGAGAACTTTCATCTATATGGAGAAGAAGTCACCATTAGGTTTAAGGCAGGTTTGTCATGTGGCATGCTTGGTGTTTTTGTTTCGTCGTTGCTGTTTGGAGTTGTTTCTGCGAATGCATCTGCATGAGAGGATCCAGCTGTTAGATTTGGCAAATCTCATCCACAGATGTAATCCAGAAAAGAGGCTCCAGGCTAACAATCTCAATGGCTCACAAAACGTGTGATATGATTGAGGTCATATAATTACATGACTTTGAAATTGAACTTCATGATTGAGCATGCTCAGTACGGTTCAGATTTGGGCATTCCGTGATTTGTTTTTAATCACAAACATATTATAAGCTTTAAAATGTTTCCTATTTTGTCACTTTGGTTACAGGCGGAAACACTGCAGATGTTTTTCACTGAAACCCCATGACAACTTTAGGATGGAATGCATTGCTTTTATTTGGACTCATTAGCTGATTATCAATGACCGCCACATGAAGACATTGCTTCAAGACTTCTGAAAGTCATACAAATGAGCTACTAATGATGGTTTTGCTTCTAGGAATGGCAAACAACTCCTCACTTTGTGAGAAAACAAAACGGGAAGCACAGGGTAAGACAAGGACAGCTTCTCAGGAGATGTCATAACATGCACGGATGAGCTTTTCATTTTTTTAATAACTTTGATTCTGTATTCAGAAAGGGCACTTGGCAGTCAATGTCATACATACAATGCTGCACTTTATATTAACTCTTGACACTAATGCAGCATTGAATTCAAAGGCATTCATTTTATATGTCATCAATAGGCTGACATACTTTCCTCCTGAAAGATAATTATGTTTGACATGTTTTTCATTCTTAAAGAAAACAGAGTCTGACTCTTCGTGGCCTCCCAGCGCTCTTGTGACCCAAATAGTTGATGTGATTATTGGACATCTTCAACAATATGTCAATTGGCTACATCATGGAGAGCCAGTTACCAGCATTTTGCTGATGTTCAGATAAGCTGAACTCTGATCTCTCTTTCTCACCTGCTTTGTTTGAGAGTCACACAGCCTAACCGAACATAGAGGTAAAACTTGCACACATTCCTGAAGAAGCATAAATACCGTAATGTATGAGAACAATCGCTGGAGTCGATCAAGGTCAAGAAACACTATTCCCTTCTCCAAGAAGTGAATCATCTATACTTTGACACAGACAAGAGACTAATTTTCTGTTTAGTTCTCCCAATACATTGGAAAACGATCCAAACTGGTTGAATTCAGTTATTAGTACTGCTTAATCGATTGTTCCTGTAGAAACACTGGCTACCACATGCTGCAAATAATAGTCTGCAAATAATAGTCTTTTATGGAGCAGAAAACGAACCATGTCTGCTTAACACTTACATTCTCATAATCCTTTCAATTGTCTCTGCTAAAAGCCAATACATAATCATAAACAGTTTTTACAACATTATCAAAACCTGCTTGATCACAGGCATTTAATTTCATGCATTAGAATCAAATCAGAGCAGATTGACCTTTCATGACGGACACAGATAAAACTGGTGTTTTGATGTGATTTTTTGTGAGTCTGTGCTTGGTACAAACTGAAAGCTGTGATATTTTCTTCTCCAACATTCATGGTACACAAAACGGAATTCAATTCAAAATGTTCTGGGTCATCTAAGGTGTTTTGGTTGTCCCCTAGCTTTCCAATGAGGCCAAGAGCAGTTCAAGGTTGCTATCCTGTAAAGCATCTTTTTAATCTACTTGAAGGATTGGCACTACATTTTTGTTGAGAGATTTTCCTTATTTCTACAAGGTGAGGCCTACTGATATTGGCGAACCCTGCGTTTTGTCTGAAACCAATCTAAGGTTGTGTTTTTTTGTATAAGATATTTGAGTTGTTGAATGGATTGCCAAGAAATTTGGCACACACATCAATGTTTTGTGCAGGATTTACCACAGTTAATTGAGAAATCTTGCACTGTGTCATCTGTTGCCATCATCATATCAAAATGTTCTTTGGTGTAACACAAAACACCTGATAAAGTAATTCCAACCAGCCTCAAGTATGCTTTGTTTTCAGTGCTTATTAGCACATGTTAGGATGCTTACTTCATAAAGTGGGGTAAGGTGGTTTACAACTGCTAAACATTAGCATGTTAACATGGCCATTGTGAGCATTTATGAAAGAACACAATGAGTTTTTTAAGATGTATTATTGAGTTTTCTGTGCCTTTATTGGAGAGATAGGACAGTGGATAGAGTTGGAGATCAAGGGGAGAGAGAGAGTGGGGAATGACTTGCGGGAAAGGAGCCATAGGTCGGATTCAAACCTGGGCCACCCAGGACTAAAGCATTCGTACATGGGGCACACGCACTAACCACTGTGCACCAGTACCCCGACTTCCGAGTTTTTATATTAAATGTCCTTCATTGTACTAAAGCTTGTTCAATGTTATGTATTTAAATATCAGATTAAGTCACAGATACAGTTATAACAGACTTGTCTGGCAAACAAGTATAATTCTGAGACCATCTCTCTAAGCTGTAATAAGGTTAAAATCATTCATGTTTATATAGAGAGACTGTGGGCTTTCGCTTGATAACCGCCAGGATTCATTGGGTGCTAATTTAGCCACAAACAAATGGTTAACTATTAAATATGTGACACACATGCCAAATTCATTCAAACTTTGCTGAGTGATAGCTTTATCACCGCATAGCCTGGCAGCCAATTTCAGAGTTTTTGGTGTAAAGTTCTTGAAAAGTAGTGCAGCTGTTTTTTTTTTCAAATTAAATAAACTAGTTCTCCCCAAAGATTTGGGCTTTTTTGGAAACATGCATTTAGTGGTGTGAGGACGGTGGTAAAGCTAGACTCTGATTTTTATTTTCCCTGCTTAGGATGCTGCGTTTCTCACTCTGGTGCCTGACAGGAGTCTGATCCCATTCTGGTCCTGGCTTTTGTACTCTGGATGAGGTAGCCTTAACTCAAGGGCTCAAGTAACGGCCGCTTCAAAGAGGCTTCAGATAGAAGCTGTCATTATAATCCTATTGGGAGACAGGGGGCAATGCTAGGTGAAGCGGCCACACACTTGAGAGGAGGAAATTCTTCGAAGATTTAAACGTAAAGTCTAGTCACACTGCCATCTTTCAGTCTCCTTAAATCTGTGTATGTGTAATATGTGATATTAGTCAAGTGGGCAAAGCTTTAATTATTCTTTTAAACATACTGAACTCCCCTCTGTGTTTAACTGAGATCCCATCCTATCATAGATGTCATAATAGATTTAGTAACTCAGTGTTTAGCTTCATATTTCTGCTTGATCCCGCTGTCTCCAGTAACCTACCATTTCCCTGTGTGCACGTCTCTTTTGAGACGTCGACGTTTTATGAAGTATCCATCAATTTCAACATTATTAGATCATACATATGCCGGCCTGGCAACTAGACTAACCAGGAGAGATGGAGATTTCAACCACAAGGCGCTGGACTGACACTCTAAAACAGGCCTGCGGTTGGCAACATCCTCTCTCAGACCAAACCATTTTTCAACCTTGCTGCTGCTTTTTTTTAAAGTAGCTGTGTTGACTAGGCAGTCCAAATATGGCCCTACCACAGGTCATTCACTGGTCAGTCTCTACAGTACAATTCCATTTTCTATTTTTAAAAATCTTTAATTATCAGGAAAGTAATTTTAAGTGGGTGGGGATGGATACAGTTTGACCTACCCTTTCAGATTTGCCACAAATAGTAAAGCGAATGAGTTCCATTCATCTAGCCACATCTGCTGAAGCTTATCCTTCATTGTTGCTTAGCTTCTCAGCATCAGTGAGGTATGTGACAGACTTGTTTAACATTTGAATGACAGCAGACTAGATGTCTTGTTTTATTTAGTATCTCATACATTTTAAATCCCAGTGGCAGTCTTTTTGTAAGTATTCTTTATGACGTCTAAGAGCTTGTTGTTTCCTGGAAAACACTTTAAAAATCTGGCGGCTGTGTCTCAATGGTAGAGCTGGTTGTCTCAAAACTGGAAGGTCAAGGGTTTTGATCCCCAGCTCCTGCTGTCAGATGTCGAGGTCTACTGGAAGGCACTGAACTCCAAATGGCTTGTGCTGCTACGTCAATGACTTAGTTAGAGCTGATGGACTTTACATAGCCACCTCTGCCATCAGTGTGTGGGAATTTGGTGTGAATGGGTCCATTTACCATTTACAGTTTATTGTGCACTGAGGGGCATTTATACACGGTTCACTTAAGAAAGATTTTTGGAGTATATATGACACACAGTTTCTTTGAATTCTTCCAGGGATTCAGCAGTATTCAAGCTAGTAAGCCATTTAGCATATTCTTGCTAACCATTTTGATTTTTATACCACTTTATCTCACTGCATCTGGAGTTTATCTTCTAAAAATACAAGCCATAGTATTATAATGCTTGTGATGTTTTTTTTCCCTTCCCAAACAATATACTTTTTCCAGTTATTTGTCAGATGAGATGAGCGAGATCAGCTCTTGTTTGATTAAAAAAAAAGAGTAGCTCAGCAGAATCGCTTCACTACTATAATTCTCCATGATTCAACACACTTTCAGCATGACTGGCATGGTGTATGGTAGCGTTTTCACCTTCCATCTACAGTTACTGCTATTGGCTGCTGTAAACGCCAATCAATATCTATCAGTATCTCCCTAGCATTCTTATTTTTTTGTTTCTTGTTTTTTTCTTTACAGGTAACACACTAACATGTGGACTCCAATCGCACCCTGCTAGCCTTTTCATGATACTTTCTGTAATTTAATTTTATCTTATTTATGATTTCAGTAATTCTCAATCACTAAGACACGCCTCTTATCAGCAGTGTAGATGGTCCTCAAGGCATGACTTTCACACTTCCTCCTGACCACTTTTCAAAGTTTGCTTTTAAAGCAGACATTTGGTTCAGTGTGTCGCACCAGTGCACATTGATACATTGAATGTATTGACGACACTGTATGGACTGTGGTTAAGGACTAAGGCTTTCTATGGCCTCATAGTGTTTACATGGTTTATGTTGGCTGTCTGTAAAAGGAAGGAAGAACATGTGGTGTTGATTGCCACATCTTTAAGACATACTACAATGGTGACATTTTACTCAAAAGCAAACTGTAACTAAAAGTCATTGAAGAATGGAAACATTTCACATAAATGATGAACTGTTATATGGTTTTGATCCCTGTTTAAATGTTTCTGAGTGTCAGCCATAAGCTAGCAGAGCACCCAAGCTTGTCCACATGTGAGATGAGTCGTTTGCTCCCTATTAGAACCAGTTGTATCTGCTGTGTATCAGGGCAGCGGCTCACAGGTTGGCTGGACGTGCGATGGGGACCCACAACCAGGAGAAGAGGTCCTGCAGGATATAAAGGAGAGAAGAGGGCAGGACCGGCGGCTCCAAGAGATCCAACAGCAGCTGGAGCTCCTGGGTCAGAGCCAGGAGATTACTGTGAGTTCAAAGCTATGTTCATTCTCGTACGCACAGACATTACCGAGAACATGCTCAAACTTACACAAGACTCACACAAGATATCAACACAATCTGTGTTTTGCGTTATTATCCTCCTCTGCATTTTTTATCTGTAGACACGTGTGTGACAAATTATTACAAGCACAGAGCTCACCCTCAATCATTCTCAGAAGGGGACGATGAGATCAGATGTAATATTCGAGTCTCCGCAGGCCCATATTTCTTCGTCTTCTTACCAAGTTTACTTCACTCCCTTTGTGCAATCACACAGTCACTTTAAAGTTCGCAGTTTTGTGCAAATAGTACGTTTTGACTGATTTACTTTTGGTTACTATAAGGAGTCTTCTATGTCTGTACACAGGTTTGATTTTAGGGACAGGGCGGTCGTTTACTCCACTGATAGCCTTTTGTCCGCCACCATGTTTCATTGCTTTCTAGCATTCTTCGTTCAGACTCGATCTCCATGTCCACAGTGTTACCTAGAAACGGTCGTGCCATGTCTGCTTTTAGGAGCCCCAGTAGAGTTACAACCACATCAGTGTCACTCTTTGACCAAACCCTGTAGCCAAAGACCCAACGTAAGAATGTTCGGAGAACAAAGGTGGATAGCTTTGATTTCTGCTTATGTTTAATTGTGTAGCTTTTCCCAGTCTTGCGTAACAAACTGCCTCTTTGCTTCTTCACAGTAGTGCTGTCAATTGGAACTCAAAAAACTCTTTCCCAACTCTTGTGTTCTCACCCTGATGAACCACAACATAATGTATATATGCTTAATATAAACATAAAAGATGCCATTTTGCACACATAAAGTGAGCTCATAAAAGATGAAGTGGCAGCCACACCCTTACTTCAAGCAGGACACCATGCCGTGATACTCAAATCTATTCCTGGCCTAATTAAGAAGACACAATTGGAATTTTTTTTCCTAATGAAGCCTAACTCCGTTTGAGGAAACTGTTCTCTCATTATGATCAGAAAACATCAAAACCACCAGACTCTTAATTACTGGTGTGAGCTAGACACTCTTTGCATTTAGCAGTGTGTCACTACATTTTATATTCTGTGACTAAATGATTGAACCCTGTGAGCGCCTGCAATGTAAATAGCACACTCACTGTGTATAATCTTAGTGCCATCGGGCTTGTTTTGTGGCTTGAAAAGATTTATTTGTGTGGAATTTGTCTGGGAGGGCATTCTTAAACAGCTTCTCACAGCTCCAGTGTACTCATAAAGTTGATTTATATCACATCCGCAGCCCAGATCACTTCTCACAGTCACTCTGCACCTGAAGGGTGCACAGACTTTGCAGAAGTTTCTAGTGTATTTAAGATCAGTGATTATAATTAGATTTTTGGGTTCGTTGTTTAAACAAATTTGTGAAACGTCAGAGCAATACAATAGAAGTAAAAAAATATAAAAGTTGTACAAATCTTCATACCTTGAGGGCAAGATGAGAAGAAAAATAACACTCTGTCTCTGTGGTAAATATGAAATGAGAGTCAAAGGGTGATTAGCTTAGCTTAGTATTTAGAATGGAAGCAAAGGGTAAACAGCTGGCTTGAATTCCTCCAAAGCTTAGAATTATTACTACCATGGTTTTCCACCAAATGAAAACAAATACGTATTTGTTTATCAAACATAAATATAAAATTTAGATAATTTTGGTTTATTTTAATGAAGTGTAATGCTTAATCTTTGTAAAGTGGGGCCTGACGGATATGAGATTTTTGGGGCCGATACTGATATTGAGAAAATCCAATTCCGATCTATCGTCCAATATCTTTCTTAGATTTATCTTAGAGCTTTGGAGATAAGTAGATATATATAAACAAACAAATTTTTTTGCGTTAATCCCTCAAATGCTGTTATTAAACACTTACAGTTAAACAAAAGCCTTTATCGGCCAAAATAACAACGGTGCACTGGAACACAATTTTTTACTCATAAATGAACAATTATACAAATAAACTTTATAAAATTAACAAAAACTTAAGTAAGAGTAACATCGGCACATTTCGGAGATTAAATTAGCCGATACTGATAGTCGCGAGATAAGATAATATCGGCCGGTCGATTAATTGGTCGGCTCCAAGTTAAATAGAACAATGGTTAATTTGTCTGCCCAGTACCTCCATGCATCAGCTCAACTTAAACTTAGCATGGTAATATAAATTTGGGAAGTCAATGTGTTACAAAGTATTTCATAGCATGTGATGACCTGAAAACCATACAAATGAGTTTGTAAATGTCTTCTACATTGTGGCAGTGACTACAGAGTCTCTGTTCCTCTTCAGTGTAATTGACTCAAGTGTTTGATGTTAAGAATTGAAGTGTTCAGACGGATATCTACCTGATTTACCTCTCTGCCGTGATGAATTTTAACAAAAGCTTTGCCATGTTGGATTCAGATCTGACACTTGGGTTTGTGCGTCATCCCTGCTCTACTTTCTCTCAGTTCAAACAACACTTTTGCCAAAGATTCACTTCTCTCACCTTCGATTTCGCAAACGTTCTGGCTATTAAAAGGAGAGGTCAGTTTGCTCGCTGAAGGAAACATTTATTTTGAACTACAGTAAAAAACAACAACACAGTACCAGAGAGAAGAGATAACATAAAGTCCTGCAGGGTTATTTGTAACAGTTAAAGCTAAATCTGTGATACTCAACAGTTCATCCGCTAGTTTTCCTGATACCTCATGTGGCTTTATTCCAAGACCAACTGCAAAAGGAAGAACAACCTCTACTTCAACAGTGAGGCAGGATGGGAACTCTTGACATTGTTAATCATACAGCCTTTTTCTGTTTAGCTAGGATTCCCAAATGCAATTTTACACAAGAGATTCCTTCCACAGAGGGCCAGTTAGGTTCCAAGAAATGAGAAGCCATCACCCTCCTCTATTTCAATCCATCCATGGCTACTGGCTGTTAGCCTTTGGCTTGTCACGCTGTCTGCTCTTGTTTTCCCTCTTTATGATCTCATGAAATAGAGACGATTCAAGAAAAAGGGTTCCCCACAATCATCTCTACTGTTCCTCTGCCACTGCTTTTAATGAGTGGCAGACAATCTCATGGCATTTGTTTCAGGAGTGTAAAATTAGTTTGCCATAAGCTTTAGGTGGGAGATTTAGATTGGACCCAGAAAAAATCCATTTTGGACATATGTTTAGGTTTCATCACAGTAGCAATTGACTAGACTTATATTTAATCAAGAAATAACAAAACTAGCAGCGCTTTCAACTTCCCCGGTCTTCTTCTTCATAGCTTTCTTTAGCTGCCACCCCCCACCCCCCATTTCCATTGTCCTATCTCTCTGATTTCACTTGTAGTTGGAAGCTAGTAAGCTGGTCGATCAGATACATTTAACTGCAAACTAATCATTCTAGCTATCCCCAGCAAGCATTGCTTAAGCTAGCAAGTCAGGTTATACCATTAGCTCATTCTTTAGCGCTCAAGCTTCAAGTGTTAATACACCATGAAATGATCAGCTGTATTTCTCATTTAGGGGGATTTTAAGGATCAGTCACAACAACCAGAGCTAACTGAAGGTCATGCCTACAAGTATATGATTTTTTATGTATACGGTGCACGTGCAAGAAGCCATGCAAAAAGTGACGGGGTAAAATGAGGATACTGGGATTCAGCCAGGAGTCCCTGACATTAACAAGGTATGCCAAAGTCTCCCTGGAGCAAATAATCTAAATTATCTCAATGATCTGACATTCAACAAATTAACTTTTTCCTCTAACTTCAATGCTTCCAATTGATGTCATCTGTGTACTATAGCCAAAAATCAGCATAGTGATCAGCCTCGTCATTTGGATGGGAGCACATAGTGTGTAATGAATAGAATTCCTTCCTATATTAGAGGCAAACTGGCCCTCTGGGTCTGTGGATGATAAAGCTGAGGTATGTGTCTGAAGTCAGTGACCTTGAAAGCTGAGCAGCCCACGCTTGTGGTGAACCGGTCTTGCACCCTGTGTGTACAGGAGCCAACAACGAGCTGTGCAGAGGTGGTGGCCCATCGCAGGACAGATAGCTTGGGGCTAAAGAGTTCTGGCTTTGTCAGATTTATCTCCGATTTGGAAAATGATACAAAATACTGACAATGATCTTATATCAAAGGTTGGGGGTCCACCCACCTCACCACTGTTTGCAATTAAGGAATTTGAGTCCACTGTCTAGAGGGCATAAAACACTCTAAACCCACGGACACAATTGATGCTATTGAAATCCATAAGGAAGGGGAGTGAAGTGACGAATGACAGTGCAGGATTAGACTGTATAGAGCTGCTAAACAGAACAGTGTCAGTAGGTTTCCTTTACACTTTCCCTGCACAGTCCCTTTATGTAGCTACAGGCAAGACAGAGACAGATGCAATAAGCTTGCTGCTCTGGATCACAGGTGGGGAAGCAAATTAAACTGCCAATCTTACATTAACATACATAAAAGATGCAAACTTTGCATTTAAAAAAGACTCAAATGTGCCAAGAGCAAATGCTTTTTTAAATCAATTTAAGCACTCATTGATTCATGAGATAATCGATGATTTGTCGGATTTATGAGCAGCCGAATCAAAGCTATTTCCTTCATGATGTGCTAGGATACAGTCAAGGAAAAACTCGGATTTTCTAACAAAAAAATAATAAGTGAACAGAACACCATGTTTTCTAAGCCTCTGATCTAATAAATAGGAAGTCCTTTGTCTTTTTCTCCTCCAATATTTAAGTCAAAGTACTGTAAATAGGACAGAAGCGAGTGTCTTTCCATAAACCTGCCAAAGCCTCTAATTTCGTCGGCTGTAAGTGAGTCTATAGATTTTCCATCTACAGCTTGTATTTCACATGTTTATGCCACAGGATGTATGCCAAGGAAAATCTCCAAAACCAGCCTCACACAGCTGCATACATCCTTTGACTTGGCAATAGTCATCAAAAAATAAACACTAAATAATTTAAGTACTTCTTTTACAAAAGATGCCTGCACAAAAGATTCTCATGGCAGCTATAAAACAAAAGATTGTCCAGTTCTGACAAAAGGTTTTATCACCTTTCACTTGATCCGTCCGTTTCCTTTTAGATTCAGAATAATAAAAAACATTGTGTTTAAAAACTTTCAATCAGGCTCAGCACTGCTGTTCCTGTTTCGGTGATAACCCCAACGGAAGAAAGGAACTCCCTGGAAACATCTCAATCAAACATAATGTGTATTCTCTTTGACAGCTTTCCTAAATTCACAGCTCTTCTGTTTACAAGATGAATGTGATGTACGAAGGACTGGACTGTAAGAGCTGATGAAGCTGTAACACTTTAGTTTAACTGGCTCAGTCAGAGTGTCGGAGAGGAAAACACACATCAGTAGCCCACATACACCCTCGGCCTCCAGAGCATTAAGGTCACCTGAGGTCAACCAGCTTTAAAGGGTCGCAGCATTTTGCCACAGCAATAAAAAACACTCTTTATTCCATCTCTTTTCTTTTCTCTCTGTAGGAAAGGCTAACTTAAGTTTCAGTCCAGCTGGCTGGTGCTGGTTAAAGGCATTTCTGGCCATTAATGCTGCTGCCGGTGGGACACTTCTTCTTTATTACCCCAATCATGAACACGGCAACACTCACATGACTCTAATTGACCACTGCTTTTTTATGTCTTCGATTCTTTTCATGCACAATATTTCTCAAGGTGCTGTAATGGCTCATATTTGTGCACATTTATGGTAAAATTGCTGCTATACAAAGCAAATATATATATTTTTGCAGGTAGGATCTAAATGATAGTTTTTAAAACTTACTTTAGAATAATATGAAAGGGAAGATACCTATCCTTGTTTTTCCATATGGTTAGATGGATTTGCCAAAATGAAGTCAATCCACAAAAACAGGCCTGGTTCATCTTTCTTCACTATACAAAGGTGCTTGCTACATGCATGTCAAAGGACAAAAGCATGCAGCACTGCAGGGGGTTGCAGGCTGGAATGTGATAAATAGATAGATAGATAGAGAGATACTTAAGGTCATTGCATGTCAAATACACTGAAATTTAGTTTTCAGCAATCCAATCCATAGCATTATAACATTAGGTTAACACTATAAGATGTGCAGTTTCTGGATAATTGCAGGAGGTCAGAAATGAGTAACATGGGCCAACCTGCCATGACCTCAGGGTGGTCATTACATGCTGCATGACTTTGAACATGGACAGGATTGTCTGGTAGAGATCTATATCAGCAGCTTGGGCCCTGTCAACAGGCTGAGGAGTTTCAGAGGGGGGTCTGGTCAGCGGAGGAATATAAATGATCGATGAAGAGTATTAGCCTCAGCTAGTGGGGATAGATGAGACACTGGAATGTGATTTTGTCCTGAGTGAGTCAGCGGGAGGCAGAGAAGAGTTGAAAACAAACTGCAAGGGAAAAATATCATCTCGGTTTGAGAAAAAAAGTAACATGAGCCTAAATTGGTACAGGTTTTTAATATGTTTCCATGTGGCTGCTAAATGAATTTAATTTGATGTCAAACTGAACTTAGTATCTGGGAAAGACACTTAGGGAAAATATTCTTGTTAGCTTTCTTGCCAGGAATAAGATGTGTCAATTCCACTCACAGCAGCTAGCATGTAGTAGCTCTACGACTAGGACTGCAAGGCGATTGAAGAGCTAGCATGGTTGTGTCCAAATGTAAAAAATAATAATTGAAAAATCCTCCTGCCAGCACCTATTAGCTCAACATCTACCTCCTTAAACCTTGTCTATTTAGTGTGTACGAAATAAAAGTTTAAAACTGCCCATCTTCCCATCGTTATCAACTAGGCTTGACACAGCACACTTGATTTTTTGACCTTGTTCCCCAAATGGCAAAAAGAACAATGAACACTTTGAATACTGACCACACCTCTCATCAGGATAATGGACGGAATAAATGGGTCAGGACATCCCATCTCTAACATCATGGACAGTTCAGCGTAGATAACAGCTAGAAATCTGAGTTACACTCTGACTCACAGGAAGAATGAAGACAGTGATTACTTTACAACGCAGACATGTAAGGTCTAGTGTTCCTGCACACGTTTTTGGCTTTATGCTCGTGTTATGAAAGGTAATGAGTTGATATCACTGGAACAAACTGACTGTTCAGTTGCAGCTGTCTAAATAAAGTTCTATATTCTCACACGAAAGAGGCCATTGTGTATGAGCACTCTTGCAGAGAGTAAATTAGTCATGTCTCACCTTATTAATGGAACGATAAGGGAATTAAAGATTTAAGTGGCCAAAAAATTTGGTATTAGAAATTGCTCTTGCACTTGCCAGATATCCCATCACTCTCATGAATAGATATTGACATTTATTTAGATGTGTTTCCTCATAACCTAGTTTCAGAAGGTTGGCGTCTTCCATTGAACTCACATGCACTCCCAGAGCGGGTTAGACTCTACTTATCAGTACAAAAACAACAGCAACATCCAACTGGAAGGGTTTTTTTTTTTTTCCCGGACAGCTTCCAACTAGGCACAGGGAGTGAAGTATATTATTATGAACTGCCACTGTTATCACAGGTCGTGTGTTAATACAATATGTTGTCTGCAGTTGTCAAGAATAAGACCAGTTAAGGATGTTCATAATGGAAACAAATGTAGAGAAGGTGTCAGGGAAACATCAGACGTCAAGCTAAAAAATATTCTGTCTTCACTTTTGCAATTATACAAACATATCACCTCAACCAAGTTGTCAGATGTTTATTGTGCATGTTTGAAATGTTGTAAAAGAGTTGGTTGTTTGACTTAACTTAGTAAATGCATTCAACCCAACAGTGTAAAAACTAGCTTTAATCCTAGATCATACGTTTTTGTTTTCCTGCAGAGTGAGTCACCGGACCTCACAGAGGAGCAGTTACTTAGTCTGCTGGATGAATGTGAACTAACAAAGGCCTGGGCCCAAGATCTTCAGACACCGTGTCCCAGTTGAACCGCTGCTTTCAGAATGCGTACCAAAAGATGCTGTATCACTGTGATGTAGCCAGAGAACAATAACTGGATCTAAAGATGTTCAAATAAGAGACACAATCATTATCAGAAGAGATTTTCACCTACGATAATAATTGTTCTGTACAGCTTTTAATGGATGTAGATGTAACAACATTTTTCTCTATGTCTACAGTAATATAACTAATAATTAACATGTTTCACAATTGTAAGGATTGGATAAATTATAGCTCTAACCTTTGGTATATGGCTAAACCTTGGATAAAACTGTTATTTTGATCCTAATCTGTCTCCGTTTTTATTATACAGCTGGATTGCATCCTGTTGTTTTTATTTGTGTAAATGGCTCTGCATGAGGAAGCTAAGCAGCGGGGCCACCCTTTGTATTAACCTGAGTATCATAATATGAGAACAGAAAATTGCTGTCATTAAGTGTAATAACAGGGTACGGTGGCCACAGAATGTTCTACTGCACACAAATATGCTCAGCTGACAGCAGCGGGTCTGTTTAGAGAAGTCTGAAAATCCTTATTGTAATAACTTTCTCCTCTTCTTTGAATTGTGACATGTCTCAGTTAGTAATGGGAGTCTGCGCCACTGAGTGATAGATCCAGCTCAGCTCCAAGCATTCCTTTCATTCCTTCCTCTATAGGTGATCTGCTTCAGAGTGGGTCAGATTAGAAGGATCCACTGAAATCGGACCCTTCGTGACCACTCAAATTTTCATTTAATAAAACAAGAACCCACCGTCAAAAGACGACCCGCTTTGAGATTTATGCTTTTTAGTTTGTTTAGGAGAGTTGTGTAGCTGTCGACACGACTCCTCTTTGCTCCTGCTTGCACAGTGTGAGTAACTAGTCTGCACCTGGCTGACCCCGGCCCAGAGGTCCTACCTGTCCTTTCTCTCATGGCACTGCACACCTACAGGTCTGTTCGTCTCACTCTTCACCCCACCGCATGCTGCTGACCCTGTGTAAACGGCAGGAATTATCTCTCATTCCTCTGGACTGAAAACACGTTGGCCAGGTGAGCCTTTAAGGTCAAACCCCCCCAAACCAGAGCCCTGCTTTCAGGTAGCCGTGCTGCACTATCTGTCAGGGAATCTAAACAGACACCTCAGAGCAAGGCCAAGAGCACATGCAAACTGTTTCAAGACAGACTTTATTTTTTCACTCATAACAATCCCTTGATTTTTGTGCAGCATATGTAGCATACCCAAGTTACTAATCCCATCTGTGCAATTGACAGTGTAATTTCAGTATGGTAGATATACCACTCATATGGGGATAATGGAAACTTGGTGAGCTCAGTGTGGTAAGAATGAGGTCACTTCTAATGTAAGGAGACCTGTGGCATACTGAGACTGTCTGGCTTTTTCTGGCAGAATGCCTCATTGGTGCCTGAGATTTCAGCTCTTTCTGGTCCATGTGAAATATCTCAGTTAGCAGTCTGAATTCTGTTTACTGGTGATATACTGGGTAAGGTCTTTCTTTGTAGTCCGTCGATGATTCATCCACTTTGACAAGTTTTATTGAGACATTTTTATGAAAACTTTGGAATTTTAATTCACAGTCCTGCTGGTGAGAGTGGACTGCAGCTATAACTTACGTTCTCTCCCCCAGCCTGGTGCAAAAAAATCCTTCTGTCTGCCTCTCACGTGGAGGGCTGTCGTTTGAAGGTGTAAGGAGATGCCTGTGTAATATGTAATCAGATCTCGATGTGCTGTTTAAGTGGGTTATACTTCATGTTGAGTTTCCCTTCTATTGAGTCCCAAGGATACTCCCTTTCTCCAAGGCTTCAGTAGACTCAACTAATGGATTCCAGTTGCCTGACACAGCATGGCTCGGCTCCGTTGCTTTTCTAAAGAGAAGACCTCAATCCAAGAAGATGTCTAAAAAAACAATGGCTGAGAAGGAACTTTAGGTCTTGAGCTATTCAACTTTTAAACTCTTTGAAAAAAAAGTCACCAAAAACTGAGACGTATTTTATTTCCTGAAGTGTTTATTGTTCACTTGACATTACAACATATCAGGAAGGAGTATAAACAGCACTTTGGGTAGAAACTATAGTACAAAGTTTATAGAAAAGTTTCACCAATTATTAAAAAAAACACATACAAAAAACAAAATAAAGGCATCCTCATGTCAGTGTGCAAATAAGTTTATACAGACAAGAAACGCTTCCATATAAGGCTACGCTTCTAGATAAATTATTTAAATAGCATATATCTACACAAATGAAATAAACTCAACATGAAACAAACAATAATTTATCAAAAAAAAAGCACAGGAAATACATATAGCACAGCACAGTCAAGACATAATTTCTTTTAAATCCTTTACGTTCCTGTTCGGGCTTCTTTCACTACAAAAATATCTTATATACAGCATATAAATGATTACAAAGTCTTGCGTACAAAAAGAAGCCAACCAATTTATACTCTATTGCTAAGACAATTGATTCTTGTGTATTGCTGGCCTCAATACAAAAGAGAATCAATGAGGTAATATTTGTACATAAAGGGATTTCTTTTAATTTTCCCTCGTCAGAAAATGTACACACAAGCTCAGGCACACTAGTCATACACACTGCAGAAGCAGAATATTTAGAGTTACTGTAAGTAATGCCTATAGTTTCACTTTTTTTTACTGTTTCGGTAAAATATAATGCCATATCTTACCATAGGGGGATACATGTAATAGATTGCTAACAACATTTTAAGCTGGCAAGATACTGAGATGCACAACAATTAAAGTCTCTATGATGAGTACGTAAATACAGACAGCCATACTAACATAGGTTTACTCATGGCAGGAAATAGACTGGCCCATGCTCTTTACGTCCCTTGAAGCTGTCCCGTCATGATTGGAGATATGTACATAATATTTGCTAAGAATTACTATTTCAAAGCAGTATTCAGTGTTCACTGCTTTGGGCCCCTGTGCTGTCCTGAATTTGTGCTCTCCTTGTTTCCTTTAGTGCTCTTTTCCTGAGAAGACGAATGTTCTGGGCCAGCCCTAAGCCTTGGCTAAGTACAGGACCTTGTATTTCCAGGTCTGCACTGAAGTAGGGTGAGCAGTATTTTTAAAGAAACCAAATTAAAAAAAAAAAAAAAAATTGACATGGTTGGCTTCATAAAAATGCTTGTTGGGTGGCACACATGCGCATACACACAAACTCATTCACTCTCTTTGATAGTAACAGTCAGTCCATACATGGTCCCTCAACAGTTCCTTCAAAGGGTATAATTACCCTGCCTATAAAAGTTCTCCCATACCTTCTTCATACTGACACAAGTATCTTTGAGTCCACAGCAGATGTATATTAATGCTCAAAAATAGGAATAGAAAAAAAAAACATGGAACACTCTTTCCTTTTGTCCCTCATCCATAGAGGAATCCCAACAACAGTTCAGGTGTGCAAAGCAATACAATTTGGCCCCTTTTCAATGCATTTCAGAACGGCAACGTGAGAGGGCCACGTTCTTCTGAGCAGAGCTGCACTCACTATTTGAATTTGGTGCAGTGGTGCAGAATCATCATTTGGCTTTCAAAGTCCAGAGGTCAGCTCTCCTGCTCATCATTCCTCCAATGTGCATTTTTTCAACAGAAAAAGTTAAAGAGATATTGGTCCAGTTCCTTTTATTAAATACTCATACTGACAGGCAGATTCTGTCTGGAAGTCTCTGTGGTCCATTTATGTATCTGAAAGAATTCAAGAAAGAGGTTTTACAAATATAGTCTTGCATGGTAAAACCAACATTCTTTGAATTTTCAAACCAACACTATTGTGCTTACCTCTGCATTCATATTTGAGGTCTGAGAAGTAAACCATCTCCTGAGAGAAGACGTACAAGCCAAGTCGTCCACCTGCATATGTTTTGTCAAAGATGTTTCCAGAATCGGCCATGATTCTCTTGCCTTCATACATGACCACTCTATAAGAGAAAATTTAATCACATTAGCTCATTTCAACAATAGCTTAAAACTAGCAGATATGAAATTGAATGCAAGGTAATACTTGGTCGGTTTTAAGCTCACCTAATCAGTCCAGTTTTAGGTCTGTGGATTAGATGCCATCTGTAGGCAGTAAAGTCCTTCCAGCCAATCTTCTTAGGGTCATACCACAGAGTGCGTACCTGAAAAGGATGAAATGTGAAGGTTAGAATTTGTCAAACATTAAATTTAAGTATTACTTGAATCCTGAGTTACTGAATCTCCTCTCACCTGTCCTGCTGTGTCTCCGGTATGCCACAGGGCATTTCTCAGGTGCTCGCCAGGCCCAGTGGTGGAGTTGACCACTTTGATTGACAGGCCAGAGTAGCCCTGAGCTTTTGTGGGTGTGTGAGACCAGTAAGTTTGTGTGACTTGTTTCCACATGACTGTGTAGAAGCGTGAGCTGGACTGGTAGCCAAACACAAATCCGGCATAGTCGTCATCTCTGTCCGTGTTGATGAAGAATGTCCCACTGAAATCGACTGCGCTGAACTCGTCATAACCTGAATTAAGACAGAGGTGGTTTAGAATCGGTTTCCTGTCTACTTGCAGTGTACTTGCAGTGAGCGTCTGTCTATTGTAATACATACCAACAGCAATGCCAGGATCACAGTTGACAGTCTGTACCAACTCCTTGCCCTGATGCCTCACCACCCAGTTGGGGTCAATTTGGGAGGTGCCCTTGGGGTCCAGAGGAACCATTTGGAATCTGCGGAAGTCTGTTTCACTGATGGCAAAGTTCTCGGGACACACATCATAGATGTCAAGAACGTTGTCTTGGTCAAAATCGTCTTTGCACACATCACCACGGCCATCACCTGAGAGGACAATATAAATGTGGAAATTAAAAAGATGGAAACCATGGATGAGGACAAATCAAACCACTGAGGATATCCAAAAAACTCAGACTGTATATGTAAGTTAAATGACCACACATGACACAACATTAAAAGAATGACTTACCATCAGAGTCCACTTGATCTGGGTTAAAGGCCAGTCTACAGTTGTCTTTGTCGTCAGGAATGCCGTCGTTGTCATCATCATGGTCACAGGCGTCACCCTTGCCATCTTTGTCATGGTCAGCCTGGTTGGCGTTGGGGATGTAAGGGCAATTGTCCAAGTTGTTCTGGTGACCGTCCTCGTCAATGTCCTGGTTGTTGTCACACTTGTCTCCAATGAGATCTGAGTCTGAGTCAACCTGTAAAAAATTGTTGTATGATGAGACTTTCCAAAGACAGGCTCTTACACTGTTAGACTCCTGCTTACTTTAAATTACTCTCCTTGTTTTTCTCCAGCCTCAGTATGAAAGGTGCTACTCAGGATGAGATTGATATGTTGGGCCTATTTTTCAGGCATGCAAGTATTGTCCTATTAAACAAGGTATCTTTTACCATAGAAAAATTACCAATTCATTTATTTTTCAAAGGGGGAGTAAAGAGGGAAAATTACATTCTTTATTCTCAAATTCATGTCATATTCCATGTTTCATTAAAGCAGGTGCATTTTTTGGCACCGATGCTATGGGTTAGGGTTATTTATTTTGACAGGTGAAATGAGTTCTAATGTTACCTGATCAGGGTTGTGCTCCAGAGGGCAGTTGTCACAATGGTCGCCCACACCATCCCTGTCAGTGTCCCTCTGGTCCACATTGTAAACATATGGACAGTTGTCGTTTTCGTTCAGAATGCCTGTTGGGAAAAAAATATACTTTTCTTAGATATCAGGGCTTTGCAAGTGATTTTTAAGGATAAAGAAAGGCATTAAAGACAACCTGTAAAGAGTCATGAGAAAACACTCACCATCCCCATCAATGTCCACAGCACAGGCATCTCCCTCTCCATTGTTGTCAGTGTCAGTTTGGTCTGGGTTCACCTCATACACACAGTTATCACAGCGGTCGCCAACATCATCCCTGTCTGTGTCATACTGGGCAGGGTTGTACACTCTTGGGCAGTTGTCCTACGATTTGAGAATCATAAGCAGGGTTACATTTCTGAAATTGGCTATTACTCAAAGAAGTGATATTTTTAGGAACAAAGCTCTTCTGTTAAAGGCTTATTTTTCCTCGAGCTTTTGCTGGAATGTGATATTCCACTGGAAGCAAGCTGGTAATTTTTACCACAGCATTTTTCTTTCCCAACTTTCCAAATCCACACTAAGAATTATGGGCAACACGCCACCTTGTCTTCAATTCTGCCTTATTTTGGAATCAAACTAGAATATTCCTATGCTACTTGCTTTCCACTTTCACTCTATGGTGGAAGCACACAAACAGGGGGAATTGACATTCCTAGTGCCCAAAGGAAGGATGGCTGCTCCTGATTGCTATGTCTGGTCTTTGGAGAAGCACAGTTTGGGACTAAAATGAAGTGCTGTGATGACTCACCCTATCATCGGGGATCCCATCATTGTCATCATCACTGTCACATTCATCACCCAGGCCATCTTTGTCATGGTCTTCCTGGCCAGAGTTGGGAAGGTTGGGGCAGTTATCCTATGAGGGGACAAAAGAGTGGTTAAGCAGACAATCATCACAATAATATAGTCCAGATGGATAATAATGGCCTTTGGTAACTCTATCCATGTGGGGTCTGGCTACCTTTTTGCAGTGGTAGGTGGCGTTCTCCACACACACCAGGTTAGTGTTTGGCCATCCGTCAAGATCAGTGTCCTCTCCGCAAATACGGCCATTCCCAGCATAACCTGGCTTGCACTCACAGCGGAACATGGACTCAGAGTAGACGCCCAAGTAGATACAGTTTGCATTCTTATGGCAGTCGTGGCTACCATCCTGGCAAGGGTTACGGGGTTTACAAACCTAGAGAAAATGACAGAGAATTAAAAAGACTGCAAGCGGTAAGCCTACAAGCCTCAAGCACAGCATGTAAGAAAAGACTCAAACCTGTTTTTTAGCAGTTGCCTGTTCCACTCCTCTGCCAAAAGGCTGAGGGCCGGAGAAACGCGCAGGGCAGGGCAAACAGTTGTAACCGGGCTCTGTGTTCTCACAACGATGGACTCCATTGTGTGTATGGCAAGCATCAAGGACCTCTGTGCACTCATCAATGTCTTTGCAAGTGATGCCATTTCCAGTGTATCCAAGTGGACACTTGCCACACCTGAAAGAGCCATCTGGGAAGCTTGTGCATCTTGTGCCAAGGAAGCATGGGCTGGAGAGACAACCATCTATAGAGAAAATAAAATTGTACTTTTAAAAGGATATTCTGTTGTGGATCATAACTTATTTTTTAATATTTTGTTTACTTATTTACTTACCAATAGGGCAGTCCTGCTTGTTGCACACTTGAGACACATTTGCATCACCAACACAATCTTTTCCTCCATATTTGGGAACAGGGTCTGAACAGAGACGTGTGCGGGTCTGGATTCCACCACCACAGGTAACAGTGCAGCTGTCCCAGGGTGACCAGGGTCCCCAACCTCCATTGACTAAAAGGCATCAGAAAAACAACATTTAGTATGTTCCATTGATCTAATTAATGAAGTGTTCATTATATGTTGCTGAAATGAACTCACTAGGACAAGGCGACTTTTGGCAGATTTCAGTTTGACGTCCCTGTCCTTGGCAGTCCATACCACCCATTTGGGGTGTTGGAGAGTTGCAGAGGCGTATCCGGGTGATGACCCCCTCACCGCAGGTCACAGAGCATGATGACCATGGAGACCAGTGGCTCCAACCACCATCCTGTTTGACTGTGAGCAACACATTCACAATTAATTTCTGAATCTCACATTTTGAGAACACTTATCATCACAATGGTTGTATGAAAAATGCTGAGTGACTTACAGCGTTTGTCGCATTCCTGGGGGTAGCAGTCACGGGTCTGGACAGAGGTGCCCTCACAGTTGCTGTTGATGCGGTCACAAGAACGTCCACGCTGCTGGATGCCACGACCACATGTCACAGAACAAGGGGTCCATTCAGACCAAGGGGACCAGCCATCCTCTGCATAATCACTCGCTGTAGGGGGGGGGGGCGAAGAAACAGGGATCATTACCTTCTTAAAAGCTATTAAGAAAGAAATAAAGAAAATGGTGCAGGATGTTAAAAGAGAAGCTTACGTGTTCCACAGCGAGGGCAGCATTCTCCATCAGGCACGGTGGCATTAGCACACGGGATCAGAGGGCAGGAGATTTTGCGACACACAGTAGCAGAGTTCTGGAGAAAGGAACAGTCAAATTAGTACAAGAATAATGAGCAAGCTGACTGGTTGACTGGCTACTGGTAATGTTCCAAGCCTAATTGCTATATTTCCCAATTGAGAGAACTTTATCAGGGACATTACTCTCCTGCTGAAATGGAAAAATAAAACATCCTCCCAAACAGGTGGGACCACCTAACTAATTACACATCCTGTGAGCAACCTCCACTGGATGTTGCTTTTGGGAAAGGACCCCATGCTGGTTTGATAGTGGTTAAGAAGAAGTGTTGATGGCTTTCAGACAGGAGCTGAGTGCTTTTAAAGGGTGGTGCAAGCATCAACATTATTATCACTTTATTAAACAGGAATACAGGAAACACTTTGACATCTTCCCTGAGCTTATTTCTGCCTTAGGTTGAAGGTTGTATTCCAGAAGGTGTCATACTTACTTGGCAGGTGCACTCGGTGCAGCCGTCCACGGTCCACTCATCTTGGTCTTTGTGCACTATGCCGTTGTGAATGCAGATGCCATTGTAGACATTCATTTGATTTTTCAGCAGAGTACTGTCCTCAGACTGGGGGAGAGAGAGGGGGTGAGAGAGAGGGAAAAGGATGCTCAGAATGGAAAACTTTCTTTTTGCCAAAGTTCCAATACAAATGAATCACTGACTGACACCATGATTAAGATATTGCTTGACTCTAGCAAAGCAGTGCAAATGTGACCGACAGCCAAACATATTTGTGTATTCACATGGCACTCATTAAGGACTTGGCCAGGGGTTGCCATTACAGTGACTAGTGACAGCACTGAGAATGTGGATGCAGAGGGAAAGCTGGAGAGAACAGGAAAAAGAGCGGGTGAATGATGACATATAGCAGACCCTGGTGGCCCTTGGAGCTTACCACTTTGCGCAGCTCATTGGACAGCTTTTTAACAACCACACCGAGTCCCTTGAGCTCTTTAAACATGCCGGCGAGGTCCTCACAAGAGAAGCCGCAGACAGACTGCAGATCTGAATGGAGGAGAGAAGTGTCAAATGAATTAGTTAACATCCTAAAGTTTACAGCTGAGCAGTAGCAGGGAGTCGAGACCTGTGTCTTTAGGAAGGAGAGTCTCACCTTTGGTTTTGTGGCCGGTGTAATCAGTCCTAATGGCAGGACTGGAGCCATTGACTGGGTTGTCAAGGGTCATGACATCAGTTAAGGCAGCTGCATGGGGGGAGAAGACAGAAAACAAATGAATTTCTCTTCACAGATACTCAATTAAATATTTGCATCTTAATTAGCACTTCTGTATTTTGCAGCAGATTAAAATCCCCCTAGGGCAATCAATATATTTAATTTATTTATACAGCTAAACATGACGATATACTATATATTTCAGACATACCTCCACTCTGGCATCCCTTATTTCTCAGTATGGCGTCAAGGGTTGTCCCAAATACAAAGCGCACATTTTGAAGAACCCCCTACAGGACATAAAAAATAGATAGGCTTTATATTTTTCATAATAATACAGTGTTTTTACACATCTGAGTTAAATGTTTTTTAAAAACTTACCATGAATTTGTCCTTTGTTGCTCCTTTTCCAATCCTGAGCCTGGCAATGTCAGCCACCTCCTGAGACAGCACTCTTTGGATTGGCACATCAAGCTCAGACACATTGATCTCCTCACAGCCGACATAAAGTTGCACTCGGTCGTCCTGAACGAACAAAGTGATGTTCTTCCAGTGCCCTGAGGCCAAATCCGCATCCTCAATGGACACCAGCTGCTGCTGGTCAGAGGTGGAGAAGAAGACATCCAGAGTGTTCGCCTTCCCGTTGGAAATTATCTCGAAAATTGGTCCAGATCCGTCATTTTTCTCGATGGTCAAAAGACTGCCCCTGGTTTTCTTGAACTGCTTCAGGTTGACGAGGAGGAGAAAGCCCCTCTCAGTCTGGATAGAGTCAAGGAGGTCCCGGAGGGAGCTGTCGGGGACCGGGGGGATCAGGTCTGCGTTCAGGACTTTGTATGCAGGGCTGTAAGGATCTGCGCCTTTGACCAGACTCACTCCATGATGTCTCTTGTTTACCCGGGCCAGATCGAATAAGTCATAAACACTGTTATCATCCCGACTCTCTGCGGTCACAGGAAAGAAAAGAGTAACCATGTTAAGTCCTTTTTCTACCATAATGACAATGTGCGTAAAAACGCACAACAACGGGGAATCTCCAACGGTTGCACGCACATAGGATAGGACTATACAAGAGCGTGCAAATATTCAAGAGTAAGGCAATACCGTACAATAAATTAGTGTAGTTTTTTAAAGTCCAGCGTTAAAAGTTAGTAGCCTAAATACAAAAAAAAGACTATCACCAGACATTTTCCATTCTCACCTGCCAACCTCGCGCTCTCACAACTCCAAAGCATCAACAGCAAAACGATGCCACACAGCATCATCTTGAAATCTCAAGTGATCCCTATTAGAACCAAAGAATGTGAAAACACACCGTTAGGGACCACATTAAAGCGATATTTTGTCATCATTATTATTAATTTTTAAAAAAAATCTACAAACCTTTAAAAATGAAATTCTCTCTGTAAATATATTTTTTTTTTTTAAAAAGCAGAAAAAGTCACTTCTTCTCCCAGTATTTCTCCCGTTTCTTTTCCTCTTGTTTTTTTCAGTAGCTCGTGAGGTTTGGGGTATAAAGTTGCAAAATCACTTTAAGACCCTGTCCGGGATATATTCCGGTGATTTGAATTTTTCTTCTGACTTATCCTATCGATACTAGAGCTATTTAAACAGTTCGAAGACATTCCAGAGCTCTGGACCGGACCAATAGGATTGCAGCAGCAGAGAGGGACGGCCTTGTTGTCTTACCTCACAGCCAGTCAGAGGAATATCCGCGACGCACACACCGAGGAGGAAAATGCATTCCTGAGCTGAATTTCCATCACCAGACAAATATTTCATACACGCTCCTGTGCCAAGACGTGGTCGTTTCCGGTCTAATAAAAGTTTAATTGTTCGGCAAATAGTCTTAATTTTATAAAGCAGTCACCTCCCCAAAAAATATAGATTTATTTTTCATATGATCCGACATAATCAGGCCAATTAATTCAGTAGACTGGTAATATAAAACTAGTTATGAGAGGATATAAAAGTCATACAAAACATTAAGTTATATTCCATACTTCGCACTGGTATATTATTTTCAGTTCATATTTCTAACAAACAGCAGGTTATTGGATGGTTTCTGGAGTACTGCTCATTTTGCCTTTACTTGTCTGGCCACCAGGGGACTCATTGAGTAATAAATGGAAGTTTTATGTTCAGGCTGAATGAGAGGTGTGATTGAAGGATACTTTTAATTTGGATTTCTTTATAACGTATGAGTTGTTCTAGGATTGTATAAGGTCCACTTTAGGCATGGATTCAAGCTTGAGAGTTAAAACATAGATCTATTGTGAGGTAAAGGGAGCATGCTTAATTTTAAATCTTAACTCTGAATCCACAACCATGATAGATTAACAAAAGCCACAAATAAAGCATGAACAAAGTGCCTTTATGAAAAAATGATTTGCTTTAATTTAAATTGTGTGTGTAATAGTTTTCAAATGTTGCCATATTTATAGATAACTATATTAATTATGATAACATATTTAACACTAAAACCATGCATGTATGATGAAAGAACATATCGGATGAACTTAAATAAAATAACCTGTATACATGTAAAAATGCAGCACACATTAAAAGGAGGACTCTTGTATTAAAAGTAAAGAAGAACAAATTGATGTACTTTTTTCACAGTAATGCCTCACTAATGTATAGGCCTGAAATACACGCATAAACAGTATCCTGTAGACATGCATTAAAGGAGAGATGTCACAGTGAGGGGGCTGCACACAGAAAGCACCCTCAGCAGTTGGGGGCTCTGTGGCTTGCTAAAGGGCAGCTCTGGAGTGCTCAGGGAGGTAACTGGCATCTCTCCAGCAACCAGTCCTAATTGTCCAAAATTTGTCTATTAGACAAATAGTGACCCCCCTGTTCCTGAGCAAGGTCAGCCAAGTCAGACTGAGCTACTGCTGCCCCAAAAGTAAAAGTACATCATTATCTTTTGGTAAAATTCCCTAAAAAAATCAAAAGTAGCCTTAGAATAAAATGGCCCCTGCAACATTGTTGATTTATTGATGCATCAATGTTTAAGCTGTAACTGATAGGTTGAAGTGGAACAAAATTTGACTTCTTATTTTGTCCACTGCTCCCCAACCTAAAGGTCTGCCCTCTACAAAGGGTGACATGAAACATCTGAGGGGTTGCCATGGTGAATTGGGTTGTTGAAAATGAAAACTAAGTGCTGATGCAATATAAAACTCTAACCATGTTAAGACAGAATCCTCATGGCAGACTTGTTTCAGCACAGCCAAGAGAAATTAGTCTAGTTTCATTGCAGATCTCAGTTTCTTTAATTTTATTGATCATGCTGTGCAGACTTGTGATTATAGGAAACTTCAGGAAGAAGAGAGAGTGTGTGACAGAGATGAAAGAGTTCTGGAAATGCTGGGCCACAAAGTGACGCCTTTGTGATGCATGTAGAGTAGTGATGACTAAAACTCTAAACTAGAGAAGCAGTCCAAAAATAGATTAGATGTATGGTCTTCTGAGTTACAACATCTGGATACCTTTTTCTTCATTTGGTGTATACAGCATTCAAAGGGTCTTGTGACACATGGGATTTACAACCTGTAGTATTCATCTTGTTGAAACATCAGCCTGCAGCAAGGCAGTGACGAGCCTTCACATGTCCTGCGCAATCTTTCATTCAACTGGAAAATGGCAAGACTGTGAAATGGGACCGAAGTGGGATAAGAGTCTCTGGTTTCATGGGAAACATTTTGGAGATATCATAGGCAGGTGTGACTAGGCACATCGATGTGGGTGTGACCGTGAGCTCACAGCGTGGGAGGTGCGACTGACAGGACTGTGTTGGAGGTAGAGAGTAGCGCCAATCTCTGATGAATAGCCACTAAAGTAAGCCAAAACTACAACGGAAACAGCCTTTAGATAGTGAGTGTTTACTCCCAGTCAATCCCTAGAGATATCTTTCCAACGGGGGTGCACGCATACGCCCTTCAGAGGGTGGGAAAGTTAATTTGTTTTACCATTCAGAATTTCACTGCTCTTTGTCTGTTACATATAACACAAAAATAACCTCATAAAAATTAGCCTGATTATTTCCCTGTATGAAAATCCTATGTCCCAGAATATGTCTGCAATCATTTATGTGACAATTAAAAGATACGTTTCTCTTAAGCAGCTCTGTTTTGTAGCATTTTATGACATAAAAAACAAAGGGTAAAACCCATATCCAGTTCACAAAGTTATTTAATTTAAACTTTAAAACACCCAGTGTTATGAAAGTCTGCGTGTATGTTAAATTAATGGCAATTAGGCCTACCCTTAAAGCAAGTCACTGTTGTTTATTACATGCTATTGTAATCATGTAAGTCTGATAAAAATGTAAAACAAAGTTAGGCCTACATAGCTGTGCACCTGCTGAAAAAAGGCTCGTTCATAACTTTAAAGATCTAATAACATGTTGGGAAAGTTAGTTGAGAAGGGTGATACTACTTTTACTACTTTTTTATGTTCCAAAGATATAGCCAGTGGCTGGTTAGCTTAATTTAGCTCACCTCAAAGACAGGAAAAGACTTGTGAACTTTGGTTAGATCAAGGCTAGTTGTTTCACCCTGTTTCAGTCATTGTGCTATGCTATAGCTTAGCTTACTGGATAAATATGGGGCAACAGCCAGCAGTCGTTAGGTCGGCTTTTTTATTTTTTATTTTATTTTTATAAATTAGAGACCTTTGATCAAAGCAGGGCTAGCTCTTTCACCTTGCTGTAGTCGTTGTGTGCTTAGATAAGCTATGCTAACTTAATAAATACAATGCTATAGCCAGCACTCGTTATATTCAAGCTGCAAACTCCAGTGTTGTAGGGGAAAAAAAGTGCAGTTCAAGGTTGAAGGAGGCCTGTCATGTTGGCGTCATGGCGTTGAAAGTAAGCAATCATAAATGGGCCATTTCCATCCAAGGTCAAAGGTCAATGTGTCAAAAGTCAAGTTGATTCAAGTGAGCTTGCAGAAATTATCATTTGAGAGTGGTAATTTGTGCACGAGTGAAATAGTATAATACGCTTGCAATCATGACTTATCATGCTCATGAGATGTTACATAAATATAACACTATATTTCCTTTATGGCGTCGTTCATCTTTGGGCTCCATAACAGTTCTTCAGAAACCCATGGGTGATGTCACTGAGACTACAACCATGTTTTATACAGTCTGTGATTGGATTATCTTAGAACAAAATATCGTGTATTCATTAGTGAACTTCAGTCAGAGCTAGGCCTGCTGTTTTGACCTTTTCTAATATTTGTGTAAAGCTAATCTGATAGTTACAGCTATTAGCAAAACTTAGCAGACATATTATAAACACAGTTAAATGACTAGCATAGCTTTTCCTAAGGTGCTGTATCCGTACATTTAAAAAAAAAAAAAAAGATGAAATCATGCTTAAGCCCTGTCTCTCTGATGTCAATCAATATTGAATAGACTTATCTGTAGATAGCATTCAGCTAGCAACAGGTAGGCCTAAAGTCAAAACAAACACTGAAAAGAAATCCAGAGGAATGTTCCAGGCAGTCAAGATATCATTAAAGAACAAACTCTATGGCAACATAGACAATTTTAAAAACAACATTGAGAGCTACACTTTGTTGTTGGCGTGATGACTAATTGCATGCGTCTCAGCGGGCACGTGAAAGGATCAGATAATAACAATAAAAAGTATAACTGCCCTGTATTTAGTGAGGTTACGACAGCCTTGGGCTTAGGCTGGTTAAAGAGCTACATGAAAGACAGAGGTATTATCCATAAAAATATTATTTTGTGGCTCTAAGAAGACTGCTTAAAAGACTCGGGTATGCAGGTGAAAACTTGTCCATGCCATCTGTGCATGTGTCAGAGGTGAGCCATTGATTAAGGAGTGAAGAATTTACTAACACCACACTTTAATTACATTCTGTGGTTAGGGCTGTAGCTAATTTTGAATAAATACTGAGCATATTACAGTTGTGGTGTGCATTATCTTAGTGAGAAGAGCAAATCACATTTAAAAAGATATATTGCTGAACTGAGATTACATGGAGGATTTTGAAGAGTTTAAATAAATGTAGGCTATAAGATGCAAATTTGACTACATTCACTCTTAGTTCAGTATTTTAAGCTGCACAAGTTGAGTGTTTACAAAAGCATAGAAAGAGCACACTGGACTGACATTTGAGGTTGGGCAGTTGAGGATTGATTATAGGTACATATGACGCAGTGTCATTGTACAGACACGTTTAGGCTTTCTCCTTCACATCATTCTTATAATATAAGTCATCAAGCATTTCAAGTCCATACTACCTTTAACCTGGAGAGGTTCCATTGCATTGTCCCCTGCAGCTGTAGTTTTATACAGACGACTGAGAAGATGTCTTTTTTATAAGAAGGTGTGTAAGAAAAACTAGCGTGCATTAACAAATTTTATTTGGCAAGCCTGCCCTGCTTTAGCCCATCATTCTTATCCGACATAAAACATGCCCCCAAGGAGAAAGCTTACGTACGGACTGAGAAAAAAATGACAAGATGTTGAGAATAAAAAAGTGAGTAAGAGTTCTTACTAAACACAGAACGACATGAGTCACTGATAAAATATTAGAAAACATGGACACTAGCAAGGGCATTATTGGTCATTTATTTTTAAGTGTTACTTCAATTGTGGTTAAAGCACTCACAGTGGTCCTTAATTCTTCTCTTTTCAGGTTTTATTGAACTTTGCATGCATTATTTCAGCAGGCCGAACAGTAACTGGCCACTTACGATCACAAAGGCGCTAAAGGCTTTTCCAAGAAAGCTTTGGGTTCAAAAGATAACCTTTGGGAAAGGAGCTGAAGGCAGTGTGCTGCCAGACCAAACTTATTTTTTATCCTTTCAGCTGTTTGGCCTCTAGCAAATGGCAGAAACCTAAAATGGCTTGGACCCTTTGGCAGTTGTAAATCATTGATCATAATCTGAGCTTGGCCTCGGCGGGATACAAGTGGGAAATATGGATATTACTGGTGGCTTTGGAGCTGGTCTATCTTGGCAAAATACATGACCTGTGAAACAGCATGAAAAAAACCTGGTCAGTCTGTGGCAAAATAATATCTTTAAAAATATTCTGTGTAAATGGTCTTCCATTATTTTCCCCTTGTAAATGCAACATTGATTACAATGGTAAATGTCTCGACCAGTGGTTCTCAACTGGTGGTTTGGGACCCAAAAGTGGGTCTTGGAGCTGTTTTCATTGGGTCGTGAATGTGCCTGGAAAAAATTAATGATTCGCTTTTCAAACACGTTTGATTGTTCTATTTTTTGTTCTTCCACATGTTGTGTCCCATCTGAGGTCCAAACTGCACCATTTGTCGTTTAAATATTGGTGGTGGGTCCTCGGGCTAATTGTTGGAAATCAATGGTCTAGCAACCGTCTAGACGTAGCCTCATATTAGAAAATAGTGTGTTTTTTTGCTAAAAACTATCACTGCATAAAATGAGAGCTGTATTGGATCGCCTTGTGGTGGCATTCAGATTGTTTATCCCTGGATGTATGCATGGAAGAAAATGATTAATTGGTTGCAGCAAGTCTGCTCAATTCCGGCAAGTGATGTCAGAGAGTGATTATGTTGGACGACTCTCTGAAAGCTTGTCTTCTCTCTTACTGTTTACAGACAGACACCAAGTCATCCGTGATGATCCCCTCGCATGCCAGTTGAACAAGCTTTGGTTTGGGTAGTGATGGAGCTAAATGCTCGCTGCTGTTCTCTGACTTCTCTGCAGCTAAGTGCAAATCTTTGACTAATGAGCTGAGAGACCACATGTCACTCAGCTGTAAGAAGTAAACTGTACGCAGGAATGTTAAAGGTCTTTTGAAAGAAGCATGAGCAAGTGTTTGGTTTGTAGAAGAACTGAGGCTCATAATCACACAAAAGTTTCTGATGACCACACAAGTGGATAATGGATTTTAAAGACTAGATATAGTCTCAGATCACAAGAGTGATTCTCGGCTTTAAGATTTGTTGTGGCTTAAGTATCACTGAGCAAATAATTACTTCCAATCGAATCATCACACAAAGTGATTAATGCTGTATTTGGGGTGATGTTGCTGACCACCAGAGAAATAATTAGTATGCACTGCTTTTTAAGGTCCTTTTTATTTACTGTATAACTGCTAATGCTGGCTAGCTAGATAGCTATAAACTTCGAGGCTATTTGGAAACTTTGTGCTAGTGTAGCCTATGCTAGATTTGTCGTTTGTCATATCATGGACAAATAAGCATCAGTGTTCATGTTTCTGACCACCTGACAAATGCAGGATTGGTGTTCACTTTCCTTTAAACTGCCTTTCCAGTCACTCATCACTAACTTCCACTAGCTAGAAAACTATCAACTTCAACTGGCTAGTAGCTAACCTTGTGCCATATCATATGCTTATCAAAGTTTACAGTATCATGTCATGGACAAAATAACATAAGTCCTTATTTGGATGTTGCTGGTCACTGGACAAATGCATGGTATGTCTAGCTCCACTTTATCCATGGCTAAATGCTAACTTAAGCTAGCATAATATAGTTATCAACCTTCACTAGCTAGTAGCTTCAGTGTTTCATAGTGTTAGGGTAACAATAGTTGTTTTCCAAAGACCTCTTAACTGTCTGTTTTCCTTCTGTTTCAATACTGTGACAGTTGGCTTAAAGTCTGCCTTTATTGTGCAGAGCTCTGTGAAAGAAGCATTAATCTTGTTCCTGTACTTTCCCCTAAAACACATAAAGTGGTGGGTGTAAATGCCAAAAGGTTTATCTCAACTCTTATGTAAGACAACATTCAGAAAAAGGCATCATTATGTAACTTTTAATACATTGCAAAACAAAACTTTCTGATTTAAAAATGAAAATACTCCATTGCTATAGTCAGCAGGTTACCTTTTTAAACTTGGTGCATTGGCTGCTTTGACTCTTTCAGGTTGAATTATCTCGGGGACATTCAGATTCACAGAAAATGATGGTGTCTGTACAGTTGTAAATTGTTTTTAGCCTCTTATAACTGCACTCTACTACAGCAGGAAAAAAATGGTGTGGTTATGAAGAAATCCCAGACAAAGCCTTCCAACAGAGCACCATCAGAGCCTGTTGCTCCCACAATTCCTCAGTAGGAAATAGTTGCTTAAGGAGAGCAGCTGATAATATTGTGCATTCAGCTGTACAAAACAGACTTAAATTTAATGACACTATTTCATCCTCCCACATACACACAGTTCATTTTGCTATGTGACTTTGCTTGTCTTGGCCTTCTGTTAAAATTCTACACCGATTTTTTGGAATTGTACTCTTGCCATGTCGACTCTGAAGGATATTAAAGTCGTAGTGAAACACACTTCAGTGCTGGCAGTCAGGTGAAACCACACTTCTCTATGCTTCCTCTTCTTCAGGCACTCAACAGCCATGTAAATCCAAGCACCCCAAGTTCAGTGTGTCACTTGTATATTTCCCATGACACTATCAGCCTTGAAAGTAACTATATGGACTAATATGCACTGTTGATACAAGGCCATGGGGAGCCCTGCCGCTCCTCCAGTTCCTAAGCTCTTTACAAAAGCACAGAGTTTATACAAACTAAAATGAGTAACTCTTTACCCACCGCAAAAGTGTAGCTGATAAGTTGCTGCAAACACCCCAGTTGAATATTATCAATTTGATTTAAAATAGTTGTTTCCTGGTACACAACCAATAGACATGGAACTACATTATTTTTATTTGCAGTCAGCTCTGTTTTCGTTCTTCACCAACTCGAGTGAAATAAGTATCGGCTCAACTCCCTTCTTTCTTCACAAGCTATAGTTGCTAACCCTTGTTTTGGTACTGGGCAGATTAGTACACAGCAGATTCTGGAGCTTTTCACTCAAAACATTTGCTTGTCGATGCTGGAAATGGTTTGCAAAATGTCAGAAATGAATCGAGAAAAGAAGCCGCTAGTGAAACAAACTAAAATCTCCAAAAAATAAAAACAATGTAGGATTGAAGGAAAGTTCATTATCAGTGCATTCATTTATACAAGTGATCTTTTTTATAGAGTATCAGCATGTAGTATTTTTTTTTTGCATTGTTTACAAAAAATATTGATTAGTTTTAATGCAACACAGGTGAAGAAAATAGTTAAAGGGATTAAAATTGTTTTTTTTCAGGCTCTAACTTCTTCGGCAGGAACTAAGAACTTTAGAGCAAACAGTTGATCCTTCATGCAATAACTCTGTAAAGTTGCACGTTTAACATGTAACATTCCTGGGTACCTGTGGGTAGGAATCCGTTTTAATTTCAGGTTATTGGACTCACTTACAATGTGCTTGGAGATAACATGGTGTGAAAATCAAGTTGAGAACATGCTTGGAAAACATCATTACTCATGTAGGATGAACATTCTTGTCTATTTAGGTGAGAAGATCAGAGACAATCCCCCACTGGGGCACGTTTGGGACATGAATCTGCCTCGCCTCACCCCTCAATGCACTCTGGGACTTTTAGAAGTAAATGTGTCAATCAGGTTCTTTTTTTTTTTTCTTCTTAACAAACCATGGCACGTGACCGACCTCCAACAACAAAAAAGAAGTCAGTAGTGCTTTGAAGTTATGTGATGTAGGTGCAAGGAACAAAAACATTCAAAGAGGAGAAAAAAATCCAAGGCACTCTTCTAGCAATGACTGACCTACTTTGAAGCCCACTAAGAAGAATACAGCTTTGAAGGCTTCCATTTTCATATTTGACCTCAATTAATAAAACTATAAAAGTACAGTACTGTCATCCCCTTACATATATGGGGTTCTCTGCATCAACCACACTGCAGAAAAACACAGTTTGTGCATCCAAGCTATTGATTAAAACCTGGTTTACTATGCTAAAGCTCCCCTATCTTTAGAATTCCTTACATTCTTTCACATGTTTCTGCTGAGTAGAACCAGGTGGGAATTTAATATTTTCCAGTAGCTTTATTGCACACATTTGCCTTAAGCTATAGGTTAGACACCTCAGCACGAGCTGCCCTGGAATTCCCTGCTCAGACTGCACGTGAGCATGTTTGTCTTTCACTGCATGACCAGATTGGTAATGTGTACAACTTTCATCCCTATCTAAATACATTTTTTTTTATTACCATCAAACTGGCTATTTGCAAGTTAGACATTTGCATCTAAGGGATAATTGCATGCAAGTTTAGAATTCTCTGACAGTTATGCATTTATTTACTTTTTTGCATGACTTTTAAGGTCTTTAAATGAATCATTCAGTATTTATCCCTTATACAAAACAGTATTCTGTGCAAAGTAAGTGTCCACTGTGTTGTGGGGAATGCGCCATCTAAAGCAATTCCTCTGTGCCTCTGCTGGAAACTAATCAACAGAGTCTGTCAGGAGGCAATTAATGGCAGCAGTTTCTTTTATTATCGTCTTTGTGATTGAAAAAGACAAATTTTATTTACAGCTGTTAGTGCTGCTTCTTCCAGTCAGTGGCAAACATGTCAGCCAAGTCTCACAGGAAAACGATCGGGTCAACTTCAACTAAAAAAGGTTTCTTCTGGGGTGCAGATGGCCATAGCAGTTCAGAGGCTATAGTCCTCCAAGCGAACAGGCCAGGGTTTGTGTCTGGTCTTCCGCTCCTTTCCTGCATGTCATTCCCCACTCTTTCTCCCTGGTTTCCTATTCTATCCACTATCCTATCCAATAAAGGCAAAATGCCCAAAAATAAATCAGAAAAAAAAAAAAAAAACTAGGCTTCTTCTTACAAACACAACATACGTACGTACATAGATTATTTCCAGGACCCTGAGTGGATGTTTGCACAACATGATTACCTGATCAAAAAAGTCCCCTATTCCTTTCCATTTCCCCTTTCATTCTTTCCATCAGTCACCTATTTGGACAATCTTTTAATTGCGTTTTGGATAAACTTGGAAAAGCGAGCACAGTCTCCAAGCGTCACTGAAGCCACTGTTGGTGTCTGGGAATGCAGCCTAAGAATGTACCCAAACACAGATATTGTCTTGGCTTTCTTCCCTCAATTGAATCTGTTACTGTTCAGTCTGTGAATGCCTCTTACAGCTTGGAGAGCACTTAACTAGCGCTGACTACTGTTTGTAGTCCCTACATCTTGAAAATCTATCAGTGCATCTCCCTCCGTGTTCCTCCTTCAGCTGCAGCTGCAGAGGGTTTGTTGAGAGCGGAGGGTTCTCATCCACAGGCCAAACATATACATTAACATGACTTGTTACTTCTCTTGGAAAGGTATCATTTAAGTAATTGTAGTTTGGTGCACAAAGCCCAGTTTGGTTGAGCTTATTTCATGGTATAACACAGATGAGAGAGACACACTTTGCAGGCAATTCAACACGACTTAAACACCACATTGACCGCTTTTAAACATTACAACATTGTTATTAAAGCTCTAGTCAGTATGTGTGGGATTTATTGTAATGCCAGGCCCAACTGTTCACATACAATAACTCATCCAAACGTGAGTCCAGTTCAGCAGCACAGGCTGAGCCATGTGTCGTCTTGGTAACTCAGGGGGGCACTTAAACAGAGGCCGTCTGATTATTTTTCTTATAGTTCAACATCAGTGAACCAACACTTTGTGTTGAAAATACAGCAGGGCTATAAATACGAGCTGGGCATGGCTATTGGGCAATTCTTCTTGTGAAATACATTCGTACAAAGTTTCAGACATGCATGAGGACAGTAATATATTTGGATTTAAACTTAGAGAATACAAAAGATTGATTCACCAGAGTCAATATTTATTTAGATTCATAGAATATACAGCAGGTCTTAACTTGTAGCAAAACATTGTTTGACTTTTCATGTCGAAGAATCTCTTTGAATTGTTTTGCTCTGACTGATCTCGATCCCATGTCCATAAAAGTACATTAATTGTCGGTTGTAGTTTAACACACATGACTCAAGTATTGGCGGAAATCTGGGCAACTTGCATGTTATGCAAACAGATTCATTCCCAGGTCAACAAAGTTTGTGCAGGCCTCAGAGGGACTCTGCATCACTTCCAATCATTCGTAATACTGGACACGCCAGCACATGCAGATGTTCACTGGAAGGCTTTCAGCTGTGATTTATGTGCATCATGTAATAAATATCACAGACTAATGTTTCTTTAAAAAAAAAGAAAGAAAAAAGTGATATACTTTCTCATTTTTTGGCCAAACAGTTCAACATCTCCCTCTGAAAAAAACATCACAACAGTTTGTTTAATTCAATATTTCAAGCTTCCTTCTGATCATATGGCTTCAAAGAGTTTTCTTCTTTTTAAAGAATATTTTTGGGCTTTTTATAACCTTATTTTGGAGACGCTCACTTGCGTACTTGTGTAGAGGTGTATAATTCTCACTCCATGTGTTTGCCATATGTGTGATAAATTCCTCCATTAATCAGTCAATAAATGTTTTTACCAGCATTTCAATTAAAATAGTCAGGAGAGTGTTTGAACTCAAACATGACACCTCAGTGTGCTATAAAAAGAAAAGAGAACAGAAGAACATGCTGAACAGACAACCACGTTTACTAGAACAAGCAGGAATCTGAGGAATTTTTCCACACATTTTCTGGGGCTTTCTGACAAAGAAGGAAAAAAATGGAGATTTCTCCGAAAAGAGGATGGAATATCGGGTCATTACCCTTTAAAGAGTGCCGGGAACCCCTTTCCCCTCTTAACCCACGCTTCTTTCAGATCTTTCCATGCCCCCACAATTTGGAGGTTCCCCTCCGCGGGAGGAGTTATAACTTTTGCTGTCATGTCTGAGTATTTACGGTAAAGATGAAGCATGCTCGAGCTATGTCTCTAGGGACAAATGGGAGACTCCTTGTTCTTGTACAGCTGTATAAGGGGAGGTCTGTGCGGTAATCCATATGAATACCTCTGGACAAAAAGGCTTTTCCTGATGATTAAAGAAGGACAAGTGTTGTATCTGCAATGCCGAAGAAGCTGCAAGTCTATGCACCATAACAAGTACAACTAATAGAAAAGCTTTACCTTTACAAACTCTGTTGAGCAGGAAGTGGGAATGTACTCCTTATGACAATGTTTCTGCAGAGATCTGAACTTGGACCATGGGAGATTCTACAGGCAGATCTTCAGATCCCCTCTTAAAACCTGCCAAATGCTAAGAACCATATTTTACAACGTGACTTGTTCTGCTCATGCGGAGCGCTGAGACAAATCACCAGACAGCTGTATTCAACATTTTCCTATTGGTACAGGCTCTTAAACAGCAAAAGCATTTATGCACTTTAAAGTCCATGAACAGAATAAAGAGTTCCAGGTGAATTCCATTAAATAAGATGCAGGCTGGCATCACATGGCCATCAATGTAGAGCAGCAGGAATCACTTTAATTTCTTGTCTTCTTTTTGTGGAAAAACAAAAACACATGCTATGACACTTTCCAGCATTTGCACCCTAAATTTGAGCTGTTTTTAAAGGCTTATTCAATGTGATGATTTGGGCTCATTAGGCTAAAATATGCATTAGTATGCTTCCTGTACTGCATTACCTTGTTGGTTTATGGCCCATGTCAGATCATGTTTCTGTTTTAGTAAAGGCTCTTGTTTTAGTCCTAAAAGTTGCTGACTGAGGCTAAAGCAAGGTTTCTGAAGACGATGATCTGAAAGGCAGAAGAGAAGAGGAAACTCTATCTCTAGCGTTGAATATTAGTAAGGGGTGAGTTCCAAATCAACAGAAAGGTCAAGGGCTCTTTCATCAAACTCCTTCAACTGCTGATGAAGACAAACTGGTGAATCATTCAGAGACTGAACCTTGTTGCACCCCTGAACTGAAGCCCTTATGTTTCCCTGACAACTTTATTCAGGCAGCGCTGATTGGATGAGAAATGTGCCAGGAAACATCTTAAATTCCCATTTCACTTACTCAGGATATTTGCTCCGGAATGTCTGTCTAATTTTCATACTCTAATCAAATGGCTTGAGGTTTTCCACACGACGCACCAGAACCACCATGTCAGCTCTGGGATAACCCTGACGTGTCTAGTAGAGCCATGCGCAGGACATTTTCCTTAAACCTCCTGCCCTCTCTCGCTGTATTTATCAACATTACTGTCCGCTCCTGAAATGTGTGGTCATCCATTCCCGCTCGCTCGCACAAGGCCGCAACATGTCTGTCCATTCAAACCTCCAGTGGTGAAAATAAAGCCAATGTGGAAGTGCAAAATCCTACAGTTCGTCGAGTGTCCGCTTGGGGCTGGCTGCACTGGAATCACACACACACATTCAAATAAGCCTAACAGCAGAAATTAACATGTTTACAGCCTTGTTCAAAAACGAATTTTGTGTGATTAGCTCATGTCTGGATCAGATAAGTGTTATTCACAATAAGTTCCGTAGCTGACGAACCTCCTGCTTTTGCATTTCACCCACATACATGCACTACTATTATCTTTATTTGAATACAGAGCTGGGCCCTCTGATAATATTTTGTGAAGGAAATATGGCACATGCCAACAGAGACAGCTGATGGATAAGTCTTTTAAAATGACACGACACAGATGGAGCCTAACCTACCGACACATTAATTTCCAGCTACCATATCCCTACTCTCTGCATTGTTTGTAATACTACACTCGGGGGTCCCCCACAGTGGACTTGCGCCCTTGGCAATGTACTGTGTCAGGGAAAGTGGAGAAACAGAAGCTTAAGTGTTTTGCTTCCCTGTAGTTGCAGATGCCAAAGTCTTGTGACTGACACTTTCTGGTCCCCAGCAGGGGGTAAAATACAGGGGGGGGGGGGGCTGCCTGCTGGCCTGCAGCAATGAGAAGCAGCATCTACTGGGGCCCCTTGCAGGGATATATGTTTTCCAGACCCCATCAGGAGGCCGAATCTTAGCCAAGAAAAGCTGCTGTAAGAGCTCGGATGCCCTGCAGTGTTAGAAAAAGGCCCATGTTATCCACTGCCATCAATTAGTTTGTAATTCTACAGTATGTATGTATAAGAATAACATCATTAATATTGCTTGTTAAAGATTATTATAAAGTTTATGAGGGAATATCTTGGACTCTGATTTGAATTCAAATGTTTTATCATTGACATAATAATGTATCATATTCAGTGGAAATGGGCTAGAGGGTGCAATGCAAGCATTGCAAATTTAATGTACTCCATTACTGACTCCTGAAGAAAAATTCTAATTGTCACTGCAAATTCAGAAGGCCTCAGTTGTCACCTCTCTGTCCTAACTCATAAGCACACTGACCAAGTTGTGTTCCAAAAGTCAATGAATCAAGAAGAATTAGCCCATAATAACATTAATCCTGGTAATGACAACAAAGCCCAATTAGTTTCCATTAATCACTCTAATCTCATTACAACTTTTCACAATATTTTATCAAAGTTTTTCTTGGCTGGTTCATCCATGGAACCCTGTAATTAAAACGGACTATTTGAGTGCCACTGGGGAATGTGGAAGTGATCATTTAACGGGTGGCCACCGCTAGGACAAACCAGTCAACTGTGGCCTGAATACATGTGAACTAAAAAATGTCCATCGAAAGAACACTAAGCTCAGACTTCAGACAGGACCCTGTGGTTACTTTCTCACCACCTAAGCTCATTTAACTGACAACAGGATGTAAATAGATGACAATGACAAGAGGTATATATTCTCAGGAAATGGGACCAAACAGAAGAGAGGAAGAAGCCACCGTCTTCTAAAGATTAAGGGTTGCAATGCTGTAATTTGATCTCGCCACTTGAGAAGGTGGCATTGATATTTGAAGTGTTGGAAAACCCAAAACAGCTAAAGCTCCAAGTCTGTCTCTTGTGGACCTGTCTAATACGAAAATCAGGCCCTACTTGTTGGAAAACATCAGTAGGATTAACTTGCAGTTTTGTCAGCAGCCTCTTCTTGTTTCTCTTGAATGCTTCAATACTTGCTGGGAGGAAAAAGCTTAATGGTGTTTAAACATGTTCCACTCTGTGCTTTTTCCAAAAAACTGAGATCATATCACTCACAGCTCATTAATCTCACAACATGGACTGTTCTTTTTTTTTTTTTTTTTTTTAGCAAATCTGCAAAGAAACAGACATGAACCACTGGTCACAGCAGCATAAAAAGTTAATTTTCAGTAAATGTAATTCATTTGAATGGGATGGAATTTGAATTGAATTTATTTTAAACAATTTGGACGATCATTTTCTGCAGCTGGAATAACTATTTTTTGTGCCATTATTTCAGAGATAGTTAACCCATTTTTCTAGCTCTAACACAGTGGGGGACTACCTGGCTTCCTGGAAGTCAAAGGATGGATTTTAAAATCTTAGTCCTTGGGTATAAAACACGAAATAGTCTTTGGCAAAAATACCAATCAGATCTTGTATGGTGCATCCAGACCCAGCTCAGGGTCTCTGGGACAGGTTAACACACTGTTCCCAAAATCTGATCCAAGCAGGGGGAAGCAGCTTTCAGTTTCTTTGCTCCTCACTTTTTAAACAAACTACCAGAGAACCTGAGTCTTTCTCAAGCTGTAAACTCTTAATGGGACATTTCTATTTAATGTTGCTTTCCCAGCATTTTGTAAGACGTATAATGCTCTGAGCATTACAACACTTAAAGGTATGCAGAGCAGATAACATCATTACATTCCAAATTTAAAATATATATTTTTGCTTGCTTTCATATATATTTCATCTCTTTTGGATCTTTTTTTTTTTTTTTACATTTTTATATTTCATTTTCTCTGTGATTTTTAATGGTTTGTTTTAGGGATTATTAAAAGTCTCCTTTCAATGTTTCTTTTTCCCTTTGTCATGATGCCTCTGATGTCTTGTGTGAAGCACTTTGAATGACCTTGTTGCTGAGATTTTCTGTATAAATAAACTCGCCTTGCCTCGCCTGCCTTACCCAACCCAAATCAACTCATGAGCAATGCATTAAATTCCTACAGCAGTACCGCTAAAACGTTGAAATTGTGCATGTCCTTTCACAAAATGATCTAATTGAAGAGGGAAAAAACTAATAAACAACAATAGCCTTTTATCACATGACATTTAAAAACGATTCTCTTTGCCAAAATGGTGCATTTACAGTGCCTAAACAAATAACAACTTTAATTCCCCCTTGCACTTTTGCTCTTAGAAAAGCACCCGCAGTAAAGATGTTGACAATTAAATCACTCACAATGCTTAGTACGAAGACAAGCCATGACAGCTGAGTGTTTTTAATGGAGGGCAGTTTTTATAGGGCTTTCTCTTCCCAGTCTGAAGGTTTTATTAGAATCCCATTTTCCTCCTCATGTGTCCCAGACAACGGCACAACCTCTGTTGTCTGCACAGGACTGCTGCTCTCAGCGACAGTCTGTTTCAGCAACACAAACAACCACAACCTCAGTGAGTGTGTCTCATATAATGTGTATGATGAGTGTTTGCTTCCGAGTTTTCAGTTGCACGGCAAGAGTTAGGAAGTAGGTGAGGATATGCTCGTTATATGCTCGATACTTGTAAAAAGTTAAGCTGTTGTTTAAACTGTTAAGTTTAACAAGTCAATAAAGATTAACCTTTGAATTCAGGGTCTATCAGAAGAGTTATATTATCTCTACATCTTTTACACTTACTAATAACAAGAGTGATGAGAGTATTCACATTAAGAGTATATAAGAATATGTAAGTAAATATTTACTTTATATTAAACATTTTGTTATTTAGAATTACATAAAAGCTATTTGAATATATTTAGGGGACTATCGTAACATGCTGTTCAAACATTTACACACTGAAGATTAATTTTAGCAGCTGCGGTCTGAGTAACACACTGAGCATTCTGGCAGACTTGGTGTCAACACCTCCTTTGTTGCAAAAGTTCACTGAGTCACCTCTGCGTAATGCAGTATCACTGATTTTAAAAGGGAGTCTGTGTAAAGATATACTTGTGGGCTGTCTTAATCCTTTGTTGACTGCTTGAATAGCATGCAGTCTGTCTGAGTTAATGCTTTAGAAAATTAATGCTTGACAGAACTTCTAACTGACTGGATGTGTGATGGCAGTAGATAACATGTCGGCTCTCCCAGTGTGGCCCACCATGGAGGCTGAGTCGGTCAGATTCATCTCCAGCTGGTGAACACACATCCCTGACTTTGAGTGAATACAGCAGGGTTGTTATCTTGATCATTGGTACCTTGCCCTCCTACTTGGGTTTTGCTATTTAAACTTAAAAACATGTGTTTGTCTTATCTTGCCTGCTTGTATTCACTGTAAGAAAACACATTCATACAGTTGAAATAGTCAAAAAAAGCGCTCAAAATGTATGGTTTATCTCATCCTAATTGCTTCCTTTTTATTATTCTCACCATCATTAAGAATAGATTTTAAAATGTGTAATAACATTCAGTAAAAGTTTGAGGTTATGCAGATTTGATAATTATAATTTTCTGATAAAAACCACTGGAAAGAATTTCAACACATGGTAGCATGTTCAAACAGAACCATGCACATACAAGACTGAGTCATCTGCATAAAAAGAGATAGAAGTGGATGTCAGAGTTTTTTCAGCTGGTAGAACATTTTTTGAAGGATTGTATAGCCATGCTTATAAACTCCTGAATGTAATATAATTGGTTAATTGATATAATTTGCTATTTTTCACAACTGAAAACATATTCAAACCACATTCCAGTTTTTGCTAAAGTTTGACCGTTATTTGTTACAGTCAGTTACAACAGTGGTTTATCATCTCAGCAGTTAGACCATCAAGATATTTGCAAGTTTTCAAGACCCTGTAATTTGTCCGAAGTTTTTAGCTTGAGTATACAGTTGAGTCATTTCAAAATAAACAGTGTCAAGTATGTTTAAAAAGTGCCCGACAGTACTAGAACACGCTGGGACTATCTCAGGTTCTTTAACTTTAATCTGCAAACAAAATGATTCTGCAGAGTAACCGTGTGTGGGAGTTGTGTAAGCACACAGATCATGTCTGACTGATCCTGGATCCACGAGACAGTCAGGAATCTCAGCTATCCAGCAGGAAAGAGACCTGATGAAGGCATCACACTGCAGACAGTAACAAAGGACAAATAAATGTCCTTTTACATCCGTACACGAGCAAATAAATCACATAAACATCTGTTGGTGCGACCTTTCAGACAAGAAAGGTTATTTTACCTCTCCCTGCTTCCACTTTCTGACCAGCTTTCTTTCAACACCAAGCAACACATCCCACAGATGTGTTAGTTTTGAATATGCTTTTCCTGGGGTTGATGAGTTTGACAAGGTCTGCTTTAGCAAATAAACTGAGCTAGATTGATATCTGCCAAAATAAAACATAACCAAACAACTCCTATTAGAAAACAGTTAAAATTGCATTGATGTGTAAAGAGAACTTTAGCAGCTCTGTGATTTGATTTTGACAAAATAAATAGACCTTTAGTGAGTGTTAATGGAAAATATAATTTTAATATTCATTTATTCAAAGACGGGGCAATATATTGCTTAGTTCCCATCATAATATTGTTTTAAGCCCAGTTAGGGATTGTGGTCAAGAGTGAGTGATATTTTTATGCAATTGCAGAAATATGAGGATGTGATTTGATTTGGCTTTAGTCCTTCAGTTTTTCCAAAGTGGGAATTATCTGAGTAATGGACATTCCAGTGTTGATGACAGTAAATGAAAGCTGGACAGTAGACTTAAGTGCCACTCAGGATAGCAATCACAAAATTAGGAATAACAAATAGTTTTAATGAAAAATCCAAAAAGACACGCACATCCCTCAGTAGGTGCTGGATCAAAAACATGAAAAATAAAGAAAGGCAAATTCAAAGATCTTCACCCGTTTTAATGATTTTTTCCAAGCCTTTGTTGGCTTGAAACATCACATGAATAAATCCTTCCAATGGGAGCTTCTTGGTGTGTGGATCTTGTTTGCTTTTCTTTACAAATAATCTTAGAAATTCTATATTCTGCTGACAGAAAAGATGAGAAAGAAAACAGTACTTCTTTGTTTATTAACACTGACTTGATCCTACCAACACGCAGTGCCTGTTTAGCCAAAGCAATAGACTGAAAAAACATGGACATCTTGTTTCAGTGCCATCCCCCATTGGTTTCTGAAGAGGCATTATAAGGCCAAACAATGGGGGTCACCATATTGCAATTGCTATTTCAAACTTACTTTAAGTTCATCAATCAAGAAATAGGCAAATAGGTAGAGCTTAGCAGGCCTTAAACCTCCTGGAAAGACGCTACGTTTACCTATAAGGCATATCAGCCATGCCCCAGATTTTGAAAATTTAAGAATAACTTTTTTGCTTAACAAAATCAAAAGTGATTAGTTTAAAAAATCCAATAAAGTACCAATAAATAAATAATCAGTTGTTATAAAATGATTTTACTTTGAACCAGGCTGTAAACATGCTCGTTTCTACCCTAGAAATTGGCATTTTAATATGGGACCTAATGGGGACTCATTGGCTTTGGCAGCCAGCCTCAAGTGGACACTTAAGGAACTGCAGTTTATTTGCACATCTGCATTAGCTTTATTTTTAAACAATTGAGATTGCCACTGTTTTTTTTACTCCTCTCTGAAACACAGCTTCTCCATTGTAACTAAAATGTCATCTATAAGTCAAATTATTTGAGTGTTTCTTTAGTTCAATGAACACAGATTTAGTCAATCTTACTTACGAGTCCAGAAACAATAATTCCTGTGCTAAAACAGATCCCACTTAGACTTTTTCTGATGTTTGTGTCTCCTTGATTTACAAATACAGTATCCAGCTGTTACAAGAATAGCCCCTTTTTAGATCAAAAACAAAATCCAAAATATCCATGTAAATGCAACAGAAGAAAAATACATACAGAAGGATTTGGAGGAAAGGATTTTAGAAAAATAAATACACATGGGAACGTGTTAAATCACATGACAGGAGCCAGGATGGCATACTCGGGGCATGCATTAGGAGAATTCCTTCAAGGGGATAATTGAAGCATTTTGGTCATTGCATATGGAAGCATTAACCAAACACACACTCACTTTCCGATATTATTGCCAAACACCTCTCTGTAGCTTTAATTCATTCTGATCTACACATCTCACTGTGTTATGTAAACTCTGCCATGGTTTAAAGATATTTCAGTATTGAAGCAGCTTTTATCTTTTTCTTGCAGGAACTCACAGAGCAATGGGAAAACAGAGACCCTGTACATCTTTCTACATTTACAAGCAATTTGACAAGTCAAAAACAAGTTGTTTCCAAGCTGGAAATTCTCTCCCTTATGGGAATGCTTTTAATCTGGAATCCAGATCTAAAACTGTTGACACAGCACGAGTTTTACAGCTACACATAGTTGTGTTTTATTTTGAAAGACCTGTCCATTGGAAAATGTAAATCTATTGTCCACCTGATGGGATATGTTTTATCAATCATACAAGCTCAAGTTTGGACAAAGAAGGTATTGGAAAAACATGCTGAGAAGTGTAAGCAGAAGTTTTTTTTATCCATGTATTTTTCCATGTATTTTTCCATGTATTTTTTCAAACTGAATTTGGGTTCAAATTGGTGCATTTTCTGCAACAAATCCAGCCTCTCATGATCTACAAGAAATTCCATGGTGTGACTTCTGACCATCTGCTCTGACCAGTTGAAGCCACAGCATGCCTCTGGCCCGAGGGATCAGTGAGGAGATTGACCTCTTCGACTGAAGGGTATGCTTTAAACACACAAGAGAACTTGACCTGTGAGCATCAGCTGTCACTTAACAAATGCTGACACTGCTCCGGGGGGGAATTTATCTGCTGAGAAACAGCATTGCGATCTTCAGCTGTAAAAAAAGTTTAATACTGGGGAGGCCAAGCTGGAAACAGATGAAGGCATTATTAACTTTTGGATGTATACTTGCAGAGCTTGTCAACTACTGTAAATCAAAGCTGGGATCCCTGGACTGAGATTTGTTTGATTTAGTTTGACCTCCAGATGATTACATAAAATCAGCCATTCGTTCTGGATCACAAAAATGTGTCAGTTCCATCTTAAACTACTTAGTACAGCAAACATGGGGGAAAAGGAGGAATGGGTGACAAATTACATTAAGAAAAGACACAAACAGAAAAACAACACTGAAACAGCACTGGTACAATAATCTGCACAATAAAACAGATCATTCACAGTAAGGATAGTGTGAAGAGGATATATACGTTTTTAACTGTTTTATGAAAGATTCATTAGAGTCAATAGAACATAATGGACATGGTCGGAGAGTTCCAAAGGTTTGGTGCTATGGCCTCAGAAGTATGATCATTGGTGTCTTGAGTGTGAACTAGTGCAGTAAAGATGAAGGCACTTCTGGAGGGATGACCCAGGCCCACTGCCAAAGTTACATACTGCAGTAAACAACTAATCAAGTCGCACTGTGGACATGGGAGAGAAGCCATTCTCCCTGTTGAAAGTTACAGTGCTATTAAATCAACGGTGGAAAAGTAACATATTGTTGCTTTAAGTCCCTCTACAGCACCCCAGGAAAAGGGTCTCTCCAGTCTGACCAGCCCCCTCCAGTACAGCTTGACACAGTTCCAAACCCCAGATGAGAAAAAGGGTCAAACGAGTCCAGACTCTATCGCCACATGAACTCTCAAGTCTGTGATGGCGACTTGATGGCAAAGGGCTATTTTGGGTCGATGAGGGATGGAGGGAGGGAATAGTTGCCTGACAGCCAGAACAAAGATAAAGGTGGCAATGGACTGAGTAAAAGACACATTACAGCAAGTTTCACATCATCAGGCCAGGGAGAAAAACTGATTTTATTTTCTCAAAGTATTGTGTGCTACTAGTGAACTGAGAGGCATTTTATTGACTGGGGTGCTTGGAACATTTGCCAACAAAGTATTTATCTGCAGTAACAGCTGGAAATTTCTATGTTTTTAGGCTGCTGATAGGAGACTGAAACAAGACTCTGCTGCCCTGTTCTGACATGTAATAAAGCTTAGTTATTACAGTAATAGTTACAATTATCCCTTATGAACCTTTGATCGAAGTGACAGTGAAGTGCTGCACCAATGTAACTGTAGCAATGTCCTGTATGAAGGATGCAAAAACAGTAAGTGCTTTATGAACTACACAAAAAAACTTTTCTAAAAATCCACTTAACACCTTCTGCCCAGCATCAAAGAGCAGACAGAAAGTGACTAGCATTTTGTGCAGAACAGAGTAAATATAAGTCTTTGACTGAAAACATATCTCTAAATGAATGCTAAAGCTGCTCCATGTCTACTGAATGACTGTAGGTAATAAAGAGCCCATATTATGCCCTTTTTGGGGTTTGTATATTTAATCTATGTACCGTATTTTCCGCACTATAAGGCGCACCGGATTATAAGGCGCACCTTCAATGAACGGCCTATTTTAGAACTGTTTTCATATATAGGGCGCACCGGATTATAAGGCGCATAGAATAGAACGTGTTTACAACTGAACAAGGCTGGGAGATATTGTGAATATATAAATATAAATACGTATAAAACTACGTTTTATACGTATTTATTTTTAAAACTACGTTTTATACGTAGTGCATTCACAATAACTCAACGTTGTTCAAACGTTAATGTGCATATTCACAATATCTCCCAGCCTTGTTCAGTTGTAAACACGTAAAAGAAACACAGTCTGATACCGCTAATTCAAACGTTAGTGCATAACTCAACATTGTTCAGTTACGTATAACACGTAAAGCTCACTTTTTCAGTTCATTCCCCGTCCACGAATCCCTCGAATTCTTCTTCTTCAGTGTCCGAATTGAACAGTTGGGCGAGTACGACATCCAACATGCCCGGCTCCCTCTCATCATTATCCGAGTCAGTGTCGCTGAGCGCCGTGTACAACCAGTATGGATCAACCAATTAACCAATTGATCCATATATAAGGCGCTCCGGATTATAAGGTGCACTGTCGTTTTTTGAGAAAATTAAAGGCTTTTAAGTGCGCCTTATAGTGCGGAAAATACGGTACCTACTTTTATACGTCCACAATAGCTAAAGTCCGAAAAAAGTGTCTGTTTTCATGTACTTCTCCTCCTTACTCCCTCTACGCTCTGAGTCCGTCAGCTGCACTCTGTTGAGCCCACACTGTTAGACCCCACGTGGGCCAAGTCTGCTCTGATTGGTCTGCCGATCCGCTCTGTCGTTATTGGTCAGTTGCTCAGCACGGTTCTCGGAAATTTCAACATGAGCTGCAGGGCTTACCACAACGAGCCAATGGGCTTAGATCAGTGATCTCACACTGACAATGACGCCGCACTGACAAATTTTTATCGAGGGGGGCTAGAACCGAGCGTTACGTGCAGCTAATGCTACAGCTAACAGGAGGAGGTAGGAGAAGCCGTGTTTCCACGGACTTTGAATTTTTGCACATAGATGTGCCTAAACATGCACAGGAGACTTGGAAAACACACTAAAGGGCATATAAAACCAGAAAAAGCATAATATGGGCCCTTTAAGCTCACACGTCCCGCATATGAACTTTAACAGTGATCTTTAGTCTGTTTCTTATCGCTTGTCTTTGACAGGGATCTGCTTCAACAAATGGGAGGTTACAAAAATAATTCAAAAGAGTTTCAAATTTCAGGGGAACATACATTTTAAAAAGTCAAATTTGCTGTTGCTCTGCCTCATTGTGATTCTACAAGCCAAACTCGTGTTGCTTCGAGTTTACACCACAAAAGGTGTATCCCACACTTGGGAATAGAATTGGAAAGGGACTCAGAGGTCAGATTAACGCTCAATCAGAACATTATCTTTAGGTTTCATCAGTGAAAAAACACTCAAAAGAAAGACAACTTCTTGATTGTTTTGGTAAATATACATGTGGTGTAATTTGCATCCTCTGACAAAGACTTAATTTACTCTCCTGATCCCCTCTATGACACTACACAAACATATACTCGTTTAAACTGTCCTTGACAAATGTTTCACAGTCCTGTAAAAAATCATGCAACTTATTCATAAAATATATATATAACCTGTTATATGTATTACTTAGACAGTCTGCAATGTCAACAGAGATAATAGTCCAGATGATATGTGTTAATGCAATGAGCATATGCAGTTATAAGAAATAAAGGCTAATGTGAATAGAATTTAGCTGTGGTTGCTGTTGAGAGTCGGTGGTCTCTCAACAGGAAGGTCGGGGGTTTGATCCCCAGCTCTTGCAGTAACATATAGATATGTCTTGCTGCAATGTGTGTGAATGGTTAATAGTGATTGACATTTTACATAGAAACCTCTGCCATCAGAGTGTGAATGGATGTGAATGGGTAGGGGTGACCTGCAGTGTAGCTCAAATCCATTTACCATCAGCAGATCAATGTAAAATCATACATCCCATCAAACTGCAGTCAAACATCCAAGTGAAGCTCAAAAAAACAAAAACCCCATAAAATGTTCTTGAGTAGAGGGGGGCTATAAATAAACCTGCTGGGGGTCTTTAAAGATCTATGACCCCTTTTGCACACGTCTGCTGTTCAAACTGCCCTGTCTCCATCTTGTTTAATTCAGTTCAGACGCTGGGCAAGGGCCGCTCATATCTGATGCATGTTTGTTCAACTTCTCACAACTCAGCAGTTGCAGTTTACACGTGGAAACGTACAAGGGATGAAGGAAAGAACACATTGAGGGGATGTGATGCTCATCACACAGCGCCAGCAGACAAGCAAAGACATGGTTGTTTCTTTGATTTAAATTGTACATCAAAAGCAGATGTCTCGCTAAGATATACGCTCACTTCCTCCACAGAGAGCTGTAATTTCTCAAACGTCTACAAGTGACAATCCATCAAAAATCTACAAATGACAATCCTCTGGATGCCACTTCAATAATCAATGTTATGAAAGATGTCAACAACAGCCATTAAATTAATCCTTGATGATCTGCTGCCTTCAGTTTTATTTCTACCAAACAGCTTCAGATGTGTAAAGCTGTGAAATAATAAAAAAAACATCATTATTAAAATTAGACCAGACAGTCTACTGTCAGAGCTCCAACAATAATATTGTTAAATTATGACCATTCTTTTTAAACTTCATCTTTTAACAATAACACAAGACTGCATGGATTGAAATGATGTTGATGCCAGTCACATTTATAGCTCTTGTGGACTGACTGGGAAAAGACTGGTAGCTTATAGGTCTTAAACAGCTGGACATATGTCTGTATTGAAAGCAGATGTGGGCTGGAATCTCCACCACATGGAAAAGCTGATTGTGCCATATATATATACCGCCATAGTAATAACTGACCTCACAGCCTAAAGTCTACAACTGAGCTGAACAAAAAGAAAAAAACATCTGGAAAGTTGTGGGAATAGACACACCACGTCCAGCTCTATCCTGCGGTTGTTGGTCAACCTTCAGGGTCCTTCTAAGCATGATTTTGTAAATAGAAGGAAAGCGTTTCACATAAAGTCCAAACATGAAACAGCAAGAATTTACTGTCACGTTTGCTTCTGCGGTTGTGTCAGGATCATAGCCCCACAAATGCTATTCCACATGGTGTCTGTCTGCATGCGCTGCAAATTATCTACAGCAAAAAGAATTTCAGGAGTGCTATGAGCCGTATTTGCACCTCATTTCAGTCTTTATTCCGATGATATCATTTACCGTACGTCCGAGTTTATGACACAGTTCTTATATGGTGAGGAAAGTGTTCTGTATTTTAACATGAGAACATGGAGAAAGGAAGGGCAATAAACAGACGTATAAACTCAAGAAGAATTCACCTATTTCCTCACAGGAGTCCAAAAACAGTTCTTTTACATTCAAGGCTGCACTGTTGGTGAACTTTCCTGCAGACTGGATATAACATAAATATGCATTTGGAAGGTATGTGTGTCAAAGACGTGCAAAACACTTTTGTGTTGTTCTATGAGGCTAAAGGTCACGCAGAAAGGACATTGAAATGATGTTGTGGCATATCTCTCCTAAAGACGGTCTGACATTTGACCTGAGGATTTAAAATGTTCTGGAAATCACAAAACCAACTTCAGAGCCAGCTACAAAGCTCAAACACTGAAACATTTGTCAACTTGTTGAGTTCCAACTTGAAACATTTTTAAACAGAACAATATTCTTGAAAGAACTAACCTTGTGACTTTTTGGGAGACGCTAAGACATTAAACCTTTCACTGTTTAATAAAGTGGTAACCCTGAGTGTTGCAAAATGGAACCAATATGGAAAACTGAATTTCCTCGAGTTTCAAACAAACCCCATCGGGCCAAATATTAAAATGCCAAACTCTGCAGCAGAATAAACATGTCAGAGCCCGTTTCAAAAATATATATATTTTTTTTTTTTCAAGATTTATTTTTGGGCCTTTTTTGTTCCTTTATTGTAGCGATAGGACAGTGGATAGAGTCAGAAATCAGGGAGAGAGAGAGAGTGGGGAATGACATGTGGGAAAGGAGCCACGGGTCGGATTTGAACCCGGAGCGCCCGGCTGGAGGACCACAGCCTCCACACATGGGGCGCGCGCACTAACCCATGCGCCACCAGCGCCCCCAAAAAGATTTTTGTTTAAAGCTTATTTCTCTATTATGAAAACAAGGCGTAAGGGGAGTGCATTTCCCTGTAATTTACCATTTAAAATATTTTAAGCCTAAATCTGCATTATTAAGATACATGGTCACTTGATTTTTTGGGATTCATCATTGAAAAATTATCTGTCTTTCTGTGTGATTTATAGCTCTAACTGGGCATCCAATAAGTCTTTGGTTGAATATTATGGTATTGAGTTTTTTGCCTGGCTTGTTTGTTCAGCCTGTAGATTTGTTTATTCCTCAGACAGAGCGCTGGGGTCAGGAGTGTTGTTGGCTTTTCCCTAGAGGGATTACGTTCTCCCATCCGCGATCCACAAACCGAAAGGTGATGTCATGGTGGCTATGTCCATACTTTTGACATATTATGATTTCTCCTCACTGAAGGTGAGGTGAAAGTTGGTCTTAAATACACAATTTACAGGACAATGAGGTAATCTCCTGTTAAGACCTTAAATATATAATACATATGGATTCTCTGAGCTCTGCAGCCAGAGGACACACATCCCCTCTAGTGGTGTTAGCCGTGAGCACCACTGCAGGTATTTTACACTCCAACCACGTCGCCAGGGTCTCTAAATGGCAAATACATCTGGTAGGACCACTGAACATTTTACCTCAGCCTCAAAAGCTCAACAGAGAGGAATATTTATTGTGATTTGAACATGCAATCATGGAAAACTTGTGAGCATACCTCTGCACAAACCTCTCTGCAGACATTAGACAACCCATTTCCTTCTGCTAAATCATTTAGCGCTCCAATAGTTTCACTGCCTTTGTGTTGATCTCGCTCTTGAGACGCACAGAAAGAGATATCCATACCACAAGCGCTGGGTACCGGACTGTTAATGGTTCTGCCTCACCATATTTTTCCAACACAACTTCCTCTGCAGGCCAGAAAAACTCACAAAATGTGACCACTGCCTCGCTCTCTAATACTCAGAGTCTAGTACGATGATTAACATCTGTGACAATAGCATCTTAGATGACACTGCAAAGTGATCTGCAGGCTGAGCAGCAAACAGTAAAGCTGTAATCTGACAGGCTTTAGAAGTTTGTTGAATTAGATCACATCTTTCTGAGCATCCAACAACTTAACTGTGGTGAGTCTGAGGAGCTCATTAATAAACATTTGAAGCCCTGGTCGTCTTACACACGTCATGTCTGAGGTTCACAGATTACTTCACAGTGGCTGTTGGTGAGTTTTTCTTGAAGTCAACATTAATCACATCATATGAATCCATGCCTTCCTGCTATTTCTTCTTTTTTTTCATTTTGGAGTTCCTACAAAAGAGTCTCAATAAAAGACAACACACGTGAATGGAATCAGGCATGACCAGTTCTCCATCTGTATTCTCAATAAAATGCAGAGAGGCAAAAGGTAAAAGCATTTCAATACATGCACTGCTTCCAGATCACAGACTGATAGCTTGTCCTTATCAGTCATTCCATTCCTCATAAAAAAACAGAAGATTATAATTTCTATCTACACCTAAACAAGCATAAATGATTTGTATTAACCCTGCGATACACTTATTTTCTGTCTTAAAGCTACACTTTGTAAATATTTCTTTAAATAAAAAAAGGATGAAACAAACACATGTGGTTATTCATTTTGATTTCGGCGCTCCGTGCTGTGTTCTTTGGTAGAGTACTTTTAGGTAATATCAGGGGGAACACAAAAAAACGTACCTTTCACCTGTTATCCAGCGGTGGTTAGTACCTTTAAATGTTTATCAGATTGCACAGATGTCTATTTTGGCCCTGTGGTTAAAAAATGTTTGTCCTGTGTTGAACTTTGTTGAAATTTAAGTGGAATATTTCCACAAACTCAGCCGAGCACTACTGAGATGTATGTTCCAGACAGTAGAAAAGCAAAGCAATTAGATTATAAACATCGGTTTCATCGGGGCAATAAAAAAAAAAAAAAAACATTTGCGAGATCACCAAATTAGCTCAAGACAAAGTCCACTGCTTCATAATAGGTAAACAAAAATCCTGTTTATACTTTTCCCCTAAGACTGGAGGAAAGTACGTTACGCAACGGATTTACAGAGTAAGGTTCAGAGCGCTGAGGTAACAAATGGGACTAATGTGGAAGGCACCGCAAGGCGAACGATCACTGATATCATCAGATTTGATTGGCTCCCTGGAGCATTTAAGCCTCTTCCAGCTTGTTTTTTTGGTTTCTCAGCTTTCAACGCACTGATATAGTTCAGTCTCACTGATATTATTAAGACCGGTTTTTATCAGTAGTAGCCTTAAAACTCAGCAGATTATACTTATACGTGCAGCGTCATGTAGCTTTTAGCTGCTATGGTGCTATGGAGGAGTGACGGACAAAACAGAAAGAGTGTAAAAAAAATCCACTTTACTGACTGTGGGGACCAAAAGACAGACTCATTATTACGAGCAGTTACAAATACTTTACCATTGAGCTGTGAGACACTAGCAGTGAGCAAAAGAGCTAGAGCTTAAAAGAGACCCCCACACAAAAAAAAAAGCGATAACATCATGAATGTTTCAATCCAGAGAGACTTAATTAAGAATGAACAATTATTTATTTAACAATTACAAAATAAATGTGCACCGTCTTTGGGGATTAGACTCCATCATGGTGACTTCATGAGGGGTAATGAGGCAGACAGCAGGATAGGATACCCCCCCTGCTGGAGTCTAGACACTGGTTATGATGGTGGAGAAGAATGCAGGATGTGATGAGGAGTGGGTTTCAGAGCCTGGATCTGAACTCTGCTGAGCTGGAATGGAGGTGACCATGGGGCGGAGGAAGAGGGTCACAGCGGTTACACTGAAAAGACAGACTGACTGCAGAAAAGAGAGAGAACAGAGTTTGAAATGTGAAAGCAGCGGGATGATAAATTTAGAGAGGTTGTGTCAGAATCTGATTGTTTGATTACTTAAATAATAAACGCCCATGATCAGCTGATCACCAGAGCAGGGAGACGGAGGAAGTGATAGAAACACTTTGAAACAAGTGAATGTGTAAATAGTTGGGTATGCAACAGTTAGCAAATGAATCACTATTAGCAAATTCATTATGAGTATAGTAGGCTATAGCCTGATAAACTGTTATGTTAGCCTTATAATGCCCTCAAATAACAAACTCGTGAGCGACTGCTTTTTTATTCTCTCTGCTCAACCTTTATTGTGAAGCAAGTGTGTGATGTCTGTTCTTGAAAGGTGCTATATAAATAAACTTTAGATAGACATAAATAAAGATTAAATAGATGAATAAATTTACTTAATTACTTAAGTTTCTTCCCTGAGTGGCCAATTAAAGCTTCTTCAAAACTCTGTTTGAAAGTATTTCAGGTTCATGTCTCATAGTGTCAAGCTTTAAAACAAATGTGTAAAAAAAGGTGTTGTAAAATATTTCTCTGGACAGAACTTATTGTGTACATGCTCCTGGTAGAAATACATGAGATTACATGGGAAAGCATTTCTGAAGCTGTAACAGAAATATAAACTACTATACAATTGTTAATCATGTTATCCAGTCAGAAAAATTCTTTAGATTTGTGTTTTACATGTGGAAAGGTTTGAGTGTGTGCATGAACAGACATATAGTCTGGAATTTTGGCTCGGATGATGACTGCATTCATCACATTAACAATGAGAGGAAGAGAGGAGCACCATAAACACATCACAATGTGATCAAATGTTCCACTCATCAACACTCAAAGTATTCACTGTCTATTTAGAAGACCTCATTGTAAACAGACACAACAGGAGACGTCAATAAGAGACAACCACAGAAGCTCATTATCCTCCTTTACAGGCAGATTTTCCATGAAATTGAACTCAGTTTATCATGAAAAGGCCCCTGGTGCACATTTCGTCTATCAAGAGAGAAGACGTATACAGAGCAGCTTCTGAATTGGATCTAATTAGATGTCTGGAGCAGCATACATAAAAATTACAATAAAGTGGAGCGTTTAGGGTACAAGGAACTGGCAGAGAGTAACATGATGGATGGTTGATTGCCGCAGAAAAAGCTATTAAGGTAGTATTTAAACATGTCAGGAAATAATAAATACTTATTTTTAACCCCCTTTTAGTAAAACCTCAATTTGCTCATGTGATAAAATGTAGGTAAGGAGGATAAAACTCTCGTGTCCGACAACTAAATAAGCAGCCAAAAATAGAAACATTATACCTGTTTTTTAAATGCAAACAAAAACTAAAGAATGAGAATTCACCATTTTATAGGGGGTAACATGCCAGACCATTTATTCTTAAACAGCTGGTGGAAACTCCTAGAAATAACTTCTCCCAGCCAAGAAATAATCTAGAGCGTGTAACCCCTCTGTTCTTTCCACTTTGGATTTTGTCTGGATGAAATAAACAAGGAGGAACATAAGCTTCACCATAAGCTTCCACTAAAGTTTAGAGAAACTGTATATATTATTTATGGCTTTCAAACCCACTTTACTTACATAAAGCACCATGATAAATAAAACAAAAACATGATTATGTATCTTTTTCTATGTTGAGAGTGCAATTTCCTGCAAATGTTTTAGTATTCTGCAATGAGTTTTTCTTAACCATCTGAAACATCAAAAACACTGAATCAAAATCCTGATGAGCAACTGTTTTATTCTTTTTGGACTGAGTATGACAAGAACAGAGATATGAAAAAGACTATAACTGATTTAAATATCAACATTTCTGATCTACATTATAGCATTCATTGCACAATACATCTATGTATACTGAAGCAATATAGGAGCTTGTATTCTACTGTGAACCTGTCAATAAATATGTATGTCAACCAGTTTGTGTCCAGACAGATACATCCAAACAACTGTCAGAAAATATGAATGGTTGTCATAAGCAAGAGACAAATAATATTCTGGTCTTGTTTTTAGCGTTTTTAAGTGTTTTTACTCCACAGGTCACAACTACCCATTCACACACTGATGGCACAGGCTGCTATGTAAAATGTCCATCAGTTTTAAACTAATCCATTCACACTCTGACAATGCAGCAGGGTTAGGGTTAGGGCTGTTAGGGAAATTTGGGGTTCAATATGTTATGCTGAAGAGGCCTGACTGAGTCTTGGTTTCTCAAGTGACCTGAGGAACTTTTGCAGGACCCTGCTGGATCTGCTTTGATGTTCATCAGATTGAGCTGCCCTTCAAGCTGGACAGCTTGCATTGGTCATGAACAACAGCGGCCATCATAGAAGAGAGCAGGGACTGTCCTTCACAGGGATTGTAAGACCTCTACTGTGAGTGTCTAAATGTCATCGCCCCTTCTGAATTTTAGTTCAGAAGATGTAATAAGTGAACACATTTTTCTAGCTCTTCTCATAAACGGTCCTTGAGTCTCAGCTGGTTTCAGCCAATGTATTGTATTTCATCCAGCTCACAGCTCTTAAAAACAGATGTTAATCAGGTCTAAACGCTTTATCGAGTGTAGTATGATTAAAAAGAGGGGTTGTTTGTAAAACCAATGTTCGGATGATGAGTTAATGACCCATAAGGTCCGTCTTTCCTGAAGTCAGGTACGAGTTCACTGTGAGGATTGTCCCTTTGCACTCATAGTGTCTGTCCCTTGTGTAAAAAAAACTGTACTGACTGGTAAGCTCTTCTTTCCTAATTGAAGCCATGATGTGTGTGCCTCCATCCATTGTTGATGTAGTGAAAAAGTAAACAAGAACATTTTTTCTGGCAGGCTGGACATGTTAAATGACCACTAGTTCAGTTTCCCTTAGTTCACTCCTTGCATAAAAATGGAAAAGGAAAGAAGGAGGTTCTTTTTCAATATACATAAATAACTGTGAATATATTCTTATAACACATTGGCTTAGAGACAGCACATCCTCTTTGACATTTATTAGCTCGCCACACACCAGGAATTGAACCTGCGCCATCTTTAAAGTCAAGGCGTATCACACCGGCAGGATTTATTTTTCCTAAAATGTTCTCTTTATGGAGCATATTTATAGAATTCATATTTCAAAAATCCATCATAAAAAACCTACATTTCCATGTGGAAAAAGAAAGGTGTTGTGGACTGTAACTATTGCTCATAGTTAATCACATTAGTGAAATTTACAAGGACTCAATATTCTGACTCAATTTAAGAATAAACTGTTTTTCAACTCTGCAGGATTTCTTGGGTGGCTGAATGGTAGAGTCATCTGGATGAATGGAATCATTATTTTGGGTGTCTGTCTGCTCCTGCGGCCTGTGCATAGGAGCAGGTATGACTAAAATGGTATCTGTGTCAGGAATGCTGCGGCTAACCACAGCTATGGATGGAGAGAAGCTTCACACAAATACAGTCGCCTTGTTTGAATCCAGCCTTTACACAAGATGGCTTTAACATTGTATATATCATGTCAGGTTTCCCACTGGGCTTTGAGTCAACTGTCTGACTTTCTAAAGTTCACAGAAGGACCCACAGCTACACACAAAACAAAAAAACAACCTCTTCATTTGGCTTTTAATTGAATTTCGATTTTTTTTTTTACTCAATCATCTCGGGTTGTACCATACCTTAAGTACACTGTGTGAACACATCACCACAACGCATGGGGGTGAAAATAGTACCACCAATCTTGAAGGACCCACCAGAGTGAAGAAGTGAGTTACAGCGCTTCTCGCTTATTTATTACAGGTTGAGGTTTAAGCGTCAGCCGGAGAGACTGAAGCCAGGATTCTTCTCAAAAGAAACGCTCTGCCAACAAGAACAGCCACAGCTGGAGAGGAAACTAAAGCCTCTTTCTTCAACGAGAAATTTGCTGTCTTGACTTGTTGTAATTGACTTGGTGTGAGTTTTTGCTGCTTTTATCCGTAAAACATGGGCACCTAGCTCTCTGGAGTCCATGCACAATGTCACGTCCCGCACTGAAAGCTTCGATTTAACAGTATAAATGGCAAATAGACACTTAATTGAACTCCAGTGTAAACCTGCATAAAAGACTGTGTGTTACACCAAAACTCATATTTGTTACATGTGGCCATTATCGCTTATTCATACGTACATTATGGAACATTAAACTGAATTTGATACCAATAAACTGCTGTAATATGTGAGCAGCAGTCAATTATACACATTTTAAACGTCAAGTTATAAAAATAAAGTAATAAAGTATTAAAAAGTCAAGTAATAAAACAAAAAAAATAATTCTTGGAGTTGTTACTGTAAGGGGAAATAAGCTAAATAGGGCAAGTGAGCACATTTATGATCTGATGTTCAATTATTTGTTGTTGAATAGTCAATATTGAAGCAAAATATTTTGTACAAAAAGAATTAAAAATACATTATCAGGCAGATTTTGATGACTGAATCTTCCTCAAATTCTGAGTTGATATGGCAGAGTTTTCAACCAAGTTCCTGCACCAGACCCTCGAGGTATTTCAATCAGGACAGACTTAAGTAAGAGTATACTTTTATTTATTTGACCGTAATGGAAAAGATAAATATGTCTTTGGCGATTCGACTCCGTCATGATGACTTAATGCACTCAGAGGGGTAGCGAGGCCCACAGCAGGATGGGACAGCACTCCAATGGAGTCTAGACACTGGTGGTGATAGAAGAATGCAAGATGTGATGAGGAGTGGGTTTCTGAGGCTGTATCTGAACTCTGCTAAGCTGGAATAGAGGTGACTGGGGCGGAGGAGGAGGGTCGCAGCAATCCCACTGAAATGAAAAACCGACTGCGGAAGACAGAGAACAGGTTTAAAAATTGGACAGCAGGATGATTGGTTAAAAAAGGTTGTGTCAAAGGAAGAGAGAGAGAGTGGTTAAGTTGAATGAAGAAAATGGAATGAATGTGTGAGAGAATATATCCAGTCTTCCTGCTTGAACTTACGTTGAGCTCCATAATGGATGTTCATTACTTTTATGTTACTGAGGCAGAGGCAACTTTTGTCTTGGTGCTGGGCAGGTGAAAGGATGATTAAGCAGCTTTTTGCTGCTATATTGGAAACATGCATATAGGAGTGCATAAAGTCATGGATGAGAAAATCAAAACAATAAGCTAAAATAAACTAAAATACTCAATAGAGTTGAGGAAAACTGCAAAGCCTCAGCTGGTACAGTAAAGCTGCAGTAAAGCTGTACAAGTCAACATTTGGTCTTACTCTGGTTTTAGTATTTTTAAAGGAAAATCCTAAAATATGATTTACTGCTTGGAAGTGTTTGAATTTGAAATAGTTATCTTAGTATCTATATTGGATCATATAAGTTAATGAAGTATCATTTTTAGGATAATCATCATATTCAGAAAACAAGTTCAGTTTTTTCACCTATTCATTCCCATATGCATCAATGCGATGATACGTCTCCTGATGATGCTGATAATGAAAAAACAAAACTTTTACTGACCCCTCACACGCGCAGCAGTGTTTATCAAGTCACTGCACTTCCAGTAATCACTAAAATGATGACAAAAAGCCATGGCATGCTCTCTTTCATCAATCATCCGCACGTCTTTTGGCAAATTCCAATAACAGAGTGATGTCCAAAAGAAAGATGGAAACAAGTTTTTACCGAAACATGCCGCTGTGAAACATCGCATCCTGACCGGGAAAGTGCAATTACCATAACTTCTTTGAACCGCTGGCTTTGTATTGGTCATTGATTCTATTATATTCCATGTCCAGTCACTGTTGGACAGCCCACTTTGTCTTCCAGTTATACACAAGCAGAATTGGAGTGCAACATGCTTTTTGTTCTGCATCTTTTTTTTCTTTTTTAATGTCATCTATTTTTCTTTCATCTAATATTCTCTTTTTAAATTAGTTTTAAGTGAATTTAAAAGTAAGATTTTGTCTACATGTCTTGCTATTGGTTCATAATGCATTATATTAGTGGGTATTCTATAAATGCAGGTCATTGTAAAGAAGCTGAATCTGATGTATGTCTCCGTAAATACATAGATACCTGAATAGCTGGAACAGCAGCTGCTACGTTTTTTTAAAGAGTTTCTTCAGTTTCCCTCAGTTCATAGCAACCATGTTTACTCATGCCTATCAACACAGACTCCCAAAGGCCTTGTGTTACAAGGAATCTGTGTTACTCCTTTTGGCTGTGTTCTCATATTGCTAACATGTTGCAGATGTGTGATAAGAAATTTAATTGTGCAGTGAAAAAACATATCAGACATTCTTTTCTCAGTTACTAAGCAATAAAACTTTCTATAAAAGCACAGTAACAACGTCTTGAATCGTCATGTGTCATTTTTTGAAATCGTCACATTCAGTTTGACGTGATTTATCATAAATGACTGTCGACCTGTCACTCCAGATGTTCTTCCACACGGCGTTCGTCAATCAGGTGTAATGCACTGACGAGCACTCGACAAAATAACACATTATGAAAACCAGCCGTTTTCATTATTGAACAACGTCTGACTCATATCGCTTTCGGTAAAAGCAACATCAGATAATCTGCGTTCAAAAGGGCCTCTCGGACATTACAGACAGAGTGGAAAAGTTTGATTTCAACGTCGTCTGAGAAGAAGATGTGACGTCTTTGTTGACTGATTGTTGGTGTCAGTGTCTGAGCGCGCAGTTGGCATGTTTACTTAAAAAAAAAACTAATTTGTTTGATATGGTTATGTAGTTTTATTCACTCCATTTGGACCACAATAACAGCCTGTTTGTCCTGTGCTGGATTAACAAACAACAGACTGTTCTGATTTTGTACGCCGGAGGTATCACCAGCCATACCAGACATTCCAGCCACCTCCATTGACAAATCCTGCATGGCTCAAAGTCTAATCCCTAATCATACATGTGTTGTCCCTTGCCAGGTCTGTTATGTAATTGAACTCTGCTGTTTCTGAGACTTTGACAGTGGCTTTCAGTCTCAGCTGGACACAGTGGAAGGACATAAGCTTCCATATAAGGGCAAAGCTAGCGTGTCATTGCAGAGCTTCCCATCATCTCTGAAGAACCCACTTCCAGACATAAATGGTATGTACTTAGAGAAAATGATTTCCACCTTTCAGCTGTTTTTAACATCTGTGCTAGTGTGTGTGTCTATTTGTCCGTTTTGCATCTACTTTTTAAAAATAATTTGCATTGGTTTCCCTGAGGAACCGCTATAACTGTATGTTGTCATGTGAAGTTTCATGTTGAGTTCGTCCCTGAGACTTTGAGGATTTGGAGCCTGCAACTTGTTTATCTTCAGAGGTTCTTTCCAGTGCAGTCACAGCTGATGTCATGAGGTTTTTGCTTATAAAATGCTCTGATTGATTGTTGCTCAAATGGAGTCATATTCACTGCTGTAACTCCAGACATGCTACTGAGCCGCAGGAACATTTCTTTGTATTGTCTAATGATGAATAAGGCAGAGTGGTTCAGACGGATTTAAGCCCAAGAAGTGGGAAGAGTTCAGTCAAATGTGACGTGTATGTGTAATCAAACTGTCACGTTATTTATGGTGGGTAAAGATGCTTAGGGGCCAGGAAGTCAAGACTGTTATCAGTTGAATTCATCTTCAAAGATGACCACGCACACACTCCCTTGTTTGGTACTTCAAAAATGTGCTCTTTCCTCTAAGTTAAAACAAAGAGAAATCTGTGTTAAATTTGTGGTGTTGAACAGTGTGTTCATCAGAGGGATTTTTGAGTTTAGCCTTTTCCTAGATGTGCCAGAGTTCCAGCCGTTGATTGTGTTCAGCTGCTGTCAACAACGACACGCACTAAATTGAGAACTGAGTTGCCTTTGAGAAGCCAGAGGTAAATCTGTCATTATACAACACAAGCTCCAGCACCCTTGTTGCTGTAATCGAATAAAAGATCAACTAAATTACTTTAGTCCAAGACAAGAATAATGCAGTAGTAAAGAGTGTAGAGACCTTTGACTTTTCTAAGCCTGTAGTGCACAAATGTAATTAAAAACACTGATGGCTGCATTCCATTTCAAAGAGTCATTTCCTGGTATTGTCCAAGCTTTGTCACTGGAACGGCTTACTAGGACATTTTGTGGAAAAAAGCCATCATTATTGTTATAAGTAAATCCTCTTCTTTCCATTTTATGACGAGTCAAAAAAGTCTGCCTGCAGTGGTAAAGTTGTTTTTTTGGTTCCTTGCGGGAAGCATTACAAGCTCAATATTAAAACATCATAGCTGACAATTAACAAGCAGAACAGCCTTCACATTTAGCAGATACAGAGCAACTGAAACATTCATTTGGAGTTGTGTTTTAGATGATTTTTTCAAATTAAAAACCCACTCCTCTTTTCCCTCTTGCCAACAAACATCCGCATACCGGCTAACACTAGTTTTATAACCATGTCAGGCTTCCATTTGTGGAGGCATGAAAAGAATAATAAAGTGGGATTTGAGCTTTTCTATGAACAAATAAACACACACAATGACCACAACAAGGTTGAGGAGTGCATATCAGGTTCCATGGTGATATATCTAATACATAAAAATGTTCGTATAAACCTCTCTATTTCAGCCCTGCTCAGAACAGACTGTGTCTATGGCTTTAAATGCAAATGAGCTGTGTGACCACGCCCCTCCAGGAAGGGCTTGGGCTTTCTTGCTCCATGTCCTATTGTTTACAGCATGAGGGCAGACTCAGAGGGTAGAACAAACGCAAAGCTGTAGGAGTGTCACCCACCTGAGGGAGGGGTTACTGCCCTTTGTGATGTCACAGAGGGAAAATCTCCAAACAGCCAGTTTGAGGACGGAGGATGGACCTTTCTCATAATTGGGTGGTTTGTAGACAGACTAGGGAAACATACCTGTGTAAGAATTTTTTTTTAATGGTATTTTTAGCTTTATGTATTTCTTTTTTTGTGTAGGAAAGTACAAAAGTATACTCCTTTTTTTACATTAAGCAGCTTGTATACTTGTATACACTTGTATACACAGAAATATGACTATTTATTTTACCCAAAGCAGAGTTATTCTATGAACTTTATGAACAATATTTAAAAAATGAATGTCTCTCTATGATCTGAGTAATTTCACATCTGCTCTAATAGTTTGCAACTTCTTTTCTTTCTGGCCATGAATCTAAATCCTGACTGCCAGGACTGGGAACTACTGCTCCATATGCATCCGTCAGAAGAATATTAAATTATTGCTAATGCCAATATCTAGACACAACACAGGCCTGCACACAAAAATGTATGGAGGGAAACAGGGACAGCAAAGGGGGAACACATATTTAGGTTGCTGTCATTTAGTCACAAAAATAAAGGCTACACGAAAAACCCCTAACAAATTTCAGCTTCCAGTTATCCCACAGTAATTACTGAAATAACCAAAAGATGAATATTTTTCCGATGACATTTTCACCATATCTTGTTTATAAACCAAATGATTACATTGCAACACGATCCAAGTGCGGTGCCAAGTTAATATGAACGGTACAAACTGATTTAGCAGACTTTAGATTGTGTGGCCCATCTCTTTTTGGGAGCTGGCTGTGCCTGTTCTTTGTCTGGGTGAGAGCTGCTGCTCTGCCATTTCCTTCTCTCCTTCCCTTCTCCCTGCTGAGGTAAAAATGAGTCACTGAGTCAGCAGCTGGTCTCCGTCATCCCCAGTATCGCCCAGGAATCCACAGAAGACCAGCTGCTGAATCGTTACACTCTGACAAAATCACTTCCCCTTTGCCCTTGTATGGTTATGTTCACTGCCGACAAAAAGGCCTGATAAGATCTATGATGGTTAGATCTTTGATCATGCATGTCAATGGTAACATGTAAAAAAAAAAAAAAAAAAAAAAAAAAATTGTCCAGCCTTGGAAAGCACAATTGTCCAAACTTATTTTACTGCTGCTTTTTTAAGAGTTTGTTTCCCTATAGATATTGAAGCAGTTAAAGGTGACACTTTTCTTTCCAAGGCCACCTACATGAACAGGGAACAGGCCCCGACAGTAGAGCAGGAATTTAAAATAACACACACTCATTAGATGCATAAGCCTCCATGACCATTCCAGGGCCTTCATACATTATTGCATCTTTAAATGATTTTGATTTTGACATTATTTGACTTCAGTAACTGAAAGTCATTTTCAGAAATCCAATTTGGAAATTATCCCCCCAAAAGATCTTTTGTATTCACAATAAAAAACAGATGTTCTAAAGTTTCAATTTCATCATCACAAAATATTTTTTTTCAGTATTAAATCTTTCTCTAAGAAACACATTGCAGGCAAAATACCAGGGATGATGTTCAGCATCACCAACTTTGTTTTTGTTTGTTGCCATACTTACATTATACAAATTAGCACTAAGCTCAACATAAAGCTGAAAGCTATATATATATATATATATATATATATATATATATATATATATACAACATTCTCTGATAAGCATTCAAGTCTGCACAAATTTCCATGATAAGCAATAATACACTCCAGTCAGGGTCAAAGTCGTCGACCGTCAATACCATACCTTTGCAGCCATGATGCTTTAGGCATGTGCAAGCAGCTTTAGGCTATACTCTGTTTTCAGGAAGGACAACATGCATGTGGTCAACCTTATTTTGGCTCTTTTTACCCTTAGAGTTGGAACTCAAAGCAAATACTTGTCCTTTTTTATTTCAACAGCAGAGAACTGTAATGAATCATAAAAACAAAAGCGGAGGTCTCCATTTTTGTCAGTGCTGTTGACTACAGATGAGTGGAATCCATCATTGAATGTTTAAACCAGGGTGTTTAGTTTTCCCATTCCACTGGCTGACAGGACAGGCAGGTCTCTGTCTCGCTCCATCTCATCTTCCTTCCCGTTATACTGTGAAGGGAGGTGTCTTGCCGCGTGCTGCTTATTTAAGGAGTCTCTATGGAATCTCCTGTCCCTTCTGTTATGACCATGCAGAAGGCGGTGGAGAAGAGATCTGGATCTGTCACTGCCCACTGACAGCTCACTCTCAGACAGCCTATTCTGCTTCATGTTTATCCACGGGAGCTTGCTGGAAAATACAGCCTGAATTATTGGAGACATGTGGATCTCTCTCCATCCTCTCACCTGTTTTGCTTTCCAGGTGGAGTGGGCTACTTTTGGACCTAACGGGGGCCCTTTCTCCACTTCTTCATCGACAGTTTATCGCTCCACCTCATCTTTCCTCAGCTTTTGAAAAAAAAAGAGCAATGGAAACAACTGGGTGTGTTTCTTCTTCTTGAGAAAGGGAGATAAAATCACATCACACATTAATTGTTGCTTGGAGCCTCTTGTCCAACTTTGAAAGGAAATCTAGTTGAATTTGGCAAGCAGACAATGTTTTAGCATCTGAGCACAGTGCACCATTGTTTTTGGGCTCAATAGAGTTGCCTGAAGCTAAGATACTCAATGATTCAAAACATTAACTTTAAGGATGATTGGGCACGGTTTACTTGCAGAATTAACTGCCAGCAGGAAAAATAAATCTGTTACAGCAGAAGCATTCTCATCCAAAGAGAAAGCATTGGTCCTTAAAATAAAAGGAATAAAATTAAAGCATGAAAGTCTCATTACTTAAAACTTTCTCTCTTTCTTCATTCTTACACATGCAGTTGGTATTACTTTTGGATTCAACTTTGACTGAACTTAGGATGACACATGATTTTGTTTTCAGACTAAAAGCAGTACAGCAAGCTGTAAACAAAACATCAGCATTAAGCGCACCTTATATTAACATCTCCACAGCCGTTTGTCTTTAGCCTACTTGAAGAAGGAAATTGAACCGAATATAGGCAGATGCTAAACTAGTAGTGCAACACAAAAATTTCTAGAGGAGGAAAAGGCAAGGTACTTTTGGGAGTTGGAATGTGACCACTGGTGAGGAACATGAAGATAGACTGTGATGACAGATAACGAGCAAGCTAACAGCTAACATTTGTATGTTGGTGCATTGGCTCTTTAGCACTATGGCTCACATAGAGTAGTCACAAATGTTTTGCTAGGACATGGCTAACATCTGTGCAGTTGGTAAATTGACTCCTTAATGTAGTATCTCAAATTGTCTATGGCCACATTGTGCTTCGCTAGTAAGCCACCCAGCTACAGCTAAAAAGTGCTTTTTTTTTTTGCTAGCTAGCTAACATCTGGACGGCTGGCTCTTGCCTCCGCCAATGGTCTACCGACAGTTGCACTATTTACTTAAAGGCAGAATGTAACTTCTCTTTCTGTCTGAGAACTATCTGACATAAACAGTGTAAGGTAAAAGACTAACACTAAAACTTGTCAATCAGATAGCAATCTCTGTTTCCTGTGCCAGGACAACCTTGGCTGTATCTGCTCCTCCAAGCAAGGAAAGCTCCACCTTCAGTTTCAACTAATGATATCTTTTTATCAAATTGATTTCTGCAACAGGAGCCTACTTCTTGGGCACATTTCCAACATCACCTTAATCAAATAGCCCAAGGAGCAATTTAATCTGCACAAAACCAATACAATTAAAAGCATTTCAATGTTTGAGATAAAATCTTTTGGCTGTCATGTATAATTGAAGCAACAAGGTTAAATCTATCTGAGTTATATAACCAGAAATGTTGACCAGGTGTGGTCTGAGTAGCAGCTGGAGACTCAAAGGAAATTTTATTCCTGCAAAGGCAAACTGAGAACAAATATGAAAACACAGGTGCTGCTGAACTACTCACTGACATGCAAGACTGAGGTTAACCACACTGTATGGCACGTGCTCTCGCACAGCTTTGGTATTTACACACAGCCGGTTTGGTGTTTTTATGACCAAATGATAAAAGTAAAAAAAACCTCTGTGTTGAGGTAACAATTAGGCTAACATTAAAGAGATTTGCAGTGAAAATGTTGGCGTTATGAACATTTTGTGATCTGAGGTAAATAACCACAGTTTTAATTTAGAACAATAAGCCATGTGAGGCTGAACATGCAACATATTTGACGCTAAACAACCTCTAAAAATTGTAGTCTCATATTAAGATGCCATTAAGGAATAACATCTCAGCACACAGGATTTATTTTTGTGATTGTTGCAGTCTTTAAGATCAGATTATTTTTACAAGGCCCCTGTGCATTACCATCCAAATGCACAAAGAAGAATCAACACATTATTTGTTACTTTTACGCTGTTCTACTTTTTATTTTAAGGTGCAGCACTGGTATAAATTCACTGATGAGGGACAGGTGATAACGTTGTTCTTGAACAAACACTCTGGGATCATCGATGGCTCACAGAGCCTTTGGTTAGAAAAATGTTGATAGGTGAAAAAAAAAATTTTGGTGGTGATTTGAAAAGTCCTGGAAGCACTGTCAAGGATTCAAACTTTAAAGAAATATCTTACATAATTAGAAAGACAATGATTCTACTTCTGGCAAATATTTTAACAAGAAGATTATATAACCATCATTCTACATAATTTTGACAGTTACACTCATGGCAGAATCTCTTACACTCTTTACTTTAGTTCTTTAATTGGACCGAAAACAATCCAGGCCCAAACTAATCAACAGTATGTTGAGACTTACTCTAAAGGCAAAGTCAGTAGCTTTTTTAAAAGAAAAATATATATAGACTTATACTTAAGTAATGCAGCTCATTCATCACTTATGGGCCTCTATACATGTGTGGTGGTAACTGTCTTTAGATACACTACTCTGCCTGTATTTTAATGTTTTGTTTTACATTCTGTGTGGGGAGCTAGTGTGTTTCCCCCAGCCAATGACAGCACGCAGGTGAGTTTAGGAGTGGATACAATTCAGCGATTAGACGCGATTCAGTTGGCGAATGTGATGGACATGGATGTAGCGGCAAAGAAGAGAACATATAATGTGAAGAAACAGGACACGCAGTTAAAGTTTGTTCAAAAACAAGGGTTAACCCTGTAGTTGGCTTGTGTTTACAAGTTGCAACGGACATTTCTACTGACTCTACCTTTAACAATGACTACATCTCTCAATTTAAGTGATGTTAAACAACATTTAAACCTCCTCAGAGGACCTCAAAAAGACATTTGTGTCTATTACTGAATCAATTCAAAGCTTTGCCATGCTGTCAGTGATGCTGAATGTTCTCAAACATTATTGCTCCATTAACACAAATAGTCACTTATGTGTATTGTTTTTACTCCTGGTGGTTGATTGTGTCTAGACCTACATAAACAACACTTACTGATAGTTAATGTATTCTTGTTGGATGTTGACTACCAATACAGATTTTATTGTTATGTGGGCTATAACTAATTTTTTTAGGGGATTTTTAAGGTCTCGAGGGACACGGAGACTGGACACCCCTCCCTGTATGTGAGCTCCTCTGTAGTGTTTGGCTCTCCGGCCAACATGACACCATGCCTCTGTACACCAGCCAGAAAAACTTTCCCTCTGCTTTGACCTCAGAGACTGTTTTTTTACGATAGTCTTGGATTCTATTTTGCACAGTCCTGGTGAGAAAGTGAAGAAATTAGTTTGAGGAAGAGAGGAACAGGAAAGCCTTTTTTACAACATCCTCTAGATGGAAAGTGTCACACTGGAAACACTTGGAGCTAAATCTCAGCCTCTGGGTTCTGAGGTTATTCTGTTTTAACCTCATCTCACCCTGGTTCTGTTTTGTCAAGGGGATCACTTCACACTCCATTTCAAACAGCTGCAGTGGCAAGCCCACTGAGGTCAGTGGTCGAGCTGTGGAGTTGATCTTGCCTATTGCTTGATCTTAATCGATATGAACACAAATAAGATCTCAGGACAGTAGATCAAGTCTAAACAGCTGCAGCTCTGCTCCTCTCTTCCCATCCAGAAAATATGACTATGTGAAACCCCATGGCTGAAAACACCTTCACCTCATCATCTGGTCCTATTTAACACCCAGCAGTAGATCCTCTTGCATGGGCTCAGTCTTAGTATGATACTTCAGCTGGACGTGGTAACTTGTCGTTTTTTCTTCATTGTTGGACCAATTTAATGGATTTTTTTTTGCTGACTGCCACCTCATGAAAGAGTCAATTCTTCACTTTCCAAAGGCAACAATCTGCACATGTTGATTCTCACCAGAGCTGACAGTGTTGTGCCTGTATCAGATTGATTCAGGGCCTCTTTTGGTTCATTATTGATGAAGATGGAGGCAATATGTAGAAAAGGGAAATCAATCATTTCATTTGGAAAACATGCAAATCAGCCCACTTCTACAGCCATCTGTTTGCCATTTTTGCATGTGTATGCCTAAAAGTGTATGTCCACAAACTGTTGCTATGCAGAAATGCGGTATATGAGCCTACAGTGGGACATTAGGGGGCGTACATCTAATTCGGACGCAAGTTGAATCGCACGCTTGTGTCCAGGGAGGACAGTTGGAGTGAGAGGAGGACAAGAGGAGGCAGTGAAGAGGTCTTTTAGTCATGCAGCTCAAAGGAGTGAATCACGCCTCTCTACAGGCGCGGGGTGACTGACTGACTGGTGTTTGGATCCGTCACAGCTGTGGAAATGGGAGGAATCCGAGCCATGAGTGGAAAGACGCTCCACATGTGTATACTTGACAGGAGTGTGCCCTGATGAGCCCACACACTCGTAACATCAAAAATCGCAGATGCACCTACACACAAATGCACAAATAACAGATCAAAGGTTATTGACCATTACATGATCTTCTTGAAAAGAAAAGGTTGTGCAAGGGAATTATGAAAATGAAAGCTTTCTAAATTGAATCCTTATTGAAAAGAATTTTTGAGGACTACTTGCAATGACTATTTACTTTTTTACATGTTTTTGACCCTTTAAAACTAAAGCAAGTGTTTATAGAGGTACAGAACACTATGTTCTCTTATTCTATAGCTGTGTCCCATTCTGGGGTAGCGTCCTGTGAAGGATCCAGACTCTAAAGGACCTAGCCTTTCCTAGAATGCTCAGACTGAACTGAAATGAGACAGTCTGGTATATAGGTAAGATGTTTCTGAACCAGCTGCTCCCACCCTTTCATGAAGCGCCGCCCCTGTTGCATAGCCCCATCACCCGCTTACTTAAGTAACCTCACGTAAACTAACTTATTATTTTAATATGATTTGAAGTTTTGAGGGCCTGTTGTGTTCTTAATAGATTTGCTCCTGATGTGATTTAGTTGAAATCAGTTACTTACATTTAAAATGGTAAGACTCAGCCACTTGAGGGTCCGCCATCTTGCTTGAATGGGCGCACAATGTATATCGGGTTATATTTGGCCTTGAAGGATGCACCGGATGGATCCTTTGTTGCCAGAGGAAAGGAGAATGCATTTGTCGTTTACTACATCTAAAGGAGAATCCGAAATTGGACAGCATTCGCTCTGTCGCTGTGACGTAATCTGTCTTCAAATGCGCCCTGCCAAGGATGCAGCCCCTGAACTGCAGCTCATGATGGATTACATACCACAGAGGAAACAAATTATGTGGACACACAGAGCAAATACAGGAAGTTCTAAACTAAACACAAGGAGGACTATATCACCTTAATGTGAAACCTGTTGCTGACCTAAAGCCAGCTTCAGTTCAGAGCAACAGAAAGCTAAAATTAGAGATTGAGAGGATATGGACGGTCTGTGTGAGATAAATAAAAAATATCTACTGACTGTTTGTCTGGCCCTCTCACAGAAAATGTGTGTTTCGAGTTATGTTGTCTGAAGAAGGTGCTCTCTCCTCACTGCTCCTCCTCATGTCTGGTCTTCATGTGGATCCAATATGATGAGTCGTATCATTCAAGGCAGCAAAAGAAAAACCTGTTTCAGATGCCCACAACTCAAAACAGACATCATATTATTCAAACTTCTCATGGAAAGGTATTTTTTGACCAAAGCAGGGGTCGAACTGTTAGGAGACTGCTGAGTTTGGGAGCAACACAAAACAGATCTTTGCGATCAAAGTTTCATCACGTTTACCTTTACGGTTTTCTATTGGAGACGATAGCACTCACCACAGCAGGAAAGGACAACCGGTGTCTTACTCCAAAAGTATTTTTAATCTTGTTCTCCTGTAGGCTGGAATGTGGAGGATCGCCTTTTTTGTCACGACTGGGAAGTCTTAAATTACCAACAGAATCTTGTTGATATTTTGCAGACTCATGCTTTCTCCTTCATAGTCCCATCAGTGTTTTACTCAAGTCAAATCTGTGAGAAGTTCATTTCAGTTAATTGTATTTTGACTATTTTCACAATTGCAATACTCTGAACTGAACAGATACAGTTACAAGTGGATTGACCTGTCAACTAGTGATTATTATTTCTGTTGTGAATTATTGAAGACTAAATTTAAACTGGATTTTGGATGTTAGTGAGCAGGAGTCTTTTTTATCCTGCACTTACACAATTCATACAGTTCACCAAGGATACGTTTTGCAAATATAGTAAAAGTCTGACTGTCAGTATACTCTTAAGATTAAGATTTAGTTTATTGATCCCCGCAAGGGGAAATTTCTGTTTTTACACATGTACAAACAGGATCCTATGGACATGCACTAATGGAGAGATGTTAGAGTGAGGGAGCTGCCCATGACAGGCACTCCTGAGCTGATGATGGTGGTGGTGGGGGGGTCTTTGCCTTGCTCAAGGGCACCTAGGCAGTGCTCAGGAAGTGATCTGGCTCTGACCAGCCTCTCCAGCTACCAGACCAACTTCCAGACTTGGCCGCACCGGGACTTGGACCAGAGACCCTCCGGTTCACAGCCCAAGTCCCTACAGACTGAGCTACTGCCACCCCTACTACCTACACGTTACATCCTGAACATTATCTGCTTAATAGTACCATCCCACAGTAATAAACCATGACTGTGCTTATTAAGAACGAAGACATCTTCATTTTCCTTATCTTGTCAAGAATCTTTTGGACTGACAACACAATTGTAAAATACCTTCTCTTATTCAATTATTTGTTTTAGTAATAATACAGAGTCAGCCAGTACACATAGTACACAGTACGGCTTATTCTGATCCTCAGAGTGTTTGATATATGGAGCCTCTCCTTTGCTTTGGTCTGGGCCAAGTTAGAGGGATCAAAAAGTAGCAGCAGACCGAGTCTGTATCAGATAAAGAGGCTCAAAGTCCCGAGGAGATTCAACATGCATGTGGTATCCTCTGCAGGGCTAAAGCCAGGGAAAGGGTCAAAGAAAACAGTTACCCAGAATATCATGAGCCGAAATATATAAACAGTAAACAGTGTCTGCAAAAATCAATTTATTATGTTTTTTTGGGGAGGAATTTAAATATGTGGTATTACTCTAGATTGCAAAAGTTTGAACTTATTTTACTTTATGAAACCGATATTTCTTTTAGTTCCAGAAATTACTTGAACAAAATGTTCAGAAGTCGCTTCTGTGCATCTGAACCGCCTTTCCTGCTACTGTGTTCTCTACATGTGTGAGGCCTGTGCTGCTCTGCACGTGTTAAGCACGTGCAATTTGCACATGGGTTTCAGAGAATTAATTCCTTCAGTAACATTTTATCAAAAATATGTGTAATATTATTTAGGATGCAATCCAAAACTCACCACTACCTTACAAAAACACAAACCTACTTTTAAGTGAGAGCTGTTCTCTGTCCACATACTGAAGTTGAATTGAGATGACATTTGAGCAAACGACAGAACACGTATGAGGTGGCAATAAAAACACAGCAGGCCGCCATGGGACTGTATATCCTGTATTCTGTTGGTTTAGGTTTGGTGGGAGAACAAATATTGAAGTCAGATTTAAAAATGAATATCTTGCACCTCTTTTCTCTGGAGCTTACATAAAGAGACAGAGACCACAGCAACTCTCCTTTTCTCTCTGCAGCTGCAGGACTCGTGTGTTAGCCACAGCGCTCAGGCCTCCCTAGATATCTCGAATGACTGCTGTCAGCATGCTCATTACCTCTTTCAGTCTGCGCCTGTTCAAACAAACTCCTCTGGAGGCCACTGGCCACACAAAACCTTTTCCCAGCCTCATCATGACGTGCTTCTCTCTGCCCAAATTCATGCCTTGGTCCATTTAATGGGTGGTCAAACATACTTACTGTAAGGAAGAACAAACACTGGAAGTCATCTTTTTTTTTTCTTCACTTCTACGGCTGCTTGCAATGAAAGGGGTACAAAAACTACAACCACCTGTTTCTGTTATCACCTAAGAATAATGTAACATGCTGTCAATGTGTGGCGAACATTTGTTTCTGTGGATTCACTGAGAAATCCAAATCCTTAAATAATTTGTGATTCATGTCTCAGAGTTAACAGGTAAACTAGTTGGTTACATGCTGACATTCATAGTATGTAGATATTGCTAACAGGTAGAAAATGTAATGTCAGTGCTCAACATGTAAGTATAGCTAACATGCTTACACTTTCTGTTAGAATTAACTTCGTATTACAACTGATGGTGATAGGAGTACTTTAAGCTTTGCAGGTATTTGGTTGTCAACCAAAATAAAAGACAATTATAATCACTGATTGGTTGAAGTAAAAATTATTACCTGATAGTAACGCTGGAGGAGAGATCAGGAACTCACCAAGTCAGTCATCCCAATCTCCTCTCCTCAAGACAATGAAACTTTGTCCAAAAGTTTAATTCAACCAATATTTTTGAGATATTGTATAGTCATTGTGAGGAACTTTTAGTTTGTGTTATTTTTGGCTATTGCTAAATTGGTGGATTAATCGATGGACAAACACTGCCTTGCCTGTTGCTGTTGGCAGGGCAAAATGATATATTTGTTATCCAATCCAATCCAATTAAGCTGTAAGTACAAAAAAAGACTGCAGTTCTTTCAGTGTCACCTCGAGGCTAGTTGGAAAAACAGAGGAATCCCCATTAGAGCCCATACTAAAATTCCCATTTTACAGCAGAAATAAAAATGGTACAAAAAAACATTTTGTTTTCTAATCGCTAATTAGGGGCATGGCCTAGTTGTCTGACAGAATTGTGCGTTGTAGTTATTTGCCAACAGCTACAAGGCTGCCTCAACTCCACCTCTTCGCGTTTCTTATGTGGCGACCGCCATTGACTGGCTTCAGAGACCAACTGATGATGTCAAACTCTATGGTCTAAGCTGGGAACGAAGCTGTCCTTCTGAGTCAAACTGTACCATAACATTAGGCCAAGGACACAAATGACCTTTAATGGCAAAATCACCTGCTAGTACTGCATAGATTCTCTGAATATTTTCTTGTCTGGGATTTGAGACATCTGTGTTTTTGTACACTCTAACTAACACTAAAGAATGGTAAAGAGATATACATTATTTTTTTCATGGTGCACTGGAGATTAACCATTCATTGGGATCCCTCCATAAAAATGTAAACCCACTTAACTGTCCATATGACAGTCTCGTATGATCATAGTCTTTAAAAAAAACAATACTGGATACCGTCTCCCTGGGATGATGACCTTTTCTGACTGAAATGTGGATTTAAGGACATAGAAATCTTTAATGCTGCCGGTCATCGCTTTCTTTTTTAATCCCTGGTTCAGTTTAAAGCTCCCCTCCTGATAAACACAAATACATTTACCTTCTTGACCTCTCTTTAGCCGAGGCCAGGGCCAGCATAGAGCACTGCTCACTGCTGCTATGTGAACCCAGGAAGGTCTTTGTATACATAAACTTCAATGAATGGACACTTATAAATTCCAGACTTACGGAAGGTGCTTTGACATTGCTGTCTCTTTTCGCTGAGTGCTGAAAGATCCATTAGTTCTTGATGCCCTGCGAGTTCCTTAAAAAAGATCCAGCATGAGACCCCCCATGGGAGATTAGGTGTTGACATCTCATGTCGAGAGTCGGGGTATGCCCTTGTCATAACACTCTTATGGGGCTAAATCATTTCCTGTGGGCACTGCTGGGTTTGCTTTCTGCTGGGTGATTGTCGTGTCAGATAGAAGCAGGCAGTGCTTAACGTGCTCAAAAGGACTTGCGGTTTCCTTCCCTGCACTTGTTTTCCAATGTGAGGAGTGTGAAGTACAGCCTCTGCACGTGCATGGAAGGTTTAGAACACTCACCAAGTCTTCAAGCTCTCTTTGTGACATTTTTAAGGAGGCAGGAGTTTAGAGTTTTGTGTCATTTATCACCTCATTCCTATCTAAATGGTCTAAAAGAAAACACAGCGAGTTCTTCAGTTTCCATTCCAGTAAAACACTGGACAGGTACTGTAAACAAGTTGCAGACCATTCCTCTGCTAGAGCTCAGATCTCAAATGTTGATAGAGGGATGGCTTTGTACCCAGAAAGACAAAGGTGGGCTATTCACCTCAACACAGCATGTGCACAGTTATGCGGATCAGACAGCAAACAAGGGAACAACAAGAACATTATATTTTTGGGAAATTCCAACAATGCAGGCATCCTTGATATTTGGAGCCAAGTGTGAGAACGCAACAGTGACACAAGTTGAAGTACGCAGACAGACTGCCAGGCATGCGCAACATTTAGGACACAGGACAGCCAATAATGAGCCTGGCATTGTTCTCAAAAGCATGCTGCGTTCTGTGAGAGCATTTTGTCAGCAGTGCCACGCTGTGAGAGCAGACAGCTCTTCCGTGCAATTTGTCTCAACCAGGCGGGCATGACGGAGCCCTGAGAGAATTAGTGGTGGTTAAATTAGTTGGATCCTTGTGGCCTGGCTTAGAGAAAAGGTGTAAATGTCTTCAGGAGTGGTTCCAGTCCATAATAGGTAACATGTTTCTGCTAGTTGAAGAATACCACAAAGAAAAGACCTGATGAAAGCAACTGATTGTATAATATAATTAATGTATTCTGCATTATCTTGCTTATGTCAGTGTAGTAAGGTTTTCTTTACATTCATTCACCAGCAAGAAGGCTGACGTCATTCTGTGGACACTTCAGATTTAGCTAATTTAGCTTCCCACATTAGGAAGGCTGCTGGAGGAGGCTTTTTTTTTGGGACTCAACAGACCCAAGCATGGACTTTGTGAACCGAGTGACATACCCCAACTCTGCTTGCCAACAGCAGCCTGTGTGGTAGTACACCCCTGTTATCACACAGCTCTCAAGGCCCCTCAAGTGTTGAGGCTCAGAGTTAATGAGTTGAATCGCTGCACCAACCCTTTTAGCTCAGATAGCTGAGGGGTCTTTTTCTATTAAATCAATCTTTTACTTAAATTAGTTGAACTGCTCTCTCTCTTTCAGTTATTTTCAGCAGGGTGATCTGGTCTGCAGGTAATCCTGGTTGGGGATCATGACTTAAATTCAGCTGAGGTTAAAAGTTAGCATGGCAGGTTGACTACGTTCAGTGGACACTCCCACATGGTGACCTGAACCGTATTGGGGCCTTTTGGTTACAACTTACAGTACATGTGTTTATGGTAATTGATTGTAACTGTGCTGATTTTTAAAGTAGACACGTGTCTCCCTGTAATGTTGATGTGATTTACATCCCTATGGGCTTCGTGAAGACAGCGCACATGCTGCTCGACTCCCTATAGCGGTTCTTCCATGAGGATCTCTAGCTTTACTTTTAGTGTTATTTTGACCCAGGCAGTCCGCTTTCCATATCTCCAAAAATAATATTCTGCTTTCATCAAGCGCCCTGTCTGATCTGTCTCAGTTTATGTTGTTTCTAATGGAAAAAACGTGTTTTGCATTGCCCTCACACACTTTGTGCAAAAGTACAAAAACAAAACCCTGCATGTTTCAGTGGTGGCACTGTCGTGTTTACCTCAGATTTACTGTGGCAATATAGTGTATTCACAAGCACATACTGTGGTCCTCTAGATGCCATATTCTGAAGCCCTGTGGTGTTGACGTTGAGAGTGTAATTACTGCATAAAGTTTGCCGGGATGTGCTGGGGCAGGCTGTACTCTGCTTGTTTGTTTAGGTGGTGGTCTGAGGCCGCTTAATAGTGGCGCTTTGGGGTCTGGAAGAACACCGAGCTGCTGGATTGGTGAAAAATCCCAGAGATCTAGCATCTGAGGGCCTTGAATTCATTACACATGTTCCCAGTCTCCACAGTTTAGCCCTGTGATTAAGTGCCGCCCCTTGATCACCCGGGGAGAGAAAATACCACACAGAAGCTGCCTACTGTCTCCTCAGGGAGTTTGTTTTTTTGACTTCTTAGAACAACTAGGACCTTTAGAAAATAGATAAATAGCGTTGGTAGACCGCAGACTTTAACCAAAGGGGATTCTTAGAGTCTAATAAAGATGATTCTAAATAAAGATGCTTCATGGCTGTTTGCTGGAGATAAAGAGACATCTGCATCCTAATCTTGCCCCGTGGTCTTCCGAGAGTTCATAACTGTCAGGGTCAACTAAGCTGTAAGCTAGGGAAGGATAAATAGCTGTTGATTTGTCGTTAGAAATGAGCCTGCTACAAAGCGGTTAACCTAATGGGAAGGCTGTGTGGTCATGTTAAGGTCTTAGAAAGTTTAGTGGTCTCACCAAACAGTAAATGTTTTTTTATTAGTTCATCAACTGGGAAGGACATAGCAAGTTCCAACTGAGCTAACTGGTGAACACAACCAGGAAGAAACAGGTTATCTTACACAGTTATCAGTCTGCTTCCTGTCTCAAGTTGTGAATACAATTCTTCAAAGTACGCTTTGTCATAATAAGCTTATGAATCAGATTTCTGACCCGCCAAAGCCGCTTTTTCAGAAAAATAAATTGGCTAACATGTAGCTGTTAAGGAAGTGCTATAAAATCTGCTCCCCTATTAAAAGCAAGAATCCATTTCTGTCAACAAAGGCCTTCAACCACACGTCCAAAAACCCTGCAGTTCCTCTATCATAAGCAGTAATAAGCACATCATATTTCAGCAATAGGCATGCGATCTGATGTGACATGTTATTTTCTCTCTGCCCTTCTTTTTCCTGGATTGTGATCAATGTTTTTTCTTCTGGATTTAAAGAAAACTCACATGAACTAAACGATGAGGAACGTGCGCGCCACATGACATCCTCGTTTCTCAAGGCAAGAACTTTCCATCTATCGGTTTTTGCATCATACATTGTACATAGATGACTAACAGGAAAACAACCAACCTTTATAGGACTATAAATGTGGTTGCTAACAATTGTAAACAAATGCAATGATGCAATCTGCTCGACGGTCTGGCAGAACTCTTCTCTCCGGACCCCCCCCCCCCCCCCCCCCCGCAGTCTGCATCTCTTCACATCACCTCTTCTTCCTGTGTCTCACTCAGTTGGAGACAACACTGTACCAAGTGTAGCATGACTATGTCAAAGGTTAGGCACGCTGTGGTGCGAGGCCTTCTCTCTACAGAGATACTTTAACATTCATAAGGCTGTGTTTGAGTGACAGCTAGCAGTGGGTAAGCACACCAAGAGCATGTGAGTATGAGGTGTGATCGTTGTACGTTTGTGTCTCTTTTGTCTGCCAGACACCGCAGCGCAGCGGGGCGCCGACATCAGAGAGAAGTTCAACAAATCCTTGGATAGATTTACACACATGCTCCTGACGCCTGACTATTATGACATGTCTTGACCAAGTGAAAAGCTGCTTTAATATTTTGTCCTCTTAGCGTAAGTGATCCTTTATTCAGATGATAAATGGCACGTTTTTTTTTTTTTTTTTTGCACTGTTTCCATCAGTGATTACATATATTCTCTCACAGTTTACATGTGCTTCTGATAAAAATGTCTGCCAAGGAACGTGCTGTAGGTTAAAGCGCATGTGTGCAGTGTTAATGATTCATTGATTTGTATATGTAGTGGATTTTGTGTCAACATAATTATACAGATACATGATTAAACTCTGGCGCTAAATGAAAACTCAAAACACAGACGCATGCTAATACGTGTTGCTCGTCTGCCAGTAATCATCTGCGGCAGCATGCTGTTATTAGGAATTAACGCCAGCATAGTGGTGAGAGTCATGGCATAAACATCCTTCTGGGGAATCAGCCTCCTCTCACTCTGCATGTGCCCAAGCCACAAGCATCCCTGAGTTACATAACCGCCCTTTTATGCAGACGTCGAAATCCATGTGTCTTTTTGTTTTAAGGCCCTGAAGGCCACACAGATGGACAGTGAAATGAGGTTCCAATATCCTGATGCGATTAGCCAGGGGAGAATCTGTCATCTAGAAAGAGCGATAGAAAGGAGAATCTGATGTGTGCAAGTGCATTCTCCAGGTTTTTGAAATGAAAAATGTGCTTTGAGGGGAACGGGGCCTGGTGTCTGCCAGATTCTCACTATGAGAAGTGAAACTAAAAAAACAAATAGTTGGACTACAGTGATGAACAACGGGGATTTTTGGAGGAAGGACCAGCCAGAGATCCATAGAAAATCAGACTTTATTAAAACTATTCATTTCTGGTACTCTGTCTACAAAACATTGTTTAATAGAGCACCTGACAGCAAATTCATTTACAGTAGATCATCATAAAGCGGTCCTAATTTAATATGCTGAATTAGGAATTAATTGTGTAACTGTATTCATTAGAGCATACCTTGTTTGCTTGTTTTAGGTTTAAAGTGCATTTCCTTAGTAGATTAAAAAAAAAAAAAATGATAGCACTCTTCAGAACCAGGAAGAGTAACCGTGCTTTTCCTTCACCACCCAAATGCTGTCAATCACTTTCCCATACTGGAACACACAAAGAAGTCAATGTTAACTTTTTTGGGCCTTTAAATAAACCCTCTCCACTTGCTATAAATGTGTACATGTGTGCTCACCTGGTCATCAGAGACCTGCTCCAGGTACAGGTGAGTGCTGTTCACCACGTGCATGCGGGTGTAGCCGTAGTCTGTGCTGCGGAAGGCGCTCCACTCTTTGGGGTTTGGGTTGAACCTGTCAGTCTTCTCTCTGCAGCCCTGCAGAGGAATTAGCGGGGTTTAAAGTAGATCTGTTGTTGATGAGCTGCCCGCCCCCCACTCCAGCTCTATCCACAAAAACCCTGTGACATTTACAACTGTGGCTGCGCCTCGGCGTGAGTCTGGCTGCAGTTTGATATGCTGATGACTAATCCCTCTGCGGTTAGGTGACGAGGCAAGTCCTGCACTGCTCTCCACCACATCAAAAAAGACTTAACCATAGAAACAGCTGGCTCTGAACCATGTGGCATACCAACTGCTGCACAGAAGGGACTTCGAACAATGCAACTTTGTTTTTGTTGATGCTGCTGTCAATTTATGATTTGACATTGGTGGAAAAATTCTGATGCAGTGATGTAAAATTACTTACAGCAGAGCCTGTGATGATGTGAACGGGAGCTTTTGGGTTCACATAAGGCTGCTCTTTGCTCCCATTGAACACCTTCAAGAGAAAAAACACACAAGTCTCGCTCACTGATCCAAAACAAAGACTACAGAAATAAGAATACGGTGAGGAGCTGACCTTGTCACCGTAGACGGGCCACAGCCTCTCGTATGTGTGCTCATGCGCCCACAGCTCCACATCCACCCCTGTGAAAGAGATTTGATGATAATCGGCATCTTCAGTAGAAAAATAACCAGCTCAACGTCTCAATTTAAAACATTTAGCTGTGAAATCTCAAGTTTCTCAGATCCATTGCCCGTTTAATTCTGAGCTTTTCTCCGCAATGACCAAAATCTTCACATCAGAGCAACCAAAACCTCCTAAGTTCCACAACAAGTTCGGTAATTAAATGCAACAAACAGAAGTGTGAGACATGTAATACAAGGCAAACATTAACAAATGGGGCTCTTGGGACCAAAGGCTTGTTTTTTATAAAGGATGTTAGAATTGCTCTGCTCTCAGTAACTTTTAGGATATATGTTTGTCCTAACCGATTGAGTGTGTAAATACCATAGCGGTAGAATAGATCCTCTAGACCCGGAGCTGTTGGTTTGGTGTCATTCCTTCCCCGTCTGACCTGAGATATAACAGAGAGGAATAATAACAGCAAGAACTGGCACCAGTGTCTGAAACTTTACCTGCTACCTGAAATACAACCTGGTAAGGCTCCACTTCACCCATGCCAGCCTCAGTCCAAACTGTGCCAAGTGCTGAGACAAGAAAAGTCTAAGTGGAAACTATTTAATCCAAATTAAAGTGATTATGACAGCAGGCTGTGCTGAATGTGCTTACGGGCTATGATGAGGACTGGCCAGCTTGCAGTAAATGTGACACGTCTACTACCAGGTGTGATTGAAATTTCAGGCAACATAACAAATATGAATCCTACGAAAAACTTTATGTGATTACACAAAAAAACGCTGTACCATAGACATGTGATACTCTTTGCATAAAACCGATGAGATGAATAATAAACACTTTGGTGATCTTTTGCTAAATGTTTGTATGTTCATGGTCTGATGTATTTTGCTCAGCAGAATCAAATAAACCCATTTAATAGACACATATGCATACACAATGCATAACTTAGGACATCTGTGTAAAAAAGTGTATGACTTTACTGACAGGATTCAGTGGTTTACATACATAGGAGTCAAACGTGGTGCAGTCGTCCTGGTCGTCATCAGAGCAGTACATGGGTCTGTGTCCCATGGTGATGATCCAGGGACGTACTGCACGGTTCTCCGGCTTGTTGGCCTCCTGGGTTTAGACAATTTTATTTTGAAAAGAAAGAGAAATCATTGCATTCGAAGTAGAGCAAAAGGAAAATGGAACAAAATCAACATAGTGTTAGAGGCAGAGAGGCGAGTGTGGGAACAAAACCAGAGCACTTTGCCATCATCAACACATGTAAACGGTGCGGCCATTAACCTCCAGGTCTTTCCTCAACCACTCGTACTGCTTGAAGAGGAGCTCCAGGCCGAACTGGAGATAGAAATAAACCTCGGTGGAGAGGGAGATGATGTGCGCTGACCCCAGGTTCCAGCTGCGGACACAGATCGTTAAATTGATACACAGCCTGACCCAGTGGAGGAAGCATGCTGAAAATGAGCAGTTAAGCGAGAACAGACCTCGCTGTTCACTCAAGATAGTGTGAAAAGTACTCCAAAAGTCTGTCTCTGACATTTTGCTGTTGAATGCGATGCCAGATCCACTTTACAGACTCTTTCTTTGCTTTGTGTGCTTTCATGTTCTGATGCAGGCTTGATGGAAAAGCATATGTTCTCTACATGTGTAGCGCATGTTATAAACTGAAAAAGTTTCCAGAAGCAGTCCTGTGGTTTGATTGTTCCTCCAGTTTTCATAACCATGCACATGGAGCCATGGCTCTCAGCCAGCAGGCCTGGCTGCGTCTAGACCCTGGGACTGAGGAGTGGGCAGCTGGTCTATGATCTAGTCTGGTTTTATCTTTCTGTCTGAGGAGGTCTGCAGTGAGCTATGAGTCACCCAGTAGGATGTATAGTCCCATTGTGTAGTCCTCCCTGGTCCCTGAGATAGGAGAGGCAAACTAAACTAAGAGAAGGGCACTCTGCACTCCTCTGCTGCCAACTCCTCTGGGCGGCCTCTTGCAGCTCATTAATGCTGACTGAAATACAGTAGCAGGCTTGCTAAACCTAAATATGATACTTCACATGGGGCCTCTGTTGGAAAATAAATTATTTCTCTTGCTCTGCGTGATTCCAGCATCCTCTTCTTGATCTATCTGCTGTAGACACACGATTTAAGCAAGTCGACGACCACCTTAACTAATGCAAAAACTGGCTGTATTATTTCTCCCAGGATCTGCAAGTCCACCTTTTTTCCTTTTCCTCACCTGTACCACAGGCTCTCGGTCTTGCCTGGCATGCTGAACCGATTCCTGTAGTTGGAGAAGTTACTGCAAACAACAAAGATAAAAGCTGGTTCAATGGACTGATCATGCAATTCAAGTTATTTGAAGACCGCAGACTTTAAGATAGATAAACTTGATTTCGACACAACTTGTCACAAACACTAAACACATAGCTTACATTTAAAACACAAAGTGCAGCAACTGATAAAAACAGGTGTTGTGCAGTGTGCCGTTTAGAGTTCAGGGTTCAGGGTGTGCTCTTTCTTACTTTGTGGTGCCTATGCCAGAGCTGTCACAAAAACAAACAGGGAATCTGCACATCATTACTCTCAAGAGAATTCTCAGCTTTGCTTTGAAACCAGCATTTCTTTAAAATGACCGCCTCATTCTGCTGCAATCATTTTTTGTTTCGTGCCGCACTTAAATAAAACTCTCAAATATATATATTAGAGGTTGAGCATGACCATTAAACTGTTGTGCTGACATCTGTGTCAAACGTTAAATACATGTCTCTAATTTTAGAAATTCAAAGAAACCGTACACTTTGCTGTAGCTGGACTATCAGTGGCTAGCTCTTCAAAATTAAAGGCTTGAAAACGTGATCTCAGCCTCTGTGACATCCCTCTACTAGTTTATGATAGCATGTCATTGAGTTTAAGATCATGGTCTTTTCTTTTTTTTTTTTGGAGCCAGATGATCAAATTTAGGGCCCAGTGTGGAAGCTTGGGTGGAGCTGAGATGGAGAGAGCGAGCCGTGATGCATCCGTCAATCAGGGGGGAAAAAAGGCCGGTAAATATACCCCTCTGAAAACCATGACATCTTCCCTAAAGAGCCCCATAATTTGAAATGTAGCATCCATTATAGGAATTAAATCGTATGTGACTTCCACAATAATTTAACCGCTGAGTTGTGGTGCTTCATGCTTGATCCTGACTAAGTAGGATGCTTTAAATGCTCAATCCATGACTTAAACCTTTCCCTCACTGCTACCCGAGTCCATGCCACTAAAGACCAGCAAATGATTCACAAACAAGTTCTTTTAGACAAGAAATATTCAAAAACAAACATCCAAGAGTGCACCGTTATTTACATTCTCTCCACTACAATGTGTACTGAACTCCTTCATGGACTTCTCTCCCTGACGACAAATCGCCAGTCTCTTTTCACGGTTTTTAATTTCAGCCTGAGCTAGCGTACCTGAGCTAGATCCTAGCTCAGGTAAGGATCTGATCTTACCTGAGGATGGCTGGAGGAACCAAGAGACCTCCAGCCATGCTGAGTAAGTCTTCAATAATGAGAGCAGAAGTTTAAGTGGACACTAAGGTCAGTGTTAAATGGGCAAGGCTTCAGTGTGAGCTGTGATCCTTCAGTTTAAAGGAGAAAACCATCTGACTCAGCATCTCTTTTCATCCTTTTAGTGTCTATCCTAATACTATCCACCCAATTCAGAATCAGCCTTTTTGATAAGAAGCTCAGACTTCCTACAAGTCACAAAAAAGAAAGCTAAAATAGACAGAAGTGTCTGTAGAGGAACTGAAGCGGGAACAGTCCTTTACATGTGTTCATGCTGCCATCTTGTGGCCGGGGCCAGTATTTAGCAAAAATGCAGGGAGATCTGGGAAGGTCCCATGTAGTTAAGAGAAATAAACGATTATATTTTCAGTCAGTAAAATAATACACGTTCTCTCTAGTAATACAAACAGAGTGATGTAACTTGGCATGCCCTGAGGGAGAGGCTTATAGCTGCCGTAAAAAAAACAAAAAACTGCAGACTTAGTTTTAAGTCTTTTGTTTTCTGGTTCAGAGAGAGGGAAATCTGATTGGCTACAAATATGATAAGCCTATATTTGCCTTATTAATCTTCACTGTGGGAGACCTACTTAGAGTGTGAGTCACCCTCTGTAACCCAAAGCGTGTGTGTTTTGGTTTCTCGTTAAAATGTTATGGAGATAAAAATCTGGTCGCTGTCTAATTCAATGTGGACATCCTGGTTCTTAAACTGACCCAACAAGTCTCATCAAGCCTCCCCTTTCATCATCTGATGAGCTTAATCCCGGCCGTTAGAGGGATGAAAGGGAGCAGTTGTAGTCTTCAGGAGGCATATCACTGACGGCCATCACAGGACATTGTTTTAGGCAGCGACGGTTATATCTCGGTCCCTCGGAGGGCCTGATGAACCTTATTGTGCTTCTGGGAACAAAGACAGTCTTGATTGGGGCCTTAGCATCTTCTGTGGATCCTCTGTTCTCATCCCGCTGGAATGCTGACTGAAAACGTTTGTGGTCTGTCCTGTTTCAATTTTCTCTCTACCCATGAGCTCTTGAGGTCGGAAAGAGAGGAACAGAGGAGTATAGAGAGAGAGAGAGAGAGAGAGAGAGAGAGAGGGAGAAAAGCAGGAGCAAGCTGCTGGGAATATTTTGATTCTTCAAAACACCGCAGAGCAAAACACAAATTAAGGTATAGGAGCTGGATTTCTGGTTATGTAACACAGCGAGCAAGTTTGTTCTCGATATCAAGTTCTCATGTCGGGATGCGGCGCCAAGAAAAAGAGACTACTGTTAGCAGCTCCTTAATAAGAACCAGACAGACGTCACATCACACATGGCAGGGCCAGGCGAGAACCGTCTCCCTATCGGAGCAGCAAGTCAATATTATGTTGCAAGATCAGGCACCTAAAAAAGGTTTTAAAAAAGCACAAACAAACAACCGAACTCAGCAAATGTGCTTGGAATTAAAGGGGCGCATAAGTTGCTGATGTGTGGTATTAAAAGCATCTGAGGTCACTTAAGTTTTGCTGTCTCAACATTATAAGAGTCTTTAATCATCTTCAACTCAATTCCATTTCGCTGAACTTGAAAATGTACCCTAAAGGCCCTGACACACCAAGGAGATTGTTGGCCGTTGGAAAGGAGCCACAGGTCGGATCCGAGCCCTGAGCTTGTATAGCGCTTTTCTAGTCTTTTAACTACTCAAAGCGCTTTTACACCACAGGTCACACCCACCCATTCACACGCTGATGGCAGAGGTTGCTATGTAAAGTGTCTGTCAGTCCATCAAATCCAACCTTCACAACATGGCCCTAAGACTCTAACTAGACTTTTCTTCTTTGTCGCCCCCCAGTGGTGGAACGAACTTCCTAACTCCATCCGATCGGCACCGATTTGCACCTTTAAGAAAAAGCTAAAGACCCAGCCTGTGCATCCGATGGGGAGCGTGAAGCTGATCATTTGCACTTACTGACATTGTTTCCTCAGCTCTAGATCCTTGCTTGTGTTGTACTTTCTCTCTGATTTACGTCGCTTTGGATACATCTGATAAATAAATTGTAGAATTGTAGAATCAGTATTAACTAATCACATTCATACGCATTCATACGCCGCAGACGAGGCAGCAGGAGAACCTTGGGGTAGTGTCTTGTCTAATGACACATCGGACATGTGGCAGCAGGAACTGGGGATCGAACTGACTCCACCAACTGAGCCGCAGCAGCTCCAAGTGGCAAGGCTGCTTTGTTGTGTTTTTCTGCAGTTTTAAAAATTAACATAGTTTATATTTGAGCTGTTGCAAAATAGAGAACAATTGTCTGCCATAGATTCACAGTTGCATATTTTGTCTGAATAAGAATCCATAGCGAAAAGGTAATAAATTAACATTCCTGCAAGAAAAGATAAAAAATGTCCACATCCAAGAAGCTGTAACCAGGACATGTTGAGACATTTGGCTTGAATAACAACAATTATTCAATAGGTTGTTCAGTCCAGAACGTTTCTCTGACTCAATTGTGATCAACACATTCAGGGGAGATGAGTGAAAACTCAGACAGAGTTCCCTTCACCACTGGACCGTCTGACTCTCTGTGAGCTGAGAAACAGATAGTGAAATCTGATCATTCCCAGTCAGATAAATGTGTGTTTTGGAGAGCGCTGCCTTGTTTAGATGTTGGTGGTTTCTGACACCGCTCCAGCCTTTGGCGACCAAAATAGCTCCCATCTGTTCAAATGGTACAATGAGGAGTTTTTCTGCAGGCCACAGTTTGTTCTTTATGAGGGAAGAACGGCAGCAGACCAGAGAGAGGGGGAGTCGGTTATTCTCCTTCAAAAATCCTGCACGCAAACTTTGCATTTACAGTAGCCAGTTCTGAGAGTCATTTGTCATGTGGAGTCTTGCACGTCTCTCTCACCACTTTGTAATTCAGCTCGTATCAATGTTTTTACCCCAAACCACAACAGCTATGTGCCCCCCTGTTCTGAGCATGAACGCTTCCATGTGCACTCAAAGGTTACTTAGGATTGTCAGGATACCAGAAACTTAGAAAAAAAAAATCAAACATAAGCAATACCTCTTTCTATAGCAAGGAGACAAAACTAGAAGTCCTAATCACCCAATAGAGAATTGTCTTGTTTTTAAATGACCAAACATGGCAGGCAAACTCCTGCACTCTGTCTAAACTGAACAGAACATTGGCACTGATTCGGGACTGGAACGTTGCCAATGTGTTTAGACAGTTAAGACAGTGTCACCTCTTCTGCTTTCCGTCAGATTGTGAGAGACATGAATGTAACTTTAAAGCCAAAAGTTGTTGAAAACCTCAGAGAGAACTTCTATGTCTTGCGGCAGCTTTAGGTTAAAATAACACTGAAGATATGTGTTTTTTTTTTTTTAAGTTCAGTACTTTCAGATATTATCAAACTTTTAAAAAATAAGGACATCATATAATTTTAAAACACATGCTATCGAATAAATATCTACAATTTTGACAACCTCACTGGCTCTGTTTAAATTTCCCAGTCACAATAAAGAGATGTACTTTATATCATGTGTGTCTGAGCTTATTTTTAAAGACAATACACACTAAATGGATGGGCATATATTAAATGACACTTACTATGTTGCTTCGTGGTTGCCTGGACAGGTCATGTAGGGCACGTAGGCAGCTATGGACTCGACCTGCCTCATGAACTCGTCTCCAATCCTGGCATTGTCCTGTTAAAAAGGGACATTCAGCCATTACACGAGGCCAAAGATCAGAGAACAATATTACGCCATATTCATTTGAATGAGCATGTGAGTCTATTTCTCTCACAGCGTCAGGAAGGAAAAAGAAAGATGAGTCTTCAAAACAAAACGCTTTGTCCCTTAAAAATCTCACTTTGGTTCATACTGCACTGATGGATTCTACCTGCCACAGTCATTCATTCCCTTCCTCTGTCTGTTTTTGTAGTCAGTTTATCAGTGAAGCCACAGGATGTGCTCACACATTCCAGCTTGGCTGAATTATGGTTATTCTTTTTTTTTTTTAGTAGTCTGCTGATTGCATTTCGCATTTTTCCATATTTGAAAAAAACAAAACATGAAGTATTCATGAACTAGAAAGAATTATATTAACATCCAAGACAGGGTTACGTTTGCTTAATATGAGTGATGACAGTTGGGAGGTTTGTAAGGTGAGCAACATTGATGTCAGGACTTCATATTTGGGGTTATGAATGGTGCAATTTTTTTTCCAAGAAATCCTGTGGTGACATCACCGCATATCTTTAGCAGCAGGTTGAAGCATCCACAGAGTGAGTAAACACGAGATGTGTGTCTCAACCGCAGCTGAGGGACTTTGTATTCACGGATCATACACAGCGGTGAAATGGCTTTCTGACAAATAGGTTATTGATGAAGAACAATTGATGCCAATGATAGAAGTGAAACTGTGTGTGATCAGAGTTCACGATATTGAAGAGACAGAAGAGAAATGAATACCTCATGCATGTCGTAGGCAAAGTCCCCTAGGAAACAAACGTACAAAATTCACAAATTAGAACCGATCCTAAAGTTTTCAATACAATTTAATGAAATCATTCTGTCATCAAACACAGCTTTACCTACAGTACAGGGAGGATGCACTTAAGGAGATAGTTAAACATCAGATCACTTTTATTTGCAGAAAGATCAGAAGATTGATTCCATCCTCACGTTAAATGTTCAATGTGAAAGTAGAACCAGGGGGCTGATAATTAGCTTAACATAACATCTGCTGGGGCGCAATGGTTAGGGCGCGCGCCCCATGTATGGAGGCTGTCGTCTCAAGCGGGCGGCCCGGGCTCGCATCCCGCCTGTGGCCTCCCTCCCGCATGTCGTTCCCCACTCTCTCTCCCTGGTTTCCGATTCTATCCACTGTCCTATCTCTCCATTAAAAGGCACAAAAAGCCCAAAAATAAATCTTTAAAAAAAAAAAAAAAACATAACATCTGCTCCCTCTAAAAGTAAACTCCTCTGGATTACCCTCAACTATAAACCTCACTAAACAAGAATGTTGAATCTTGTTTTTTTAAATCAGCATAAAAAACAAAATGTCTACATGACTTTTGAAGGTTTTAATTTGCTGGCTGATTCCTTCTGCTTCTTGTATTTATGCTCAGCTAAATTAAGTTTAGCTAATCTGCTGCTTTACGGTATTAAACTTCTCATCCAACTGTGATTAGGAAAACAGTGAATCTTATTTCTAAATATTGTTATGTACAAACTATATCATATTGACCAGTGGACAATTGTTAGTCTCACTGAGAAGTCTGATCTGGATTCATGAGGAACACAGTTTTGTATTTCAGCTCTGAGATCTCGTTAATAGATTCACTTAGCGATTCATTTGACGAGCCAGGAAAAGAAGAAGAAAAACATGTCTGTTTCTTCAATCGCTGGCATGAAAGTGAGACAGAGGGTACAATAGACAGAGAAGCAGACTAATTTTCAGGGGAACACATTTCGGTTCAACACATAAACATTTTCCTTTAAATATCAACCTCTTAAATGTGCCAGCAAGTGACCATACAGTAATGCTCCAGAGCCAGAATCTCAACGGAGGCATGGGTACTGTTATATTGAATACAGTTACTACCTGATGTATGATACATTACTTCTTTATTAGACTTTTTTCTGTTGGACCCCATTTAAATGAATGCTTACATCATTTGTCCTAAGCTAAGTCCTGCTGAATGTTGACTTTGGCGTCAGACAACAGATAAAACTGAACACCTCGTCGCTGCTTTAACAGTTCAAATAATACTGATATTAATAATTCAAGTGTAGTGTGGAGGTTACCTATGTGCAGGATAGCATCGTACATGCTCAGCTGCGTCTCCTTCTGCAGTCGAGCCAGAGACTGAGGGTTCTCATTGCCAAGGTCACCGTACAGAGCAAACCTGGGGCTGAAACGTGTGCTGTCATTCAGAGCAGTGAAGAAGAACACGTCGCTCCAGCCGTCGTTGCTCCCACAGTGGTAGACTGTCGTTAAGGGAAGGAGAAAAAAAACTCTTGAAGATGTATGTGTGGGAAAACACTCTGACAAGGCAAAGGTCAAAGTCAGTGATGTAAAATCTCCACCCACCATATGTAGAGGCAGCTTTGAGGCCTGTGAGAGTGACTCTGTGGATGAACATCTTCCTCTTCTCCTCTCCAGAGTCGACAAACAAAGTAGCGTCACCTGTGGCCGTCATCTCAAAGAGCCGACCCCCCAGAAGGCCGTACTCCACCTTGCTCTCTGTTTTATTAAAGGTGGTCCAGGTCACCAGCATAGACCCCGGCTCTCCTGTGAATGAAGCCACTGTTCACTGGAGTTGAGGTGCAAATTGATCAGACAAAATTATAGGATTCATGTACTCATGCATTTATAGAAGCTGTGCAAATGAGGAGGCTGACTTTGATCTTGCAGATAGTCAGACGCACCAGAAAGCTGAGTGAAGTACTCATTTCATCAAGACGTCGACTCATTAAGTGACAACCTTCACCATAAAGTAAAAGAAAATGAATGCTGCAAAGCCTCTGAGGAACAAGAGTGATATTAGCTGTATTGAAACAAATTGAATGACTGGGTTTCTTTAAACAATACCACTCTAAATATAACATGTCAGCTGTTGCATGTAATAAACCTTAATAATTCATCAATGCCTTCAGTTATTTATTCAGCTTCATAAAATAAATCACACTGACTTTTTTGATTTCAACATATCTAGAGGTGAATCAGACTTCAGTCAGACCTTAAAAAACAAGCAGAGCTTTCCAATTATATATCAGGGTTTGTATCCATTATTGTATCTGTTTATTTTTTCCCAGTAAAAAACATCTGTACATTTGCAAACCATTCGGCTTAGAAACTAGTTTGTCGTGTGTAGTTCAGTGTTTTTGGAGAGTAAAACTGTATCCCTCAGCAAATGGAAACAGTTCAAACACCTACCTGGATAAGAGAGGTGGACCTGCTCTGGTTGGGTCCAAATTGGAGGAACACCAAGCACGAACAGGGGTGCAAGGCTGAGCAAAGCCCAGGCAGCACGAACAGGTCCCATTTTAAAACTGGACAGAAGGAGCAAACTGGCTGACAACAAAACCATAACTTTTATATCACTGTAATCACATGATGCTTACAGTTGTCATTCAAACATCACATGACACAGCGTCCTGATATAAAACCAAAGCAATCAATGTGTGTCTTTGGTACTATGGCACAATTCTGCTTTAAAATATCTTACCTGAACTTAGCGCCTGTTAACATAAGACCTCACTGGAAGCCTCACACACACACACACAGCCCATGTTTTGTCCTCTGGTGAGAACGTCTACATCAGTGAACCCGAATGATGAAACTGCAGAAGTAAAACATCAAGAGTCAGCTAGAACCGCACGGAAACAGATGATGTGTCAATAAAAGCAGCTGATGTTGTTTGCCTTTGTGCATTCAGTGGAGTTATTGCTGCCGATGTGAGCTCAAGTACAGCACAGGGGATTAGCCCACAAGCCACAGCTCTCCCCAGATCAATGAAGTGCTAACATAAACAGCTGATAGGCCTGCAATGATCAGGAGAAGGGTCACAGCTCATGCAGGCAAAAGCATCAAAGATTCATTTTAGCCTGCCCATAAAAACAGTACAAGCAGATTCATCATTCATCAGCTGTGATAACTGTCTTTCCTAGTTCAGACAGACAGGCCTGGTGTGATCAGCTGACTTAAAAACCACGAGTGTAAACAACTTCTTCAACCGAGGATTGGGTTTGAAATTTGCACCATTGATATTGAATTAGTCGCTAGAGGGTGCACATCACACAAACTGCGTTATAAAAAAGGAGGCTTTATTCTCTAATCATGGGCGGGACTCGCAGTTAAAATTGCATGGCAGTTTGTTAGTCGTCAAAGGAAACTCAAACTCTGTTAGGAAACGAAAACAAGGTGAGTATCCTACACCACATAACGAGTTTAAAGTCAGTGGTTTCACGCTCTTGTAAGGCATTTAAAGAGTTGCCATAAGGAACAATGTAGTCTATATTTTCATCACCACTGTCTGATCGCGACGTTGAACTGGGTTTGACCCGGGGATGTTTTCCTATTCTTTCACCAAAGGGCGAATTCGTACTTCTGTTATGAACAACTACAAAGCGTGGGGATATCGTTACGCCAAATCTAACTATTTCTTTATCTTAAACTAATAACACTTACAGTCTGAGTTATGAGCTGGCTGTCCAAAAGTAACACTATGAAAAAGATAGAAGAAGATAGCTTAATGTTAAATTAGCTCCTAAAAAGACTCAGTGTTCAGCTGTTCGGCTTGGAAACACTTCCTGGTTGCGTAAAAGAACAACAATGCCCACGTGGATTGTGGGAAATTGTGTTTTTGGTATGTTTTGCCTGGGATTTTTTTTTTTAGTTTTTTTTTTCTTGTTTGCTTGTTTGTTTTATTTTTGTATTTTGGCTGGCTGAGCATGTTTTGCCATCTCTAAGCCCATAACAAATTGCTGAATGAATTCTGTCAATAAATTAAGATACAACTTTTTTTTTTAAATTGCTGACCTGACTAGAATGGGGATGAGCTGTGTGTTTTATTGTATTTAATGATGTCTCACAATTATTTATAACTAAGTAAACAGGTTTGGTCTGTTTCCCTAGGTATAATGGACTCCAACAGTGAAGATGGAGAGTACCAAAACCTTGACCATGCCTTACAACGTGATGAAACCCCGTACAGAGTGACATATACTCATGGAAGAAACACTAAACATGTGAGCAGCATGACACACACATCATTTTAAACTGCTGTAATTCTGTATACTGGACCTTTTTTTCTATTTAGAGTTGTGAGATTTATCTCCATGCAAAATGTTATTTTTAAATGCAGGAGGACTACAATAAAAATGAAGAGCTCCCCAAAAAGAGGTAGGTCATGCGTGTTTTGTGGCTATATTTCAGCGTGTGAGTGTGTCGTGTGATTTAGTTTTCAGCAGAATGTTTTCTGCCTGCCCAGGAATCCAGTGAGTCGCTCTGGCAGTGGCAGATTGAAGCGGGTGGTGTCATGTAAGAGGAAATCTTATCATCTGTCGGTGGCTCGGAGGAAGCAGCTGGGGAGCGGAAGGACTTATGATGCTGCAAACAAGGAGAATGAGATGAACTGCATGCAGGACATGCATCAGGAGATATTTGACATGGACCCTTGGGAGTTTCCTCTAAGTGTCAACAATAACCACAAGACTGGTAGAACTGGTTCTGAACAAGCAGACTACAGTATGCTCACTGAGGTCAGACATACTGCACGGCTGTGACTTCACTTCTGTTTCTTGTGTTGTTGAGTTTTTTGAGCAATAACAGTGTAACTGATATGCAGATTATATCTGAACCTGACCATGTTTTTCAGCTTACAAAGGATCACAGCACAATGATTGATGTGCTTTTCGGGAGAAACCTGAGGCTTAAAGTATCTTTAACACTCTGGCAGAGAAATGTTGGAGAGCTGCTGACATACATTCTGAGGTAGGTACACACTGTATGTTGTTGCTCTTAAGAATGAGACATACAGCATGATTGCATGAATTCAAAAGTATTTTAAATGTACTTCCTTTGTACAGAATCCAAGACATCGGCGTGTTAGTTGATTTTCTCCCAATGATAAGCAAAAGGTGAGTGTCTAAAATGTTCCAAAGGTCTGAGTGATTACAGGTGGAGTAAACATGACTTAGAATCAAATTTTTGGTTGCAGCATTGACGAGGATTCTCCAAGGATCACTATAGGCTGTTGTGTTGACCTCTTTCCATTAGTAAAGAAAGTCCTCACCAATCCATATGAAGAGTGAGTATTCCTGCTGTCATGAACTTTAACTGACAGTTAAATGCAGGATAATTCATGTGCAGAAATGCAAACGTCTAACGGCTGTCTTGAATTCTCACAGGTATATTACGGTTGGTTTAAAGTGGATCAATTCAGTTTTGATAAACTGGTGGGAGGAACTTAGAGCAACTGGCTACAGTGGGTCGACTTCAGATAAGTGAGTGTTGTACTGTTTATCACAATGTACTTAGAGTAAGATTTCTATGCAGAACATTTGATTGAGCCATTTTGATTTGACACGCGTCATACTAGTTAAGTAGCAAAACACTCTGCGCACTAAAAACAAAATAATGCTATACTATCATCATTTTATCTTACTCTATTACAGAAATTTCCAGCTTTTTAATCAGCAATTATTGGAATTGTGGCATCAGCAACCTTCACTGAAATCTGTCCCAGGAACTGCTGGAGACATTGCAAAGGTCAGTGTCACATGTATAAATAAATCATTTCCACTGTTGGCTTTGAATTTTCATACAAAATGTCCTTATCTTGTGAATGTCATTCTTACCCCTTAGGTGATTGATTCCTTCCTGTCCCAGCTCACCTGATGACAGAAGAGGCTGATCAGTGTTTGTTCTCTGCTGGCACAGCACAGATTGAAGGAAATCCTTGAATATGCAGTTTTTTCCACACAAGAAATGCCTATAAAAAGTTCCTAACTGCCCTGATGTGATGACTGTAAAACTTCTTTATTGAAGTTATAAACTCTTTATTTCTTTTTGTATTTATTGTCTGTCAGAGCAACTTGAAAATAAGTTTAGAAAAAGTGCAATTGAAGTTCTAATGTGTTGTAAAGGCAATTTAATTTGACCAGAAGGATGTTGTAAATATGACCACATTGTGAGTTTCAGTGTCACACAGAAAGTAAGACTTGTTCTTTGACATGTTGTGTGTCTGTTCCAATGAATTCTCAAACTGGTAATTAATAAATGTATCATTTAAAATTGTATGTAGTAGGTTTTTTTGTGGTGTGTAACCACCTTCTCTAGTGTGAGATAATCTTACTCTAAGTACATTGTGATATTTTTGCAAAACACACACTGCAGTAGAACCGTATGTTCTGTACTCTAACACAACACTGTACTCAACCTATGTTGGATGAAATATCAGGAAGGAAAAAAAGCTACCAGATCACCACACACATTCTAGCACAATGCAATCTCACCTGGACTTCAGCCTCATTCAGTCCTGATGGGATTTAAGTCAAGCTGAGATATGGGTTTAAAATGCTCATATCTCTCCGTTTACATGTGGCTTTATCTTACTTGACACAGATAAGTGGAGGGCTGATGTCATTGTGATGTGAACCCAAGGCTGAAGTCCAGTTGTGACTGGGCAGGCTGGCAGGCGTTGTGCGAGGATTTCGGTAAACTCTTACTGTAAACTCTGCTGTCGAAAGCACTGTTTGCATTCAGTCAGTGAAGACTAATACAGCAAAGATTTTATGTACTGGTAAATGATCTGAAGGTAAGCACACTGATATTACATTTTACATTCCTTCCTCTTCTTAAGTGTTTTTCACTAAGTTCTTCTAATTCAGTAAGACATTTGCAGTACTGTATCAATAACGAGAAACTATTGATTTGAAAGCTGAGTGAAGAAAAGGATGAAGAGTTTGAGATACTGGCTGCCAGTGGGGGCCATGCTGCTTCTTAGTGTGGCTGGAGTCGACATGAAGCATCTCCAAGCTGAGAATCTAAATCTCATCCCCCCAGATCAGCATAACTTGGTCTTGAACCCCGGAATGAGAGGTAATGTAGACTTTCACTTTCAGTTTGACTTTTGTTTAACTAGGTTTACCTGTAAAACATTGATAAACAGTGCTGGTGAACAGTTGTCATCAATCTAATGACAAATTCATGGCATTAATGTTTAGCACAGAGTAGCTTTGTCACATAAATTACTAATGATGGGAATTATGCAGAGTGGTTCAAAAGAAATAGTTCAAGATTTTAGGATCATCCATTGTGTTTCTTGCCAAGAGTTAGATCAAAAGATTGATACCACATATGTACAGCAAATATGATGCTACAGGCCTGTTAGCTTAGCTTAGCACAAAGACTGAAGAGGGTTAAAAGCTGTCTTGGAGGAAGTAACTGCGCCGAGCCTGGTCATAGTGTAACATAACCCCCCTGTCATTATATCACATTTTCCTATGAGCAGGTGCTTTTAGCAGTTGAAATATTCCCACTATTTGCAGTGTTTGTGCTATCTCTTAATTCAATCAAAATTTTGTTGTATTTGTATAATGAAACATACATACATGTCAGAAGATATATATACAATCCCCATTGTAGTGCTTAAAAACTTAGAGTTTGAAAGTTTCCCTGTAACCCACTGCCATTCTTTGCTAGTTTTGGCGTCTGTCAGCTAATCTTTTAGCATCAAATAAATCTGATGTGTTAGCTTTTAATACATGCTTATGAGGGATATTTTTATTTGCCCAACAGTGCTGCCCAGAGACTGCTATGAAATGCTCATGACGTCTTCAGGTACGGCCAGAGATGGCGTGTACCTGATCCAACCAGGCGATTCCTCCATTGTGGCTTACTGTGCCATGCAGGAGGGGGGCTGGACTGTGGTGCAGCACATCACCGTCAACAGCAGTGTGAGTTTCGATCAAACCTGGGCTGAGTACAAGCAGGGTTTTGGGGATGTAACTGGCGATCACTGGCTTGGAAATGAATACCTCCATCAGCTCACCAATGGCCCCGGACGCTATAAACTGGGAGTAAAACTAGTCGACCGAGACGCCGTCACTAAGCTGGGGGAGTATGACCCGGTTCTGGTAGAGGATGAATCATCAGGGTACAGACTAAGGCTGGGGTTGTTTCAGGGCACAGCTGTAGATGCACTGACCCTGGACACAGAGAACTACCTGCATGACAACCAAAGATTTACCACTAAAGACAGAGACAATGACAACTATTTCCAAAATTGTGCAAAGCTGGAGTTTCAGGGGGTTCCAGGAGGAGGTTGGTGGTACGACGCCTGTGCTGGTGCCAACCTCAATCGCAGAAATGTCATCTACTGGCAAAAAGACTGCAACAAGGAGCGACTGTGCAAGTATGCTTGGATGATGGTGAGACCTTCAGACACAGTTAAACTAATTCACAGTGGAGACTGTAAGAAAGATGAACTGTGAGTAAGACACTCACAGGATATATGATGCTGCATCACACCGGGTATGAAGGCTATCGAGTGTGAATGTTTTTCGATATTTTTGAAAGGTTTTCTTCGCATACGAACATTCAATTCACCACATTTTATTCAGAAATGCATGGACATGATCACAAAGTACTGACACAAACAAAACATAAGTCACAAGCTCTGAACACAGTATAAAAATGCACAATGGTTTAGCTCAAGCTTCGTTTCCATCTTCACAATATATTAAGCAAAGCATCTTTTCATTACCCAAATCACAAGTGCAGAATTCTGGTTTATCACAGTTACAAAAATGTGCTTTATGACATTTTAGCTTATGACACATGTAAAACACCTTTTATATTTCAACTCTCATCATATGCTTACAGAACATTTCACAAACAGCATTTTTTTTGCCACAGTACACAACAATTTGTCCAGAAATGCCATCAAAATCAGATGATTTAGTTACAGTAAATGAGAGAAAAACAAATACTGTAACTCAAAGCTCGTAAAAAAAAAAAGAAAATATCCTGAGGATGAAGAATAATAAACAGATCATAATCAATAGTGTTTGCCATTCCCATTGTAAACACTGACATTTTTTTGCAAGTTTGTATTGTAGCTAATTTAAAAGGACTAAAAAGCCTTTGTAGGGTTGGACTGCACAGATTGGGATTGAATTAGTTTCAGTGTGGGGGTTATTTATTAATTTTTGTGAAATGATTTTACGTTATACCACTGAGATTTTGCAGGATATCAAATATTTGTGAGAACAATAAAGCTGAGTCTATATTCATTCCTCTGACACATGGCACTGGCAACATATGAGAAGGCTTTGATTATCATCAAGTTACAATCTTGACTTCGCAAGCAGATTCTGACATCAGGACGACACTCATTAGCCCTTCCAAAGAAAGTAGCAATTCAAAAAAGTGAATTTCCAATACAAACACAATACAGTACCTACAAAATGAAATTTTTTTTTGTTTTTGGATGTAAGAGCATTAACTTCAGGGACACTGGCATTTTGTCATGTTTTTAGAACTCAAATAAAGTTTAAATTATTATTTTGAAGCAATTTTTCATGTTCTTTTCATACCAGACTGTTTAAGTTGAATAAACTGTGCAATTAAATATGATCTGTGTGTCAATAATATCTTAGAGTTTATTATAAATATCACTGATTTCAGTAGATTGGGACGGTTTCATTATGTTCTTCCATTACCAAAGTTTGAGCTGTATTTAGCCAAAACTAGCAGACCTACTGATTAATGAGCAACACTTTAAACTGTACCAGCCCCATTAGTATGTTTTATCAAGTAATTAATACAAACAGCCACAGTCATACATCATCTCAACATAAATAGTTCATGTAAGTTTAGCGCCGACCACAGGGTTTTGTCCGTACCAGTACAGCTTCTCCTCGATCCTTTTCTTCTTCCACTGGCAGAGTAAGAGCATGCGGAAGGTCTTCTGGAAAGTCTTGTTACAGAGGGCATAGCACATGGGGTTGACGGTGCTGTTGACGTAGCACAACCAGTAGCCCAGGTGCCAGAGCGAGACTGGTATGCAGTCCGAGCAGAACGTGGAAATAAGCACCATGATGTTATACGGCGTCCATGTCAGGATGAAGGCCAGCAAGATGGCGCTTAGAGTCTGAGCCGCTTTCCTCTCCTTAATCAGCACCATCCTCTTCCTCTTGGTGATCTGGTTCTTCAAAGAGCCATCTATGGGCTTAGATGTGGATGAAGTGGATGGAGCGCTCATGGATTCAGCAGAGGAAAATGTCGAAGATGCAATTTTGGTGTCTCCGTTCTTACTATTGTTCTCCACATGAGCGTCTTTGGACACAGGCTTGAACTTGTATGACACACCCTTGCTGCTTTTCTGAGAGTTGCTTTTGGGCGGTGTTTGGAAGAAGCTATCCTCTTCATAGCTGCTGAGCTGCTCGCTCTCACAGCCCACCCCACCCTTGATGGTCTCACAGGCCTGGTTCCTGAAGGAGGTCTGGAATCCACCTGGAGAGACGGGCCTTTCATCATCCTCAGAGGAGGCATAACTGTTGAAGGTTGTCAGCTGACCAGCTTTGGACCACTCATCGTTAGTGGTGGCTACTGATTTTGCTGCATTGCTTCTGCTAGAAGATGACCAAGAGGCTTGAGTCCTGTCATTTGAAGCTGACCTTAATTTGCAGCTAAAACAGGATCTGATAACGGTCTTCTGAGGCTGGGTGACCCCTGGGTCAGTTGGAAAGGTAATCCCCTGCAGCTCTGCCAGATCTTTGGTCCTTTTCTCTGTCTCCTTGTAGATCCGACAGTAGAGGATTGTCATGACTGAGACAGGGATATAAAAGGCAGCAATGGCTGTCCCAAAAGTTATCACAGGCTCAGAGAAAAACTGGATCTGACATTGCCTCTCGGGAACGGTCCTTTTTCCTACAAAGTACTGCCAGCAGAGAATAGGTGGGGCCCACAGAACAAGAGATACCAGCCATGCCAAGCCGATCATGATCCCGGCCCGTTTGGGAGTCCGTTTGACCCTGTAGGTCAGAGGTCTAGTGATCGAGAAATATCTGTCAAAACTGATCACCAATAAGTTCATGACAGAGGCGTTACTGGCAACATAGTCCAGTGCCAACCACAGGTCACAGGCGAGGTTTCCTAAGGCCCAGTATCCCATCAGGATGTAAGAGGTGTACAGGTTCATGGAGAACACACCTATGATGAGGTCAGCAGCTGCCAGACTCAGCAGGTAGTAGTTATTAACAGTCTTAAGCTGACTGTTCACTTTAAAGGAGAGCATCACCAAAACATTCCCCACTATGGTTATGAGGCTGACAATAGCAGAAACAGTTGCTATGGTGATCACCTCCCAGAGACTGTGAGTGACCAGATGGATATCCATTGTACTTGTATTCACAGAGGAGTTCAGTATGCCCTCTGCATCCATGGTCTTCTTGTGTTTATAAGCATCCAACCACAATGAAAGTGTCAGGAATTGTCATTTTTTGGAAGACCTCCTGGAAGGCAAAAGAAAAAAAAATGTTATAATTGTATTGCTTCATAAGAATCCCATTTATTTCCACTAGATGGCATTAATATAGCATGTTGAGCATTAGACATTTACAGTATACTTGGCTTAAAACTACAGAGGAGGTGAAAAAAATCCTCTCACAAACAAAGAATTATTATGTTGACAATGATAATGATAATGATGATGATGATATTAGTAATTTAAGGTTATTAAAGGATCATATCTATAGTGTGTATGACTTCAGGAGTTTGTTCTTTTCAGTGAGTGAAAGTGTGATTAATTGAAGATACTATGTGAAGTTCCAGTGTAGCATTTTTGCAGAATAAATTCAATAGGTAGCAATCAGTGCATTGAGGGGTGCTAAACATACTTCCATGAACGGCCTCTGAAATTCCCCTGGCGATTAAAAATTCTGAGCTTCATTTTCTCTTTAACGTAAAATATTTTAGCACTGTTTTTATGGAGAATAAGTCAGTAATCGTATTTCTAAGATCTAATCAATACCATATGGAACTACATGCCCTTTACCAGCAGAGGGCAACACACACCCTCCTTCACACATGGTGCCCTCACTCTCAGGGTTAGAGCAGTGGTGTGCATGCACATTTTCATCTCTAAATGCTGCATCAATCAATAGCTTTCGCCAAACAAGCCTTCAGGAAATTACTGCTTTGCCTTTCATGACCTACAAATCCATGACAGTGCCATGTGGTCTTTTTCTTGCCTCGAAGGTTTTGATAGAAATTTATTGAAGCAGCCTTCAATTTCCCCCGAGGTATTGCTTAGTACCTGGATGGATAAATGAGTACACCGGGGAAACAAAGTATTATTTTGTATCTATTCTGACTATACTGCATCGACTATTAGGCTTGTCTCATAGACTGTTCCATACTTACAGTTAAGATAACAAGTGTCACTCTTTTCAGAGACTACACTCTTCTGTCAGGAATCAACCAAGCCAACTGGGCATGACGCCATTGGTATTTTCAGCCGTGCCACTCACTCAGTTTAACATTAGAGAATTTCAGTGCCAAGTCACAACTGATTTGTACCAACTCCCCTAGCTCCAAATGGTAACATTTTCCAGAATAATTCTTAAACGTAATGAATGACTTCAGAACTGATGTAAAAAAATCCATGATCAAGGAGAAAACTGTTAAACAATTATCTTTTGGGCGAATCACCTCCAAAGAGAAAATCCCTCATGTGGACTTGAAGCTTTTGAACGTTCAGGCTCTCAGCCACTGCTGGAAAATGGGTGTGGAGATGTTGGCACTCATGGGCAGAGAAACAGTTTTAGATGGCGGGATATCAAACAGAAAACTGCAGGTTACAAAATGCAATTCTGGCTCGGTTATAGCCTTATGATGTATTAATTCTGCATACTCTTTAGAGAATTAGACAGGAATAAAGTTGGCTTAAAAAGCTAAAACCAGATTTTTTGTGCTGCATTAATTGATACATATATCCCAAACTGCCTTATTTGTAGTGTATTGTATTCTGCTCCCTTCTCTAGTTTTACTTCTCCTCCTTATGTTTCAATGTAACTTCTGCCAACATTGAAATACTTTGGACAGAGTCTGCACTCCATTCTTGAGAAATGACTTCCCCTCTCATTGGCATTCCTTTGAGAGTGGAAGGTAAGCGGGAGTGCCAGCGGCAGCCTGAGGCCCACACAAATAACATTCTTGTCACTGAGGGGGTCCCCTGCATGACTTGGATTGCCCCTTATCTTGTTATATAGCGACATTTCATATCACATCACTCAAATCCTCACATCATTCCACCATTAAGCTTAAGAGATGCTAATCTGTCCTCAGAATGTTCTACAATTTTCAGGTGTCCACAAACCTTTTATATTATATTATTCTTAACCTGAGAATGAACCCTCATGATAAGTAACAATATCACTCTGCTTTTTATGCATATGTTTTTCTCCTTGTGCACCATTTGCTAGAGGTGTGGCTGTGGAAATGGTGTGGCTGGTATACTTAGTGTTTTTATATTTATTGGGAAACCCACTAAAAGTGACTTGAAATTACACTGACGATCCACTGACTTGTTTTATAACACCATCATTATCAAGAATATTGGTTTATAAGCAAACGTCTTTAAAACAATTTGCATCAGCTCCAGTATATTTTATGTGTTGTGGTTACTGGTAGGTCTTTTAGCTTGCTTACAAGATTAACTTCCATTTTTTAAATTATAGTCTGTATAAAAATTGGAAATTGGCTTCTGTGAAATCAACCATAGGTTTGTTGACTGCCTTTTTGTGAGGCCTGAAGTTCAGCATTTGGATGTTGCCATCTTGGTTTTGGCCAGAGGTTAAAATATTCAGCAAAGCTTCAATGGTTAACAGTCCACACCCTATTAATTCATTAGCTGGCAAATAATAAAACTTAGCAGATTGATTTTCTATTTGTGGTCGTTGTTGACTGGAGCTGTTTCTAAGTGGACATGAGAGGAACAGCAGTTTTATTTTTTCTACTTCTGCATTGGCTTCATTTCCCAGCCCTGGACATTGTCACTTGGTTTAAATCCTAAAAACATCATGTTAGCTGTGTAAACCCATTTTAACCAGAAAAAAATCTGTTTATTATTAATAATGAGTGTTAGCAAAGACTTTAGGCTAACAACATGCTAAACATTCTCCTGATAAAGCTTACCTCTTAGCATTATAACTGTTAGCATGTCAGAGTATTTATGTTAGCTTGTAGATTGAAGCACTTCTGTTGCTGAAGAACAGCCTGGCTACATGTAGTCTCATAATATTTTGGTGTTAGTATTTTGTCATGCTCTTTGATAGTAACTGTAGGCAGACTCTCTATAGAGCCAGTGAAATTGGAATTAACCAAAAACATCAGGCAAGGGGTGTCAGTTTAGTTAAGTGGTAAGAGCATGCGCCCCAAGTATAGAGGTTCCTCATCCCAGTGGTGAAGGTTTGGCTCTTTACTGTATATCTCCCCTCTCTCCACCGGACATTTTCTTGTCCCCTCTTCAGCTGTCCTATCTAATAAGGGAAAAAGTGGCAAAAAAAAAAAGAAAATCACTAAGAATCCCCGCCCCAGGCTCAATACATTTTTCAGTGTTGTTTTTTTATTTTCAGAACAAAAAGTGGATTGCTGAACTATCCATGATAATCTTAGATGACACCCCAACCCCCCCCACATTAAATAATGATGACGAAAACGATGTTTAAGAAATGAATTATTCCTGACTCACCAATGACTGTTGCGCTGCTGGACACACACAAATACACACACAGTATGGACTTGTTCTACCTCTGACCTCAACCGGTGGAGCAAGTCAAGCCTGCTAATAGCTTCTAAATCGAAGCAGGAAGTGTTTTACTGGTACACTCAGAACTTAGAGTGTGGGGTAAACACGAGCCTGCATCACTATAAATAGTGAATATGGTCCGCTGTGGCCTCTGTTTCTGGACTTGCAGTTTTGGTATAAAATGTGACGCATGGTGGGGAAGAGCTAGGCTACATGACGCTGTCGGGTCAGAAAGACAAGATAAAAATAGGAAGCTGCAGAATTTGTGGTCTGCCTGTATTTATAACCTGTTAAACAGTGTCAACTTATGGTGCTAAGAGATCTTGCTTTCTCCACAAAAACGAATAAAATCAATCACTACATAAACATCCTTAGAGTATCCAACTGCCTCCTGAATTATTGGGTTAGTTGTGCATGTGTAAGTAACGTTCGTAGATTCAGGGATTATAAACTGTGTGTGAGGAGAGACCAGGTAGCTCAAATCTGTCCTGAGTCGTCCGCACTGAGTGTAGAGGCGGACATGTTGCCAAGCGGCTTCCTGCAGGTCCTCTTGCCATCAGAGCTTCTGTGCAGCAGCTCCATACACTGATACCCCCCCCCCCCCCCCCCCCCAACAAGGCCTCCCAGTCATACGTAACCTTTTTCTGCACTCTCCTTTGGTTGCCGCACATCTGCTCTGCACAGCAGAAACGTGAAAGCGAATAGCGGCAGTGTGTGTGTGAGTGTGGCATTTGTGGGCGAAAGAAGAAGAGAAGATGAGAGAGACCAACAGAAGAAGAAGAAGAAGAAGCAGAGAGAGCATAAAAGAAACAGTCAAGTCAAAGGATGGAAAGGACACTGTGTGTGTGTGGGTGTGAGTGTGTGTGTGCGTGTGTGTAGGTGTAGGTGTGTGTGTATGCGTCTGTGTGTGTAGGTGTGTGTGTGTATGTGTCTGTGTGTGGGTGCTTGGTGAGTATGTATGATATGCAAATCAGCCCTGAGCTTTTTGGCACAATGGTTCGAGCGTCCTATCAGACCACTGACCCATGGGGATCTGATTCCTGCATATGTGATGATTTTAAGAAAGGCTTAAGAGACAATTGAATCATTCTGTGCATCGCGTATTTGACGTGAAAGACCTGAATCCAAAACATGCATGAAATATTTATGTGTCTCATCTGTTGGTGGCCAAATTTGGAATACAACCAAATCCATGTATGAGGTAATTTATATTTATACTCTAATTCTTTGTCTATTCTATCTGTTTCTGTTCTTTCTCTGTGAACTGATTTTAATCTCTTTTCAAATTGGTGAATATAATCATTACATTAATATTATGATCGGCTTATGAACACCCAAGTGGTTTGTGTAGCTGCTCAAGAGACCATAACAATCATTCTTGAGGTCTCCAGTAGTTTTTTTTTTTTTTTTACGAGAAACATTTCATTAAAAACTCATCATTTGGATAATGATACTGCTTCAAACTCATCTGTGTTCTTGCATGAAGAGTTTTCATAGTTTCGTGCTTGTAGGTTGTCTGATGTTTGTTCTAAACTCAGAACATCCCCATTTGACTCCATGCTGATGTTATGGATGTTTGCAGAAACACAGGTGGAGATTTCAACGGCCTCTATGCTGGTTAAATTTTATTTTCCTGTTAATGGGGAAAGCTAAATAAATATGCTCAAGTTTGCACAAAACACATGAAGCCTTGATATCAGTTTTTTAATATGTATAACATAAATCCTTTTTGGATATATGATAAGAGCAAAATGAGAGGTGAGTACATTACTGCTGGGCAACTCCCAAACCCCCACTATAGCAAAGTCACAAAATTGTCGCTTAACGTTAAAAATGCATGCATTAAAAACAGTCAAGTCTCCTCTACAGTGTGGTCAGGATTTTTCCTAACCCACCAGACCATTAATGTCTTATGGGAACTCTGTTTCCGGGGTTTATAAGCGCCAGCACCTTCACACAATTGTTGCAACACCTCACAAGATCTGTGGGGACTGGGTGGACTCGTTAAAATCACGGTTCACTGCTTGATCCTTCCTTGTTTTGTCATTTCTACTTAATCATAGAGAGGAGGGGAAAAGGAAGACTAAGAGCCCTTGTGCCTCAGCTTCTGAAAAAAACATATTGATTGGAGGAAATTTAGAGGGGGAAATTACTTCTACATTTTAGTAAGATGCAATTGACATCATGATACAACTTTCCTTTTTGAATAGTGTTATCAGATATTCCACAGACAAGACTTAAAGAGGAATGTGTGGATACTGGTGATAGAAAATTGGACCGAGGTATAGAATAAGGTCTGCTTCTGAAAAGACAAGAGTGTTCATTGAAATATTTGGAATATGGATGAAAGTTTAGCAGCAGACATTCATTCTAAAATGAAGACTCACAGAGACAGACAATAGAGAGCAATAAATCAATATGCCACTTTGTTAAGAAGCATGTTTAATATTTTCTCCTTATTCATTCCACAATAACAACTAGGCTTTAAATTCTACCACATGCGTGACTTAATAAATGCTTATCCAGTCTAATGTATGGCACTTTTCCATTCAGCTAGTCTTCTAGAACAGATGCACATACATCTCCGTGGGAGAAACCTCCTCCGTTGCATTCATTAAGGTAAAAGGCTACATTAAAAATACATGCAGGGACCTCTCAGACATGCACTTGTGCACACATGATGCTATTTCCCCTTGAATCCAGGTCACGCCTTTTAGCATCAATCAAAAAGTGCACATTTAATCACTTATAATTCTTCCAGGAATGCAAAACAATTTGTTGACGTAATAATGACAAATTACTCACAATTGACTTTTTTTCGGATCTCATTTTCTTCTGCGCAAAGACGAACTGCGTCTCCTGGTGGGAACAAAGTTCATCGTTAATCCCTTTGTTTTGCCTTCAGGTCAAGTGCGGTGCTGAGGAACAGGATTGCAGCCCAGTCAGAGGGAGGATTGAGGTGGATGAGAAATCCTGCTGACTTGACCCTCGCATGCCAGAGTAAAAACAGGATGGAGAGATGAAGAAGAAGAAGAAGGAGAAGAAGGAGAAGGCTTCGATCATCCCCAAAGGCAGCATCACGTACCCCTCATCCATTCAACGCAGCCTTCGTGTCTCCAGATGAAAAAAGTATCCTTAAGTTCCAAGAGCATCCTTTCCTCAGTCGTTCATAGATAAGTAGAATCAAAGGGAAAAGGAAGAGGAGAAGAGAGAACTTTTCCTCCCCGTGCGAGCTCGGGCTGAATGAACTGTGCTGCCTCTCAGTTAAGTTGAAGCGGAATGAGCCAAAGTGAAGTCACTGCCACCTCCACACTGCTGCTGCTGCATCCACTCTGGCTGGCAGACACAGATGTAGCTGACGCGAGCTTGCTGGGAGGAGAAATTCCCATAGGGCTGAATGGTTCATCATGTTTCGGGACAGTGAGCATGCAGTTCAGACCTCAGAGTGTGTGTGTGAGGGAGGGAGGAGCGAGGAGGAGGGGGGGGGGGGGGGGGGATTACGGAGAGGAGGTGGCCTCGATGGCTTCAAGGGATTCATTTTTGGAAGGTGGGGAGGCTGGAGGCAGTGTGTGTTGTAAATCCTTCTTTTTTTTATGAGTCAGATACACTATTAATTGTCTTCTATTGTGCCTCAAAAAGCAAGAAGAGGCATTGACAGCAGGGTTATCAGCTGTCCAGGCTCTCTCCGTGTTTGATCAGCGTTGCGGCTGAAGCTGTGTGGTTATCAGGAAACTCATCTGAAGAAACATAAAACACCACAGCTGCCTTTGTGCTCACATGGCAGAGCACTGACATGGCTGGAGCAGATAAGCAGACTACTGAAGTGACAGATGTTTTTCATTCAGACCTTTATGTGTGTGTGTGTGTGTGTGTGTGTGTGTGTGTGTGTGTGTGTGTATGTGTGTGTGTGTGTGTGTGTGTGTGTGTGTGTGTATGCATGTCATTGTGCTGATTGGGGAATTATTCCCTTGGCATTATGCGACTGTCCTGGATGCTCGTAAAGACCTTATATGCTTTAATCCAGATGATGGGCTTCTGATCTGTCCCATGAGTTCCCAACAAATCACCATAGAGAACCATTAATAAATCTAGACGCTGTCCAAACATAATACTCGTTACTGTAGAGTATAATGTGGCTATTTTTCCTCATTTAATGTATTGAACTGGCTCATATTCACAAGGTCACGAGACAAAAATGCCTGCAGACGTGGTTCTCATTCATTGCAGGGGATTATATCCCATCATCATGGCAAGGCAGTCTAACGTCTTAGTGGGATTATTTTGAAGGACCTCAGTCATCACCACATTCAGCTTCTGCCTTCAGGACATTTTTTTTAATAAAAATTATTTGTCCCAGTAGACGTCAAATATCTTAATCAATCTTATTTCAGCCTTGTTTTTGTATTCCAATTGAACACCCCTGTCAATATTCACTATACTAAGAACCTGATGCCCTCCTTTAATGTTCTTCTTCTTTGGTTTTATTATTGTTGTGTTTTAAGCGAGTGTGAAGGTTCTTTTCTTATAAAGTGGTTTTCAACCTCCTGGTCAAGAGCGCTAAACTTTAGGGACTTTTAGCCTCAGGAGCCACCTCAAACTTCTTAATAAGAAATTTCTAATATTTTTCAACCAGTCAGATTTGTTTAATAAAAATGCGTGCACTTTAGACCTCAGACATTAACAAATGTGACAGAACAGAGAAACAAACAAAAAAATATATGTTGAAAAAGGGCATACAACATTTTTTCCAGGCACACATTAGCGACCCACTGAAAGTGGCACCGTGACCCACTTTTGGGTCCCGACCCACCAGTTGAGAAACACTGCCCTAAAGGTACTGTAAGCCACTTTTGAAATCAGGAACAATCTAGGAAACAAGACCCCCCCCAAATAAGTTTGTTTCATAAATGATTTCTATTTCATGCATCTTTTATTATAATAATTTTTCCAGGCATGTTGAGATAATTGATGTGAAAAATGTAGATTTGTTGAAATGTTTGTGTAGAATTTACTACAGCGGTAATGAGTTATTATGAGGGGTTTTTCTCTCCAATATGTGGTGCCAAGCGGTTTTTATTAAAAAAGGGTTTTAAATTCTACTTTAGATTTGACTCTAGGCCACTTCAGAGAAATGACTATTAGAGAATTATCTATTCTTATTCTTCTCTGTGAACATACAGCAGCATTTTGGGCCAGCGGAAGTTAGTCATCTTGATAAAAAAAAACAACAGATGATATAATAATCTGGATTTGCAATGATAATAAGACGGGGTTGTTGACAGGACCTCTGTGTTGACACACGCAGAATAAAGAGCTGCACTCTTCCCCGTGCAGCAGATGACGCTTCTTAGTGACACACCCTCCTATACTTCACTCTGACATTTGTCATAATGCAGCTCTCACGCTGAAATAATTTCGCTACTAGGTCAGACCTGTATATGCCGATGACATGATTGATGTGTTTCATGAAAATCCTGCTACGTCTGTTCCACAGAGCGCTGTGTTTCCCCTCACAGCCTGACACTCTAATCTAATGCTGATTTCCGGGCAGAGGGCCAGAGGACAGACACCTGGCTCATCATTATGGCTGATTCGCTGACCGACACAAAGTTTAGAGCGTGGTCATATTTTTTCATGCAATACTGCACATTAACACGCACACTGCACGAGCAGGCGTGCAACACCAATGTGCTCTTGTCTTACAAGCTTGTTTCTATTGATTCTATTTGCAGGACATGTCTTATTGATTAAATTACAAAAGTCTTAATGACAAACATATGCATTATTAACCTTAGTAATTAAATTGGCAGTTGGAAACAGATAATAGATCAGTCACAGAAATTAAGCGTATGACCTTTTACCTCGAAGGACAAAAACTAATGTGTAACCAATAAACCTACTGAACCTAGAACCTTCAAATATCCTTTGGTTTTAACTCACCCTCTTTGAAAAAAAATACCCACAATGCTTCTAATAAAAGCAAATGAGAGCAGATGTCAGGAAAGCACCGAGGCAATCCTCGTCTCTACTCATCTGCATCCTAAAGACGTGACAGTTTTTTTCCACAGGTCACTGTCTGATCACTGCACGCCTGTGTGAGAGACAAGATGGGGTATAGGACATCAACACAGCCAGATATGGATTGCATCTGTCCACAGTTACCAGGGAGCTTGCTTATCTCCTGACCCAATTGTGCACCCATATGCTTAGGAGAAAAGAGCTGTTCTGATACACTTTCATTTGTGTTAATATAAAAGTGTTTTTGCTTGGGCTGTGTCTGTTAAATTAACTTAATTTAAACGGCTGATTCTTGATTTCTTAGTCGCTAAATTGTAGCTAAGCCCTGATCATTATTAACGATAAATGTCCTGCAGTATATCCTAGCTGACACGATCAATGGCTCACTTTAGAGCCCCTTTAATCTAGTTGATCCCTGGTGTGCGTGTCTCTCCACGCTGGCTGAAAGAATCGACTCCTCTTATGTCCTTTGATGTGCAACAAATGTTAGTCTGCTATTTTTTTTTTCTATCTCTCTCCGTCCAGACCTGAACAACAACTCCTGTTTGACTTAATGATTTTCCAATACCTTGAACTGCTAGGATTTACAAGTCCCCCCTCCTGCTGTGGAGCTCGCTTTTATCGCTGTGCAAAAACGAAGGCTGTTTGTTTGTTTTTCTTCTGAGCTCTTAGATGGCAGGAAACACAGCAACTTCATATTTTGAGAAAATTGATGCATGAAAATCTTGTTAAAAATGTCTTGGTGATTCTTTGGTATTTAAGAATTAAGAAGGTATCCAATATTTGATCTAAACATCTGAATGGGAGCTATTTGTAGAGTCATTAATACATAAGTGTTAACTGAAATTAGCTGCAGCATTCAGGTCAATGACAAAGAGTAAATGAGCCAACTCCCAGCTTCTTTATTTACCAATGAGCTGAGGCTGGATGGCACATGAGCTCTCCCTCTGTAAATGCAACTTTAATGTTGGCCTGACAGAGGAGATTAGGTGCCAGGGTGCTCTGATTGAGCTGTTATTGTGGACCTGTGGTTTGCACTCCTTTTCAGGACATCCAACACCGACTCGTCGCACACGCCTGCGTCAGCAACCATGACCTTGTCTGAACGTGAGCTGGGATGACCTGCACTATCACCTGTGTAAGCGTGTGTATAAAAGGGTTGAGTTATATTGGTGCATCTGCAGACAGCAGCCCATAAATGTAATGATTACATCACCGCAGGGGACAAATGCCAGCTTGGAAAAAGGCTGAATACTTACACTACCAGTTCTGGATAGCCAAATGTACCATGATTTGCTTCTATTTTCACATGATTTTAAATTGAAGTGCCGCTCTCATGCGCCTGTATTTATCAAAAACTCTGCTTTTACGGCCCTCTGAGGTCCATAATGACACTGCTATGCATTTCAAAGCTGTTAAACGCCTGCTCTGTAAAGTGCTCCAGTGAGGTACGTACTGTAGTGTTGCTTTTACACCATGAACAAAACAACCAAAAAATGCAGTTTTTCTAATTGAGTTAACCTGTAGCATTATGAACCCATCCCTTTGTTTTCATAGCAAAAGTGGTAAAAGTTTCTGGAAGCAAACTGTAGCTAAACCCAAACAAAGATATACACTGATGGAAGCAACCCAACATTGCTAGTCTGTAGATTTGTGTCGTCTTTATGAATACTATAGTATTCTGATTTTGTGGAGTGATGATACATTTGCACAAGAATATTGTTATTACTAATAATAAGCACCTTTCTTTTCTGGAAGCAAACAAGAATGAGTCATTATTAGAGTATTATCAACATGACGTTTTTTGATTCTCTACATACTGTAGGTATTTTTTCCAATGTTGTTTCTTTACTGGTTGTGTGTTTGACTTTAGAGGAAACACATTGATTAGTGAGCTTCAGAGCTTTTTATATGCTCATTCTGGATCTTTGAACAAAGCATTAAAAAACTCAATATAATAACACATTCCCATCTGACATAACACAAAAGAACAGAAGTGCGCACATTGCACGCTCAGTATACGTCTTCAAGCACAGTTAAGTCGAGCTGCTGTAAATGCTGGATAAGGTCATTTAATTGGACTACTGTTCTTGTCCCTCAAGCTCGAGGAAGAATCCATTTTTTGACAGAAGCATGTCCGACTCCACTACTGTAGGAAGCGATATGCTACTTTTCAGCTAGTAACTGTTGGACCTACTTCCAGTTGACCTAGCTAACAAGTTAGCAAATGGTTGTAAGCCTAAATGTGAAAACATGGACAACTTTTTTCTCAGTACATTTGCTGAATGTTCTATGCTTTACTTTTGGTACAAATGCGTCACACTATCCCTTTAGCTTATGGTAATATCTGAAGGCAGATGACAACGCGACTTTTGCTATGCTACGTATTTATGCTGATAGACACCCTGGTCAAAGCCTGGCACAAGAACTGTGGAGCTATTGCAGAAAACCTAGTCCAGTTAAGGTTCCATCAAGGCGTATACATGCAAGACGAAATCAATCCCCAACTGCATTATCTAGGTGTGTTCGTCTGATTTTTAAACTTCGACTTGTTACATTTTCAGTAGGACCAACATGTTTACATGCATTTGTAAAGTCCAGTTTCAACTACATGTAAACGTAGCCTACTGTACAAACTGCATCAATCCTGAAACTGCTGGACCAATTACATACTCATATCCAGATTTCAAGCCATTAGGGAATACCTGACCAAAAATCATACATCAGGGAAAGGCATTTTGGTGGCATCATGCCGATTGATGCATAGCAAATAAGTAAATAGAAGAGCAAAGATAAGGAAGTAATAAAAAATGAACATGCCGCACCCACAGAATCTCTTTTTATCCAAAGAGAAAATAATAAGTAAGAAGACGTCTTCCATGAATGGCGTCACTGTGTCTCCTTTTTTTCTTGCTTATGCAGGTGTGTGATATGGGAATGCAGTAGTGCACAATGATGCAGATCCTGCGTATTTCTGCAAGTAGTCCACCCCCTCTTCAGTTACCATCTTTCTGAGTTATCAGTTGACAAAAAGAGTATCAAGGCTTCAATGAGATCAGCCAGTGTCACTGAGAGGGACACAAATTAAACAGATTTCTAACAAAGCTTGCCCCAGTAAGACCCCAGACAAAAAGATAAATGATGAATTGCATTCAAAATCTGATCCCTTGCTCTCTGTGACTGATATTCTGTTCAGACACCAGCCTGCTCTTATTTCGGGCGACTCTGCGGGCCTCTCTGTGTCTTTTTAATTACAGTAATTCAGGCCCACCTGCTGGATGCCTCCATCTGCCTCTCTCTGAGGTGAAAGATTGGAAAGGCCACAGTGAGAAACAAAAGCCAGTGTTGTAATGTCCAACCTTCCAAACAGTGATGAAATTGTTCCATCATGTTAGCTCACATCTTCAATCAACAACAAGAAATATAAAATCTTCTGCACTGTCGCTCCATACAGTAGCAACTTAGAAACTGTCATAACTGGAATAAAGTCTGATTTACTTTAACAAAGGAAAATGTGTGGTGTGATTTAGGGAAAGGGAAACTGAGAATGATCATGTTAACAACACAAAATACTAACACATGGGAGTGGTATCAATCTTATTACAGCTATTATTACTCAAACATTGCTAGCTGTAACCTAAGCTAACAGCATTCTGGCTCCAGCACCATCTTGAAAAGGCACATGGGAGTGGTACCAGTCTATTTCAGCTAATTTTTTGCAGACTTTGATCTGTTGGTCAGAAATATCCCCACAATCTCTGACCTGGTTAATAAACTAACAACTTTTCCCTTGTGTTCTGGAGATTTTTACTTGTATCTGTGCTCCAGTCTTACAATTGAATCAAAAGCCTGCATGTGGACTTCAAAAAGTAGTTGCACTCAAAGCAATGACAAAATTGTCAAACAAATGTCCCTGGTTAAAATTATATAAATTATTGCTTGGAAGATAGAGCCCATCCTGGCTCTGAAGTACAGCACGCACAGAACATCAAAGCACCACATTTGCAACTTGTTGAAGTCAAAGACTTTTGTTCAACTAATGTTGAACAGAGAGAAGTTTGCACACAGCAGTCTCTGCTTTCTCAGAGATAAAATGCTTTCATTTGAACATTCACACTCCAAAATGTGTTCAGGGTCCAAATGACACTATTAGCTCCTCGACCAAAACAGCATGACCCAGTTAAAAAATGTGGGTTTGAACAACTGACAGAGTTTTCTGCCTCTAACAAGGCTGTTGACCCACAGGCCTATTTTCTATTTCGTACTGAAAAATAACTCTTTGCATTGTCAGTCATTCACAAGAAAACATCTGCAAGTATAGCCCTTGTTTTACAGAGTTGTAAGGTTTGTTTAACTTGTGTTACATTTGTAAGATAGTGAAGAGAAACAAATCAGAGGTGTTGCTCCATTCACCTGTAATTATTCTTGTTTTGACGCCACACTTGACTTGAAAGAAGGAGCATCAGAGGGACAGCTCTTACCTGTTCATACAATCTGACAGGGCAGACAGGAAGTGCATGACAAACAGATGTCTCACTGACCTGTATGAGACACAGTTTGAAAGTCAAAAGATACCTGGGCAGGAGGTTCCATAAATTACATTGTTAATAGACATTTTACAGTATAAGGAATTGTGAAATACCATAACCATTTATGTTTGTGCTGTAGTTTGTGTCTACAAACATTAATATTCTATTTTTTAGAGGCTTCCATTTGTCAGATAAACTACCAACTGCCTTTTCAGTATTTTTGAACCTTCATTAAAGCCTCACACTGTTCTCTCATTTGAATGAAGGCTTGTTTGTTCGGTATATTTAGTTGTCCCACTCATGAAAACACCCACCATCCTTTGTCTTTCATGCAAAAGCAAACCCTCAGACAGTGCTGCACATCACACAATTTGATTCACTTCAGAAGCCTTTATTGTCATGACATTTGACATGTGTTGCCAGAGCATGACAGAGTGAAGGCATGGTGACATATATAAAAATGAAGAAATATCATTTAAGTAAAAAACATAATGTAAACCACTGATTGCAGTTCAGAAAGACTAGAAAAAGTAAAATACCACCAATATTTGAACGTTCGATTGGCATGGTAGTTTATCCAGATATTAAAAATGGCATGGACTTCACTTCACTGTTGTAAAGCCATGTTGAATAAATGATTTTTTTAACTACAAAACAAGTTTCGAAGATTACAAATTTACAATTTCCAGTTAGTTTTTTAAATACTCGCTGATTACCCTGCAATAGTGAGAATAAAATGATGGTGAGACCAATTTCTTTGAGGACATAGCTTCTTCTGTTATACACAGTGCACGTATAATAAATTGCATTGTCAACCCCCTATAAGGGTTATATGAAGAACAAAACCCAATGGACATATATAATAGAGGTACGGCTTACATATAAATGAAATGATTAATGTCCTGACGAGGTATGGTAATAAAATGGAGGAGAAAAACCAGTCCCTGCAGAGTATAACACATAAAGCAACAAACAGCAGAAATAAAATGACCGGAGTGACAGACTAAGCTCTTCAGATTGCAAGGAACTATCTTATTATTAGGATTTAACGTGATTGGGAAGTGTTCAATGTGATAGGTAATCAAAGAGTCAGCTGATACTTAACTGCACTGCAAGATCTAATGGGATTCTCCATTCATCATTGTCATTTGTAATCAATGGGAATGAATATATGCAGACCTCAGGGTGCCAAGAGATCAACACATTTCTCCTTACCTTTATCCCTGGACATCACTCTTAAATAGAGTTTTTATTTAGGACACATTTATTTCCCATCCATTAGTGTTTTAGCTATCAGCAAACATCCCACAACAACAACAACAAGCATACAAACAGCCAAGAGCTTCGGGATGTTCGAAGCCATTTAAATGAAAAAATGCAATCTTATTCAAATTTTTATTTAAAGCCACTGCAGTGGAATTGATCCCGAGATTGCTTTTTGCAGCAGTTTCAATTAGTTGAAATTGACGGTCAGATCATTTTAATAAGAGGCTCTTTCACTGTAAAATATTCATCACTCTGAGTAAATGAGTACTGAACATCGTGGAAGATTGTTCATCTCCTTTGTTTACTGTGTTGTTGCCCTTTTGGGTACTTACTTGAAACATGGCTTGATTGATATTTTATGCTTCATCCATACAGTTACTTTAGAATAGGGCCTGTTGGCTCCAATTCTTCTTGTTATCCACCTTGTTCCTTTGTATTTCCTCTCATTACTTTCTCCCTGTTACATGATTCTTCTCATTCCATACCAGCTTTTGCTCCATACCCGTACACTTACTGCGTTTTAATGGAAATGTTCTACATATGTTGTGAAATATATATTAGAGAAAAATTCTATTTGCTTGGCCAAACTGAGGATTACATTTTAAAACAGCTCCTGGTTTTCAGGCCCATGCTGGGATGATAAATAATATATATTTTTTAAATCAGTGTCTATACTTTCATAAAGCAAGTCAGTTTAAGTTATCCAATGAGAAATTATTTTTTAAACGTAAACCTGATATAAAAAAACAGAAGAAAAAAAAAACCTGATGCCGATGCCAAGCTCTGACATTTAGGTGGATATTAAGCATCAGCAGCAGTCATGGGACAACTCTGAATGCCTGTGCTGAATGTCCAATTCACAGAAGGCTTATCATTGCACTGCTGTGCTAAATGGTCTCGTCACACTCTTTGGCTCCCCACACCTCACATTTTCACATCAAGATTAATCTTCATAAATTGAGTGACATCTCTCAAAAAAAAAAAAACAGCTTCAATGGACAAAATGCGAGCTGTATCAGGGCAAAAATCACATCACACAGTCTGCAAATAGAAAAACAAATTGTTAAACTACATTGTACATTAATGACTGTGACTCATGGCCACGAGAACAAAAGAATATGTTTGTGTCCTGCATGGTGACTCATTCACTTTTCCCGCCTCCTTTCCTTGGTTCTGTCGCTTTAGTTCTGCATCTCTCTGCCTCTCTTCATATCTCTGTCCACATTCCCTGGAAAGCATTTCATGCCTGAGCAAAGTGCATCTGCTTATCTGCACCAAGAGCCCATTTCCCTCCTGATGGCCTGAGGTCCACAAGCTTTGAATTTTCCGGTGATGGAACCACTAAGGCTTAACCTCTGTCCATGCTGAAGCATCTAGGGAGCAATGTGTTGATGGCTACATGCTTAAGAGTGCAGACAGTGCTGAAGTATGCAGTCAAATCTCTAACATGCACAACTCCCCAAGCCTTGATGAACCTGCTAGATGGTCCAACATATTCACATGTTAAACATGTAGAAATCTGTCACAACCATACACAGATATGAAAGATGACAGACACATATACACTCGAGCCCATAAACCACAGCCCAAACGACTGCCTCTCCCTCTTTTCTGTACATATGCTCTCTGGCTGCACATATTTGTTGTCCAGCAATGTTGGAGCAGAGCTGTCAGAGCACATCTCATCTCGCTACTGTCACACACACGCCATCAATCCCCTGTGACTCCATACAGCTCAGTGACAAAATGCCTGTGGAGGAGAGACAAGAGGACAAAATATTTAATCACTGAATGCCTACATCAATCTTTGCTTCAGGTCAATTTGTATAAATAATATAATTATCGTTAGATTTATTCTGATGTATTGTTGTTGTTCTTGCATATTCATGTCCATGCGTATGTGAAAAATACCTCTTCAACGTGACTTTGTCCAAGGCATTTCATGGAGCATAATTATAGATTATGATATTTAGAAATGCAACTGCATTGGAATCATTGGTAGCTCTAGTTAACAAAGGTGATTTTTCAATGGGGGGTTTAGTTCTGTCATCTGGCTTTGTAATGAGTTTTTTGACATGTGTTCCTTGACTGTTGTTAATGATTTATTATGATTTTAATGCAACAGATTATTTTTAGGCAAGAAATTAAAAATCATTGTAAATAAACTTCAGCGCTTGAGGCCTTGGGTTCATTCTATAGTATGTTATTTTTACGATGGGTTATAAATAAAGCTAAAATGCATTGCTCTACAATCAGAAGGTTATTGGTTTCAAGTGGTTCAATCCCTCTGGTCTACATCTGAAACCCTCAGTAGCCCCTGAAGGCATAGCCCTTGTTGTATTAATAATTAGTTGATCATTTACCAGCGTGAGGGAAGAAACGTGATTTTAAGATGCCATGACCCACAGCAGAAAGCGTAAACAAGACTGTTTAGTTCAGTCATGGAAGATGAGGTTGTTTTGTTTGAATTAGTGTTTTTCTGTCTTGAGTTTATGGCGCTGTGATTTACTTTTTTTTGTCTGTATATTCATTACTTATCTCCTGGACTGTTGTCATCTTGGTGTTGTTCATGTTCACTTGATGATGTGATTGGACTGTGCTGTTTTATTTTGGTTGACTTTCAGTAAAATTTAATAATTCATGTTACTGACTAGATAAAGAAATAAATACAAAAATAAAACAATTCCTTCATTCAGTGGTACACCCTATAGCTGAACAAGTATGGTCGTTCTTTGAGCTACATGTTAATGCTAATGACTGGAGCCTGATTTCCAAAAGCAGCACAAATCTTTACCAAATCTGTAATAGTCTGAATATGTGTTTCTAGTAAGGACATGGGTCATTGGGTTATACCTTTGCAGTGCAAAAAAGAGGGGTGCGTCAATGCAAAGCTTCAGTCTAAAACTGAAACAGCAGATAACATGAACATAGCATTTGTTCTTGGTTGATGTTTGTTACTCATGAGGTGCAGATTTCTTGGACCCAAAAGCAGAAAACAGAAGGTAACAGCTAAGATGGTGAGGTTGAAGGAAGAGTTAGGATATCTTAAAAAAAAAAAACAGTCGGAGCCTACAGGTAGGTGGGTGATGGGGTGAAGGTGGGGCTGAGCAAATGTGCAGGACAGGTGCAGGTCAGAGCTGGCAATGAAAGAACAGAGGGAGGGACCGGAAATCTTGCAGCTTAAATAGACCTGCAATTGTAAGGAGGTGTTAACAGGTGATTGAGGATAATGACGGGTGGCGAGTGTGAAATCAGTGCAGCTCAAGTTATCTGAACTAGCTTTCAGGCTTCGCCTCATTTTTGGCGGAGCTGTGCAGCAGCAGGAACCGAGAGCTCGGCTAAATGAAGCAAGCGGACTTAGCTCCTTGATGAATGATGAACCTGAGACACAGGCGCATCGAGAATTTGTCACAGACAAAAACATGAAATAAAACCCACAGCATGAGTAAATGTGGCTGCAGCACTGTACAACATGGGCAGACTTGTTTTAAGTGTAGCATCGCGGTTTACACCACAGGAGCTTATAAGTGGATTGTCCCAGGAGGGCAATCAGATTGGCAGCAGAAAACCACACACCGGATAACAATGCACACAAGGAGAAAACATCTAAAACACTAGCAATGAGGACACGTTTAGTCTTTGAGTTTAAACTTTTATGGACAACTTAGTCAACATCCTAATGTAGACCTTTGTTTATGTATTCATTCTGGTTTCATTCACTTTGATGCCTTTAAAATAGCAAAAGATGTATCACCTCAACCTTAAATCGTGACTTTTTGGGGTTTATATCAAGCATTATTGTTTTCTTTAATTGGAATGTTGCCATACTAAAGTTTTCTTTGTCATCTCTGCCATGTTGACTGTCTTAGTTAACCCCTGACCTGATGATTAAAATGGATGAAAAGTCTGGAGGTCACAAAACTCTCCTCAGATGTAAAATATGTGTGTGACAAATTTAATTGCAATTCCACCAATAGTTGCTGAATTTTTTTCAGTCTGGACCAAATTGGAAGACCAACTAATTGATATTGCCTTTTCTGAATCTACACACCTTTTTTTATAAACCACAGTCCTTTCAGTGGTCTCCGCCACCTTGACACATAAAACTAAAAGCCCATTTCTGTTCTTCTATTTGTCCTTTAAAATATATATATATGAAAGAAAGATTAATTATTTCCCAAAGCGGACATTCAGCTGCCTTGAGGTGCCAGACGACAGCAAGAAGGAGCAGAGGAGGAGGAGGGCTCTTTTGTGTGACTTTAATATTGTGGCATTAGTGCTGTGGTCCAAAGCATGTGTGCAGAGGCGAACTATAGGCCGCGTGGAGGCTTTTGATGTCAGGCTCTTTTGTGAGCCAGCCTCATGGCTTTTAATGAGGCAAACCTGCCTCATTATCAGAGCTGTGCGAGGCCCTGACACAGCCACATGGTGGGACTAACTGTACTCACTCTTCTGAAGCCACAAATTACAGCAGCTTAGCCCCTCACTGGGACTGGAGGCCAACCTAGTCGCTTCCTCTAATGGCACCCAAGGGACACAGAATTGTACGTACACATAAGTTTGGCCAATACCAGCTTTGTAGGCGCATTCTTTGTCGTCCCCTTTAGACTGAAAGTTTGAGATGAAAGCTGAGAATTTGGTTTGTTGTCCTCATTGAGTGAGTGGAAATGTTTGGTAAATTGTGGAACAAAAGGCAGCTGTTTTGGGACTTTCCGCACAGCCTGTGTTGTGACTTAAATCTCATTGTGTTTGGCAATATGTCGCCTTCACAGTAAGCTGGAAAGAAAGGTTCCTCCACATCATGCCAAGACTGTGGCCTCACTTGAAATTCACCTGGGGACAGTTTAAAAACAGCACAGCAAGAAGGGAGGGAAATATCATCAGCAGAATCAAATCCGTACGCTTCACAAGCTGTTTAATTCAGACTCACAGTATTTAATCACCTGTTCTGCATGTTTCCATGAATTGGCTGTTTTAATTGTGAATAAATTGTGAAATGTAAATATCAGTGTGTTTTGAGACAGATTTGTTCCCCCAAGCTCTTTATACAGACACCCTAATTAACAGCCCAATTATTTAATTAGCAAGAATTTATTCAGCTAGAAATAATGTTTCATTCAGAAGCTTATTATAAAAGAATTATGCATGTTTTTTCAATCCTGTGTTCCTCTTTTATGTTCCTCTTTTTTTTCTCTCCCTGCCTGTTTCTTATGAACGCACTGACTTTGTTTTATTTAATAAAATGAGAATTAAAGAGCAGCCTAATGAGTGCAGAAAAGGAAGAAATGATAAAGCGTGGGGATTTCAAGTCAGGGAAAAGAATAATAAACAAAACAGGCTGGATAGAGGTTGTATTGAGGCACATATGAGTTTGCACTGTGGGGCAACTTACTCCTTCCTTTTTCTTTCTTCTCCTGCCCTCGTCCCCTCAGATCATAAGAGTGGACCTGCTTTATCCATTTATAACAAATTGCATTTTGTACCTTACAGCGGAGCATTTCAAAAATACAAGTTGTATTGACTTGAATGTTTAGACAGATCGTTTGTCACAGAGATTCATACGCCAAATTCTTTTTCCATCTCGAGGTAATGCAGTGCAGCCAGGAACTAACTTACTTACAGATGCTTTTACAGACAATCCGTCATACAAGAGCACATCAGTCGAGGGTCAACGGTATAGAAAGATCAAGTGAGGTAATCTCACAAAGAGTGAGGACCCAGACTCAGAATGCGATTCAACAGAAAGGCGAAAAACAAAACGCCTTCCAATCAGAGTCCAAAGGTAACATGGTAGAAAATATCCAGAGGAAAAAAACAACAATGTCCAGCAAAAGGTGCAAAAACAAGTACAGCCACAAAGAAACAAAATGCAAGGAGCCGGGTTGAAAAACGGTGCCCAAAATAACACACTTTTACCTACTTCCTTCTCCTAACCACCTCATAGGGAGTTCTCTGTAGTGGGCTAAATATTGAACTCATTGTCCCAATAGAAAAAAACAATATTTCAGATGCTACTTGCTTTCTTGCCAGCCGTCAATAATCGTCTCACAGCTAAAACGCCAGCCTGGAATCAATAGTAGCAGTAAATAACAGCTTGGGGTTAAATGCTTTCATTTTAGAGATAGGACAGTGGATAGAATCAGAAATCGAGGGGAGAGAGAGAGAGTGGAGAATGAAATGTGGATGAGGAGCTACCAGCGCCCAGGTGACGCTCCTCATGTATCAGAGAAGACCAAAGCTTTGCACAACAATGCATGATGGTATATATGCTAATGCTTGGTTAGTGACCATCGACTGTACACTACTTTTCACATTCTTTATATATAGCTCTGTTTTGGTTTAAACCTTAACCAACACCAGATAGAGAAACAGGCTGCATTTTCACACATTCTTTGGAAGGCTGACAATGTGACAGAAGCCTGTCAGAATCTGCTTCAACCACATGCACTAAGATTGTCTTTAAAGCACCCTAAAAATATCATGACTGAGGCACTTTCAACTTGATACAAGAATACTGTCTTTTATTTACAGATTAAATGAATCACAGAATACACAGTCTGTGTTCTTAGGCATATTAAAAAGTTGCAGATTTTGTTGTGTCAACACAATAACCCAAAACTGAGCGTCTGTGTGAGTGTTTTTTTCTGTTGTTTTCGAGGCCACGTCTGGACTCGGGAACTTTGATCTATACTTAGCCTCACCCTGCTTGTTGTTGATGAAATTTGCACAACATGAAAAATAGCATTTGTTGCCCAAAGCTGTAGGCAAGGTGCCGAATGCTAATTTGGTGAGATGTCTGTCAGGAGTTCTTATAGCTGTGGGCTGATTACCCAGAAACACCCCCAACTCTCTGGTAAGGTGTTTGTTTTGGGCGAACAGCCACGGCTCATCATGAGGTCCCTCATCTTCCATGCAGGGAATTTATCAGGCAGGCAAATTACTTGAACCCACATACACACACACACAGCCACATGAATTTGGCATTAAAAAGCTCTGGTGAATTCCTCATTTGAGTAAAGCACGCTGTGTTTGGCTTGAAGGAAGACTTTTCATCGTTTTTTTTTAGCTTAACCATTTTGTATCATATGCTAATGAGTTCGGCATGTACGAGTCAGGAGCTCTATCGTGTATTAGCATGCTAGCATATATAAACCATTAAGTACAGTATAAAAGGTTACTTGTTGTTCATCAGTGAGATGGGCCCTTGAATAATTAATTGACACATATAAGAT